>NC_052056.1:2847219-3172219 GCF_903992535.2 Arvicola amphibius | reverse complement strand
TGAACCAATGGCTAAGAGAGACTTTCATTAAGGACTTACACTAATCTCTGGCTACCTCAGCCCAGCTGACTTCCTTTCTGAAATCTGTGTGTATTTGGCAGGCAGTGGTATCTCCAAGCGTGAAGGGTTCTGATTTATGAATGAGCGAATAATTCATATGACTGCATAAAGAATGCACCCCAACTAGGGTACTTGGATTATAAAGGGAACCAAGTCCCTTCCGCTCCCACAAGTCTACGCAACTTCCTGCCAAGATGGACTAGCATGTCATTGGCGGGGGAGACTATAGCACTGCTCTGGGCATAGTAGCCAGGACTTGACTCATAAGACAAGCCACCGAGGAACTAACTCAAAAGTCATATTTGCCCAAGGCATAAACATGAGGCTAAATTTATAATCCAAGTACCCTAGTTGGGGTGCATTCTTTATGCAGTCATATGAATTATTCGCTCATTCATAAATCAGAACCCTTCACGCTTGGAGATACCACTGCCTGGCAAATACACACAGATTTCAGAAAGGAAGTCAGCTGGGCTGAGGTAGCCAGAGATTAGTGTAAGTTCCTTAATGAAAATCATTTGGAGAAGGGCAAGTCATCCCTCAACTCCCCACTGTGGGTTAGGGTGACTGCAACAGCAAAGCAACACCAGCGGGAAGGGACAAGTGACAGAGCCAGACCCCTCCCCGACAGCCCCACATGTGACCAAGGATGAATGCAGCAAAGATGCTGGGAGATGGCTCCGTGGGTAAGGTGCTGTCACACAAGCATGAGACCTGGTCTCAACCCCCAGCATCAGTGTAGAAAGCCAGACCAGCTAGCACATACTTGTAATCCCAGCACTCAGGAGGTAGACTACGGGATCTCTGGGGTTTGCTGCCCAATTTATAAGCCCAGTATCTCAGCGAGAGACCTCATTTCAAAAACCAGAGTGGATGATCTGAGGAGTGACACCTAAGGCTGACCATCTGGCATCCACTCACACACACATGAACCTGTACGCACAGGAACACATGGACACATGTGTGCATGTGTGTATACACACACACACACACTCACATATACACAGGAGAGAGAAAGAGAGAGACACGGGCACATGGGAGAAAGAGAGACAGACATGGGGGAGAGAGACACACACACACACGGGGGGGCGAGAGAAAGAGGGGGAGGGGGAGGAAGAAAGAGAAAGACAGGAGAGATAGGAGAGAGAGAGAGGAAGAAGAGAGACAAGAGAGATAGGAGAGAGAGAGAGAGAGAGAGAGAGAGAGAGAGAGAGAGAGAGAGAGAGAGAGAGAGAGAGATTAAATGAGCACAAGTTGATTTCCTTCTTAATGGAGAAGCTAAGAAAATCCAGTCACTCCCTTCTCAGTCAACGAGTCTATCAGTTTTGGAAGCTTGACTTTGGCTCATTCATAACTTTTTAGTTGCTTTAATTTTCCACTCTGGCTGTTGAAGAAAAGGACAATCAAAACCTATCTCCAGGGTGTCTCCAAGTGTGCTTCATTCAAATAGGGCTGTGGCCGTGAGTCCAGTGAGGTGGCTGGCTTGGGCTGCATAGCGAGCCGCCAGCACAGCTTCCCTTTAGTGCGCTCTTTTGCTCACTATGTGGACACTGCTTTCTAGATAATGTCCCGTTAATTCCCATCGTGACTTAGCTAAAAATAAGAAATAGGTGGGGTGTGCAGCCAAGGATCTAGAAGGCAGAGGTGCCCTCTTTCCCCACTCCTATTTCTTCATCACGAGCGTTCCTGGAGACCTTAATGACAGCTTGGCTGGGCTCTGTCACTTGACATCATTTAGCCAATTTTCATTGCTCAGTTTTTCCACAGTAACTGGAATATTTGGCAAGAAGGGACAGTTGTGCAATGGGAAAATTTCCAACATCAAAACCCAAGAAACACAGGTGTTTTCCCTTCTCTGCTTATAATAAATGCTGAGGGCGTGTTTGGGGGCTGCTAAGGTTTTTCTTCCCTGTGCAGTGTGGGAACAGGGTGCTTATGAAGAATCAGGGTTGCAACAAGGAATCCATAGGGTGTTTGAGTGAGGGTCATAACATAGTTGTACCACTAAGTGTCATAGTTAGATAAAACAATAGCCCCCAAATTGTAATGTGAACCCACAGTCTCTGCCAGAAGCCAAGCACTAACTTTGAAAAAGTAGTAAAGAGACTTTGCTTATGTTCAGGGGTGGAAGTATAGTAAAGAGGCAGATAAGAACAGGTGAGACCTGAAGGGGGGGATCTTTGTCAACATGATGATTGGAGGTGACAGAGGACAGTAGCTGCTCTCAGCAGATAGAACCAAAAGCCTCCCCCAATGATTGCTATCACCAACTCAAAAAGAGAGGTACCCCAATGCAATATCTAGTTTATCACCAAGTAGGGACCCATGGGGAAAGAAGTAGAACCATCTACAAATGTCTATTCCAATTTGTCTTTTATGTTACATAGGCTGACCATCACGAGGTCTGCAACAGACTATTTCAATATGTAAAAATGGTTGTTGGAGTGCAGGCTGGCTAAGAACCAAGCTGCTATGAATAATTTTCTCCGCTTGGACGTCTGGTGGAGACATGCCCAGGACATCTCTCTGTCTGGCTTAGGTAGTTACACACCTACTCAATGCATAGTTAAATAACAATAAGAGTTAACATAAGCCAACATTCAAGCTCATCTTCAGATGAACATCCAGGTTAGAATGTCCAAGGAAGGAAGGGTGGCTGTGGACGCAGTGGCCAGACCTGGTCATTTTACCCTGCAGGCAATTCTCTGCTGTTTGCCAGCTCACACGGTCAACAGTGAAAGCTAACTTCATAGCCACCGGTTAACGGGGCCAATGAGTACTTTGTCATTCACTGACACATGTCACCAAGAGGGACCTATAGTCACCAAATAATTCAGGAGAGGCTTAAAGAGCAAGCAGTTTCTGAGCAGAGGCCATGGGTCATGAACGTAACTTTTTAAGTTATATTTTCCCATTGGATTAACATTTACAGATTGTTGGCCACTGTCTATTTAGTGTGACTATATTAGAATATTAGAATAACAATTTTCATTTTCAAATTAATGTTTAACGTTAAAATAGGTAACTTCAAAACAAAGAGAGGGTGGCTGGGTGCAGCCATGCATACTTTTAACCCCCGTTATCTGGGTGTATCTCTGTGAGCCACGGCCCAGTCAAGACTACACAGTGAGACCCTGACAGAAAAAAAAAAAAAAACAAAGAAAAGAAAAAGAAAACAAAAGAAGCCAAGTATCCACATTTGAGTAGGGTGACCCACTGTAGCTGTTTGCCTGGACTATGGGATTTCTTAGCATTTCTAGTGCTAAGCCCAGAGCTGTCAGTCACCCTACAGAGAATAGCTTGGAGGCAATGTTTCCACTGAGTCACCTTTGGGTTGGTGATTTTGTGCCATCTGCCTAATGGAGTGTTGGGGTGAACCCTAACACTGCCTCGGTCCTTCCTGACGGGGTTGGTGCTGGGACCTTTGCACCCTTCTCTAAGATGCTGGTGGTCGCCCCATCAGTCCAGACAGGGCACTCTGTAAACAAAGCCACATTTTGTGCACAGCTAACCTGACTCAGAGAAGTCAGTATGTATTTGTTCCTCTCCCCATACTTCAAGGTTCTTTGTGCTTTGATTCAAACCAGAACTGAAAGCACCTGCAGCTTTCATGATGCCCTTTTAGAAACTGCTTTGGGGAGACGTGCCTCTTGAAAAAGCCAGATACAAATGCAGGTTTTAGATTATGCTCTGTGAAAATTAGACACATCTATTGCTTTCATTTAACTCGAAGGGAGGGAGGGAGGGCAAAAGGAAGGGAGAGGGAGGGGAGCTAAGAAGATTATGAACAAGCCATTTTGCTGGGCTTTAGGCTGCCAGATCAACACTTTAACCAACATGCTTGACAACAACCACTCATGTTAGATGCCTGCCACTTAAAATCTGGACCTTAACCCCAGGATGAGGAACAGATTTTGTTCACTGGATAAAAAAAGAGATTAATGACACAAAATATTTTTTGCCAGGGTTAAAAGGTTTTCCTATTCCCTTCAGCCTCCGAAGTTTCCAGAGATACCTAGACGAGTCGTTCAGCTGTTACTTCGTGCAAAACAGAGTCTGTTTCTGGTGACTGACCCTCATGGAGAGTTCTTCTAGAATTTTCTTACTTCTCCCATGAGCACCCATTTTAGTGCCTCACTTCATCTGGTGAGTTCTGTCAGATCGGCAACCACAGGATCTAATTATTGATTATTACCATTATAAAGAATGAAAAAGCAAGCACCATCACAATGAAGAACACTAAGAATTTAACTTTCCAGATGCACTCTTACTACTTCTGGCTAATTTTCTTCTCTCATTGTCATTATTATTATGTTATAAATTATTATTATTGTCTTCGTTTATATAAATGAATTTTGACTCTACTAGACATGACTCTGCAAGAAACCAAACTTGCAGCTGTTTTAAACTGCATGAGGTATATTACATGCTGCTCAAAGGAACATGAATAACATGTATACTCACATATGAACACGTGAACTTTCACATATGAACATATTAATATTTACATGCTTATATACATGCTTATATACATACATGTGAATATCTCCAGGGGACTAACAAGAAAAATGCAGACCAATGAAATACACACAGGCTGAGAAATGTCTTGAAGTCCATCTGCACTGTAGACCTGGCTCTGGGCAGATCATTCTCTCTGGTTTCCCCTTCCTTCCCCATAAGCAACAATTAATCATGCTGATATTCTGGTATGAGCATCGAACAGATAAAATTTGTGTAAGAATCTTACACTTTGGGGTAAGAATATTCGAACAATTGAAGCCAATGCTGGGAATGTGCATCAAATACAGAAGATGAGAATTGAAGCTCTGTTGTGATCACTACATCCTCCAGTGATGGCCTTTCAGTCTGCTTGGCAAGTACGTGTATTATACATCATGATACATATAATAATACCAATAATATGTAAATACGTGTATAAATGTACAAAGAGCAAGGATGCTCGTATGGACTTATGCTGTGCTGGGTATTCCTGGAAAGACATATTTAATATTTTAGACAAGTGAGGAACTTGAGAATGAAGCAGAGACAGTAAATGCCAGAGTCAGAGTAGCTTCCAGTGGTGATAACTGACGTATCAAATAGCAAGGAAAATAGAGATCCAGAGTTGGGGCAGGACTGTGTTAGGTAAGGACCACCCATTAGACATGTACCGTGTGGGTCAAGACCTGACTATGGTACGGGCTTAGTCAAGAACAGGGGTGGAGGTGCCTGGCAAAGTAGGGGGCGGGGAAGTGGGGAACATACAAGTATGCCCTCATGTTCTTTTGACAAAAAAAGTCTTTGCTCTTTCTAGTACTGCCTTTAGATCAGCAAAGGGCATCGCTACTCAGGAAGTTCCATGGGAAGCTATTCCCCTCTAAGGATGCTCCAGGATCTCTATATAAACTGCTAGAAGATGGGGGAAGGGAGAGAGGCTGTGGACTTCCCTTCCTGGAGGTTCAGGAAGGACGCAGACCCAGAGATGGTGTTTTGACACCCTAGAACTCTCCCTTTAGGGGTTTATCTCAGTATGACTGGCTACTTCTTAATAATAATAATTAATAAAAAGCCAGACTCTGAACAAGAATGCTAAGCCCTAATTCTAACCCAGAACCCCAGTCTGGCTCCCATTGTCTTGTCTGGAAGAAGCCGGCTTTACCCTTATCTTTCCAACTACTTGGAGGTAAACAGAATTAGTCCCCCCAAATCAATCAATCAATCAATCAAAAAATCACTGCGACCACAGAGGGCAGAACTGAAAACAACAGTTCCTCCCCATGGTGCCATTCTCCCTGGGCATAATCTGTGGTAGACATGGCTCAAGTGACTTTTCTGTCTCCTGCTCTCCCTGGGAGCCTGGATGCTGATTAGTGTTCATTTGGGGTGGGGAGAGGGAAGAGGGAGGGAGCGGGAACAGGAGATTCAGGCTGGCTCCTTAAGAAAGATAATCTGTTTATAGTTTACTTAGGCAAAGGAACCTTTAAGAGGACTTTGATAAGAGGGGACAAAGTTTCTCCAGAAATGAACCTCTGTTCTGTAATAAGGACTTCAGTTTCTTTTATACACAGGTGCCCGGAAAGCTGGGGAGTCGGTGCCATTCTGAGCTGCCCTGCACTGGTCTGTACTTTTCCTTAAGACTTTAAGTCATGCTGACATCATAGGATCCTTTCTCAGATTCCTCTCTCTCTCTCTCTCTCTCTCTCTCTCTCTCTCTCTCTCTCTCTCTCTCTCTCTCCCCTTTTCCCCCTCTCTCCCCCTCTTTCTCCTTTCTTCCCTCCCTCCTTCTCTGTCCCTCCTTCCCCACTCAATCTCTTCCAATCTCTTTCTTTCTCTCCTCATTCCCCTCAGGTAATTCCTACAGAAACTTGTACCAACTTGTTTTTGACTGACAGCGAGCAGCCAGAGTGTTTCTTCACTTTGAAAACCCTCCGCACCTATCTTTCCAAGGCACCCTGCATGGACTGATCATTTCCTTGCCTGGTCGCCCAGGAGCCTGCACTGGGCACTTTTTGCAGGTAAGAGTCAGGAGCCTATGTCAACGTGGGGGCGCTCAGCTTTCTGGAGATGTTTCTGAAAAACCTGACTTCTAAAGGTAATGAAAACCTTGCCCTCCTTCTAATACTTTATAAACAGTTCAAGCCGGCCAAGCTTCTCTGGGGATTTGCGGGGGGCAAAAGGAGGGGAGCGTGTTTTATCGTTGTCTGCAGAAAATAACATAAAATAAGCAGATGCTGCCCAGCATGGGGAGAGTGTAAGGGGTCTGGAGTCTGAGAGTTGCCCTGCACTGCTCGAATGTCAGAGGAGCATGCTACCGATTTCCAGGGCTACATAGTTTTTTCTAAGTCCCCTGGCTGTCATTTTCTTTTGTCACTGGAGAAGTCAGTTTAGATAGAAGTAAGGCAAATCCTCAACCAAACATTTAAAACCCTCAACAAAAAGAAAGGGCTCTGTTAGTTTCTGGGGTGGGTCAAGGAGTGGAAGGAGTCTGACTTAAGAAACCGCTTTGTTCGCGACCCAGGGAGAACACTGCTCTCCCTAATGGGGGTATACTTTCATGTGGATTTAGACTGCTTTTGGCTAATGAGCTCCGCGCTGGGTGAAGTCTCCCACCGGCCCCTGCAAAGCCTGCTTTTGTCTTTTCCCTACACTTCCGCGTTCAGTCGCCTGGAGGAAGTAAGAATTTGTTTCTTAGACATTCTGTGACCCCACAGATGCTTTAAGTCACAAGTTAGAAAACTCACAGCAAATGTAGAAATTAACTCTGGAAAACTGAGGTCCAAACCTTGTCCCCTCCCCACAATCCAAATGTCCAGCCAACTTTCTTTTTATTTGAATGTGCTCACCCCTCCACCCCAGACCCCAGGTCAGTGTCCAGGTTATTAATGGGCTTCAAAGTCCCCTCTTGGCAGTCTCAAATCACCAGCTCACGCTCACACAGCAGCCTCTGTGACTTCGGACCCTTCTCTGCTCTGCCCGCTCTCGTGAAGGGTTAAACAAACAGGTCACCATCAGTAACAGCCTTGGGTGACAAATTCTCTCCAATTTACAGCTGTGCTTAGGGAAAAAAATCAAAGGAAAGTGTCACGTAAGGCTGGAATGTGCTGTTGAATGCTGCTCACGTGTGGACACTACACAAGAGGGTGACCTAAGATGAAGCATTAATTACAAACTCACCTCACATGTGGGTCCCAGGGAAATGCTCTTTCCAAACCTTCCCGGGGTTTGATTTCCTAACAACTTGCCTTCTGAAGTAAAATAAATGACCACAGAACATGAACCAGAGGTCACGTGTGGGGTTTCCACACAAGGCTGGAGGCTGAAAAACTTTAGCCAGGCTGCCTGCAGTCCTAGCCCCAGAAACATGAGTCCTAACAGATCAAATTTTTCCCCGGGTACCCATATGAGCACTGTGAGGGTCTTAGGGAAACAGATGGAGCTGAAGTGTGTGCTTCTGCTGGCTTCAGGCAAAATGAGTTTCTAAGAAGCCCTCCCCCTCACCACTCCTTCTTCCCACTAACATCCGTGGCCACTTTACAAAAGTGCCACTCCCCAGTTTCCCCACTCACACATGTAGCCCATGCAGACAGCTCACATTTTGGGGGTAGAAGGGTGAGACCAAGGGCTTCTCACGCCAGCGGGCACAGAGCTACAAAAACAGGTTTTTTCTGGCTTCTTCCCTCAGACCTGAGGGCATGCCTCCTCCCTCTCTTCAAGGAAGAAATATGAAGGCTTCTGTGGTTGTTGGGGGGAAGGTGTGTACATATGCATGAATGCATGTATTTATGTTGTGTGTGCATGTATACATGTGTGTTTGTGTGTATGCATATATTTGTGTTCTTGTATGTGCATATGTATGTGTGCTTGTGTGTCATATGTATGCTTAGTTATATTTATATTTACCTGAATGACAGAATGTGCTGAGAATCAGAGAGCCTACTCAGGAAGCTTTAGTCAGCAACTTCAGAGAAGCCTTTCTCTGATTTACACAGTCAGTGTCGTACACTTTCCTAGGCAGTGGTCCACCCGCTTGAGCCTTGCTGCAGCCCACCGCTTCCCTTGAAGGGACCCTTTAGAGTCCCAAGTTTAGAATAGAATAAATTTGTACATAATCCCAGCATGAGCATGGCATGGTGAAGGAGGGTGGGCAGAGAGAACGTGAGTGCCAGCCCCTGGAGCACCTGTAGGAGGCGGCAGACGCCTCTGAGGGGATGCCTGAGCACCTGTAGGAGTGGCAGATGCCTCTGGGGGGCGCTGCCTTCTGATTTCCTTCCAGAGCCACAGTTTATACTTTCCTTTGTATGTGCAGCAAACGCAGGGCCTCGTTCACATCCTCTCGGGGGGAAATAGTTATTTTTTTTCGACTGCAAAAATAGTCAGGAGGTTCCTGTAAGGATTAATATTGCTTTCTACACCAGCAAAGAGTTGCTTATGGGTCGTCAAAGGCAAGAAGCAGAGCAGAAAGAGGTTGCTGCCTGCTTTCTCAGCTACTCTACCCTTCACATGTATCTCCTCAGAGCCACCTCCCTTTCTCTGAAAGGAGGAGGTGGCAAACATAGCACAGGAGCAAAGTGAGCCACAGACAGGTCTGGCCCTGGGCCCCTCAAGGACGCAGTGCCCCACAAAGACGCAGGTACAGCCCAACACTCCTGGCTCCTTGCTGCTGTTCAGGTGGCTTCCTGGATGCCGCTTCCCCTGTCAGGTAAGAGCACTTTGCCATCAGAAGTTCAGAGCCAAGCAACCTCAGGACAGCAGAGTCCTAGATTCCTCCTGGATTGAGGGGATGGAGGGAACCAGCGTTTTCCTTCCCTTCAAAGGGCACACTGCGAGCAGCAGGAGGAGAAAACATTAACATGGTTAAGCAAAGGACTCCCAGAAAGAAGCCTCGTTGACTAAAGGTTGTTTTGTTGAGAAGGAAAACAAATAGAAACACGGACATTCCTTCTAAAAGGCAAGACGAGGGCATAGCTCAGCGGTAAAACATGTGTCTAGCAGGCGCCGAGCCCTGGTCCTGCCTCCTGGATGCAGGAAAAGCCAGGAGGGTTGAACTTGAGACAGACAGCTGCTGCAGTGCTCTCCGGATTCATTGAGACAGCTACGGGGAATCTCTTCTTACAGTGCAGCTAAGACCCTTGTAGAGGGTCACACACATTCCCGGGACTTTGAGTCACACACATTTGTGCCCTTCTTTAACAAGCGACCTGCATTCCCTCTGGTTCGGGAAGACTTCAGCGAGCCCAAACTCAGTCACAGCCCTGTGTGCTTCTCTGCCAGATTCTCTAGACATCAAGTCCCAGCTATTTCAGCCACACTATGAAGACTAATCAAGGCAGTCTGGTCATGCTCACAGCAGAAGGCACATAAGAAGGAGACAGGGTTCCGATCTGGGGCACTAAAGCACACAGGTGCCCAAAGCTGTTCCGTGCCCAGTATGAAGCAGTTAAATAGAAACGCATGTGTGAGCCCCATCCCGGTTAAGGACATAACGAGAAAACCATGTGAAGAATGATCGCCAGAACGGACTGGGTCTTGTTGGATACTTCCACTGTGACCTCACAGTTCACACCCCCGAAGGTGCAGCCATCCTCACACACCAGCAGGGTCACCTTTGATACCAGGATGCTCAAAATCTCCGTGACAGCCCTGAGTGCTTCTGCTTTGCCCAGGGGTCAGGGCAGATAGCACCTCAAGTCTACCGTACCCATGCTGATCCTCTGAAGCTCAAGGTGGGTGGATTTGACACAGAAGGAGCAGTGTTCAGACCTGGGAGGTCTGGCTGGAGCCCATCCTGTCTCAGTTAGTCATCTTGGTGTAAGGGCGATGGTTACAGAATTCTTGTGTGTTTTATTTCCCGCCGCTCAAAGCTGAGGTTGGTCAAGATGTCATAGAGCCCAAAGATTATACAAAGCAAGGCTTTCATTAAGGAACATAAACTCAAAACCATGGCTGTAAAATCAGAAGGAGGTTTTGGACAGGGCTTGTGCATGTGAATCCCATCAACTCGGGATAAGTCCACGCTGGGTCTTATGTCGGAAAGCCTCAGGCTGATTCCCCGGTGAAGGGACAGATGTGTGCACATGGTAGTCACCAGCTGCCCAATGAGTAACTCTGGGAATAGGCGGAGGCATGGGCCTGTGCCCCTACATACGTGCTCACCAGTGGGTTAAGAAAATTCAATCTCATGATGTCTGGAATGCTCCTTACATCACTGGCATGTGACCATGACAGATTTCCATAGGATGGCTGGTCCTTCCGGTCCCATTTAGGCCTCAGGGCAAGATGCAATCAGCGTACTCAATCCTCCCTCTCACCGTAGAGCCCACGCGTCCTCTCATGGAGTCCACGCTGCACAGTTTCCACCCGGAAACTTAAGATACAAAGAACACATTGCGGGCCATGAGTCTGGAACCGAGAATGATGCCAGATTGGTGAGCAAGGCACATCTTCTCCAGTGAACTGTGTGTTCTCCGGTGAAATGCCTGTGTGTCTGGCTGGGGCTCTCCTTTCCCTCCCCGGTTTCTGTGAATGAGCGCTGTTTCCGATGTCATGTATCAGTTAACTGTCATCGCTCGGGATGAACACTTGCTAAACTCATGTCTACCAAAGAATGTTCTTCCTCGCTGATGTCTGTGCTCTCAGGAATTCGTGGGCCATATCTGCTCTGCCCTTATCCTCTTCACTAAGGAATACAAGGTTGAGGTCTAAATCTTGCTATCTTAATTCTTTCTATCCATTCCTATAATTAAAAAACAAACAAACAAACAACAACAACAACAACAAAACAAAGTTCACATCTGGTGAACCCACCTGTCAATCATTCCCACAGACCAGCTAGGAGTTAGGAGACATGAGAGTCTGGACACCCCCGGCTGGATGGGGTATCAGACTTGCTGCAATACTACAAAGTAAGAGTTCTGCCGGGTTCCTGGCATTTTGTGCAGGTCTGTGGAAGGAATTTACAAACGGCTAGCGGGCTGCACCACACACAAGTGTACACACGCAAGTGACAAACCGTGGGAGCTCTCAGCTAGCACACTAATGCTAAAACTAAAATTGTGTAGGCACAGTCTATTCTGACGTCATCCGTGCCAGCGCAGCCACACGCCGGTCCCAATAATTTGTTCGGTACACTTCTCATCTTAACTGTAGAAAGCTTTTATTTTTACTTTATAATCATGTGTATGTGTGTGTGCCTGAGTGTGAGATTGCACACAGGAGGGTAGTCCTCGGAGGCCAGAAAATGGCATCAGATCCCTTGGAGCTGCAGTTTCAGGTGGTTGTGAGAAGCCCGATGTAGGAGCTGGAACTTAGCTCTGGCTCTCTGCAAGTGCTTTTAACCAGTGAGCTGTCTCCCCAGTTCCTATGAGTCTAAGAGGTCTGTACTAAAGGCTCGAGTTGCTCGGTTGATTAATAGAGTGCTTGTCTAGCAAACACAAATCCTTGAGAGGTATCCCCAACCCCACACGAACTGTGTGTGGTAAGCCCAAGCCTGTAATCCTAGCATTCAGGAAGAATAGACAGGAAAACAGGAGTTCAAAGTCAATCTCACCAACACAGTGAGTTCAAGGCCAGCCTGGGAAACATGCGACCTGTCTCAAAAATAAATCAATAAATAAAGTATAAAAGCTAACCATGAAGAGCCAAGGCTGCCTTGTAAGGACTGCTACGCTGGTGTGGGCATGCCACCAGGGACCCTACTGCATATGTGTGGTATTAAATGGTTCTAGCCCAAACAGCGTTCTGATCCTCCCATCAACAGGTACTCAAGAACCCAGCTTCCGGCCCTACACGCTGAAGCTATAGTCTCCTGGGATGTCGGGAATCCTCTTAGATACTAGTCCTGTCTCATCTCCTATCACCTGAGGAGCTTCCCGCTCTGTCCTGCTGGTGTGCAGAGTCTAAGAAGGGGCCCATGCAATTCCAACTCTCAGGCTCAGGAAGTCCTTCCCAGCCTGCAGGTCCTGGGCATTAGCACATTAAATCTCCAAGCTCTGCAGCAACCAGCCTTTAGCTGCGAGACTGCTGGACACCCGCGTTAGACAGGAAAACCATCTCACCCTGGGTCTATTTACTCCTCTGGCCCGTTTTCATATGGCTTCACTGCACAGGGTGGACCCTGATTAGTGGGGAATGGTAGGAGTCACGTGATCCCTCTGAGAACACTGTGTAATGACCTCACAGTACGTTGTGTGCCCCTGCAGGTGACAGCAAGTGGACCTGCTTGGTCAGCCCTAGAAAAGCATTTCACATTTTGTCTCAAAGCCAAATGTCTCTTATTTCTCTTTAGCCACATTCCTTCTTTCTTTTGGGTATGAATTCGTACGTGTGTACATGCACGTAAGTGTGTATACACACGCATGCGTGTACCATGTGGCATGTGTTCAGGTCAAAGGACAACTTGCAGGAGATGGTTCTTTCCATCATGTGGTCTCTGGGGATCATTTTAGGTCTTCAGCCTTAGTGACAAGTACCTCTGCCTGAGCCGCTTTGCGGCCCGTGAAGAAATAGCTTTACAATCTCTTGTCTATGTTCACTATGTCATAATTCCCGAAAGATGACGTCCATCCTCTGCTGTGCATGCCTTACCTGCTTCTTTACAGTCTTCTGTGTATCATCTGGTGGCCCACACTGATGTGGTTAACTTTCCCCAGGTTTAAGCTCATATCTAGCTCAGCACGAGGACACCATCTCTGGCTTAAAAGCTGGGGCTAGCACCTTCTAGAATTTTCTTCCATTCTTGGATATAGGTTTTTCATTGACATTATAATAGCCTAGTCGCCCCTCTAGGCAGGCCTGAAGTCTCTTTGGCGATGGAGATTTTAGATCCTCCTCTGTGCTGCTGATGTGTCGCCCAGGGAAAGCCATGCTTGAGTCTGTGTGCGCACCCACACAAAGGTAGAATTGCTGTGTCTTTGCCTCTTTCCTGGCCTCCCACATCTATCCCAGCACAAACCTCTCATAGGAAATGTTGAAACACATATCTGAAAACTAGTAAGTGAATCTTCATCTCCCTTGGTGAACCAACATCCTGTGCCTACAATACCATGATGCTCTGAACCTCAAAGGGGGAGCTAGGGAAACACCCAGAGTGTCTGGGGAAGAAGAAATGCGGGGAGACTTGAGATAAGGCAGAGAAGGAGCTCAGAGCCTATAAGGTGCAGCGTGGAGGTGGGGCTGCAGTTCTGTCCCAGGAAGCAAAGAGAAGGGAAATGAAGGTTGCGCTGCCTGGGTGTGAAAGGGTGAGTCAGTCCACAGCAAGGCCCATCCAGGAGCCGACTGAGCCAGTGTGTTGGCTGCCCTCAGATGCTGTTTCACAAGGGCTGCACTGGGTGCATGGCAGGAAGGGTATTTGACTCTCAGAGGTTTTCAGATTTTAGTCAAAAAGAAGTTTCTAGGTTTTCCCCTCTAGAGCACGAAATACTCTGTCAGACCCAAAGTCTGGAGAGCTGATTTGCTATAAATGCAACCGAATGTGTCTTGTTTCAAGACGTCCAGACTCTTTATGCCTTCATGAGAATATGCATATTTAAACACAAATTCTTATAATTACGGATATTAACTTGTCTAGTTCAATATCCTGGGTAGGTTTCTTAAAGTATGCTTTCCATGCAGCAGTTTGCTTACTTTTCAATATCTGTAACTCCTATGGTTGGTAGAAATGTTTGTTAAATGAGATTTAAATCAATCCCCCTTTGTATCTTGAATACTTAAGCTCTGACCTTAGTTACCTTTCCCTAGCCGGTTCTTGCTGGGAGCTTTCTCTATTGGAAGTTGAGCAGTCTTTCATCTCGCCAGGTGATAAGATTTAGCCCTTTTAATTAAAATTTTAAAACTGCTTTTATTTGGTGTGTGTGTGTATGTGTGTGTGTGTGTTCCTATACATGTGTACCATTGTGTTCATATTGAGGTTGAAGGACAGCTTGTAACAAATCAGATTTTTCCTCTATCACATGAGTTCTGGGGATCAAACTCAGATTGTTGGACTTGGTTCCAAGTACAATATCCTCCAAGCTTTCTAGCTGGCCCTAGAAGTTAGATCTTGAACTCAGAGAAATTCTGGATGTTACTGAGGACAGATGTGGGTAGGGAGGGAGATGGAAGAACTATGGACACCCAAAGCCTAGGAACAGCTGTGGTACATGGGAAAACATGAGAGCTGAGTGAGGGACCTTTGCAGAGGTAAAGAAAGGGGAAAGATTCTGGGGGAAGGTACTAGGGTATTTGAGATGAGCCATGAAGAGCAGAATGGGCTCCAAAAGTGAGGGGAAGGAGGCACCATCAGAGGTCAGAGAGCAATATGAATGGAATAAGGCTGGCCAGGCCATGCAGAGTGGCTGCCATGTGCCCAAGGTTTGAGTTTGTTGGGGGAAAGGACCGGAGAGAGATGCTGCCAGTTAGCATCCCTGACAGACTTACACCCTACACAAGACTGGACACGGGGTTGAGAACTTCCGACCCACACAAGGAACCTTACCGTCTGCCCCTTGCCGGCCAGGCGAGCAGGGGACAGAGGCTGAGTCTGTTAGACACAGGTTTCAGGAGTGGAAGCTGATTTGCCTGGGAGAAGTGGGTGAGTAGCTGGTCTTTGCCAGGAATGTGTTTCAGTTTTCCAAGACAATGAGCAAACTACAAGCCTGTTCTTGAACGCATTTCCAATAAATTAAAAAACAAAACAAAAAAAAAATGAGGAAAGATAATGCTGGATCCAAACTTGCTAATTACTGTTGTGATTAAAGCAAGACCTTTCATGTTAATTCTTTCATAAGATTTGCGACCTTGGAGCACAGACAGGACCTGAAAGCTAGTAGAGCCAAGGCAGTGAGAACAAGGAAGTCATGCCAGTTCCCCGGGGGCCGTGGGCCTTTTTACAGCTCCCAGTTCCTGTTTCCGGGTCTGTCTTCTGGGTTTCCCCAACGGTGCTGTGACCTTGCAGAACACGTGGTAGCAAAGTTGAAAACCACATAGGTAGCTTGGAAAAGCAATCACAGCTTTTTTGTGTTTGTTTTAGAAAAAGTAGAATGAGAGCCAGGTGTGATCCAGAACCTTCTCCAGCTCTTGGGAGACAGAGACGGGTCTGTCAGTTCAAGGTGTGCCTAGGCCATGTGTTGATGGGCACCTGAAGGAAGGGAAGCAAGCAAGAAAGACGGGAGGGAGGGACAGAAGTTAATCTAAGGAGTAACACTCATTCTGGAAATTTCCTGACAGGACAGAGAATACAAATGCATGGTAAGAGTATTTAGAATTAAGAGATAAGAGAGAGTGAAGTGCAGAGATGAGAGAGAGGGTACAGAGATGAGGGAGGGGGTGCAGAGATGAGGGGGTGCAGAGATGAGGGAGGGGGTGCAGAGATGAGAGAGGGGTACAGAGATGAGAGAGGGGTACAGAGATGAGAGAGGGGTGCAGAGATGAGAGAGGGGTACAGAGATGAGGGAGGGGGTGCAGAGATGAGAGAGTGAGGGGTACAGAGATGAGGGAGGGGGTGCAGAGATGAGAGAGGGGTACAGAGATGAGAGAGGGGTACAGAGATGAGAGAGGGGTACAGAGATGAGAGAGGGGTGCAGAGATGAGAGAGGGGTGCAGAGATGAGAGAGGGGGTACAGAGATGACAGAGGGGTACAGAGATGAGGGGGTACAGAGATGAGGGAAGGGGTGCAGAGATGAGAGAGGGGTGCAGAGATGAGAGAGGGGTACAGAGATGACAGAGAGTGAGAGGTGCAGAGATGAGAGGGGGGTGCAGAGATGAGAGAGGGGTACAGAGATGGGGGTACAGAGATGAGAGAGGGGTACAGAGAAGAGGGGGGTACAGAGATGAGGGAGGGGTTGCAGAGATGAGAGAGGGGTACAGAGATGAGAGAGGGGTGCAGAGATGAGAGAGTGAGGGGTGCAGAGATGAGGGAGGGGGTGCAGAGATGAGAGAGAGGGTACAGAGATGAGGGAGGGGTGCAGAGATGAGAGAGGGGTACAGAGAAGAGGGGGTACAGAGATGAGAGAGGGGGTGCAGAGATGAGAGAGGGGTACAGAGATGAGAGAGAGTGAGAGGTGCAAAGATGAGAGAGAGTGAGGGGTGCAAAGATGAGAGAGAGAGAGAGAGAGAGAGAGAGAGAGAGAGAGAGAGAGAGAGAGAGAGAGAGAGAGAGAAGGAGGGAGAGAGAGGTACAGAGATGAGAGAGGCAGCCCCCTAAGGGGGTAGCAGAGAACCAGCTGAGGGTTATTTGATGAGACAGGCAGCCTGGCCCCATGTAGTTTCTGGTCCTTGGAGTCCAGATGTTCCTGAGGTGAATTCCAGGTGTTCCAGATGTGGAGGAAGTGGTCCACAGAGCACTCTGGGATCTACCCTTCCCTTTGTCGTCTTCCTTTCCCCAGAAGAAAAGTGGAAGCTCTTTCCTTGGGTCAGTTTCAGAGAGAAGGTGGGAGCTGGAGGAAGAAGTCCCAGATTGCAGTCTCCATTCACAGGGCAGCTTCATCTGGGTGAGCTAATTTTCTCTACCTGAAAACCCCAGAAAAATGCCTACCACAGGGATGATGAGAGCCGCCTGTGTTGATTTGAGTGAAAGCGTTTGTAGTCAGGAGTCTTGTGTTGTATGAACTGATAGGGAACAAATGCCTTCAGATGACCGAAAAGATAATTCCTAACTTCCTCCTCCACGGGCCTAATTCCCTTATTAATCAGTTCCACTTTAAAAGGAAAAAAAAAATTATTTCGCAAAGAAATCCTAAGATCTGGTGTCTAAGTTGTGACCCCTACAAAGTCTCTAAGAACTGTCCTTTAGCCTATGCAGGGCACTGCAGGGCTGCGATTGTGGCTGTTTGGTAAAGGTCTTGCCTTGCAACCTGAAGACCTAAGTTTTAGCCTCAGAATCCATGTTAACACAGTCAGTACTTGATATCATGCAGATAATTCCAGTGCCTGAGAGGCAGAGAGAGGCAGTTCCTATCTCAGTGAAGTAGTCTTGCCTGCCTGGAAAGTGCCAGGCCAGCGGGATACCCCGTTTCAAATAATAATAATAAATAACAACAACAACAACAACAATAATAATAATAATAATAATAATAATAATAATAATGGGCCTGATGAAGAACACCCAAGTTTGCCACACCACACACACACACACACACACACACACACACACACACAAGGTATCCTACTACAAAGCCTCTTTAATTGACAAACAAGACCTGGGATGGGAGAGAACTGATTAAGAGGGTTATTTCTAGAAGCACTGTGGTTTTCCATGCTAAGTGAGTTAGATAGTATTCCCCCAGTTCTTTAGGGGCCTTTCTTCTCGTCTGTGAAGAACACACAGAGGCCTTCAAAAGGTAACGCTCCTGTGTTTTAGTTGGAGAAAGGAAGGAGTGACAAAAGAACAAGTCTGAACTTGGCACGCAAGTGAGCCGTGCTCTGGAATCCGGGTGGGTCTAGGAAAAAGCACAGACCTCAGTGGAAACATAGATGGGGGTGCAGGAAACCCCCATAAACTATAAACTGGCTGCATTCTGCTCAGGCTGGATGGAGAGAAAACCTCAAGGCTTTTGGAAACGAGGAGCAGGAACACCACGTACCTCCTGCTCTCAGGAGTCTCACTGCTACCCTGGGAATCGGAACCAGGCTAACCACCAACAGCTTGGATGCCTCCCTTGAACCTGAGCATCCAAGGCACCTGCCATTGTAGCCTAAGCTGCTGGGAGGGTGGGGGAGGGGAGGCTGGCTCTTCTCTCTAAGCTCTCCTCGCCAGCCCTTCCACTCACTCATTCTGGTCCCACCTCTCCCTGTGAGGTCCCGTCCAGTCGCGGAAGGGTTTTTCCCTCGTCTCATGGCAGTGCCCCTTCCGGGAAAGCTGGACTTTGCTTTTCCTATTAGCACCTCATTATCCATTTCCCCAAACTCTGATTTCCCCAGACTCGGATTTTCCAACCTCATAAAGCACGACCAAGCCTGCATTCCCGGAACTTCATCTTCTCTAGGCTGAGCAAGCTCTCAGTATGTCTGTGATGCGTCTGTGACTAGTGGGTACTGGCCTGCGACTGAGTGTGTTTGGGGTGGATACCTTTACACGATCAAGTCCCTGGAAGATTGATGACATTTTGTGTTTGGCTACAACAGGACCTACCATCTTTTACTGGGGCTAGGTCCGCAACAGTACTGGATCCAGAACAACGTTTACCAACAAACAGGTTTATCTGGCTGCCAGATAGTCTGTTATGAAGGGGAGCTAAGACAGAAACCTGAAAACAGGAACTGAAGGCCACTTGCTTGCTGGGTCATCCTAAAGATGGAGGGAGAGACCTCCTGGGAAGGGGCTGGGTGGCTCCCTCTCCCTCTCCTTCTCCTCCCTCTCCCTCTCCCTCTCTCTCTCCCTGTCCCTCTCCATCTCCCTCTCCCTCTCCCTGTCCTTCTCCCTCTCCCTCTCCCTCTCCGTGTCCATCTGCATGCCATCCATGCAGGACACTGTCGACTGGACACGTAGAGCTCGTGAAAGCCTGCTTGGCCTTTATATTTAAGGGGAGTGGCACTGCTAGGACCTGTGACTTTGTTGGAGTAGGTGTGGCTTTGTCGGAAGAAGTGTGTCACCGTGGAGGCAGTGTTTGAGGTCTCATACATGCTCAAGCCATGCCCAGGGGTCTCAGACCACTTCCTGTTGCCTGCACAGGATGTAGAACTCTCAGCTCCCTCTCCAGCACCACGTCTGCATGCACGCTGTCATGTCACACCGTGACAATAAGGAACTGAACCTCTGAACTGTAAGCCACTCCATTAAATGATTTCCTTTATAAGAGTGGCTCTAGTCATGGTGTCTCTTCACATCGATAGAAACCCTAATGAAGACAGGTTTCTTGCCTGAATGTATCTCTGTGCACTATGTGTGTACAGTACCTGTGGAGGTCAGAAGAGGGTGTCGGATCTGCTAGAAATGAAGGTACTGACAATTATTAGCCACCACCTGGGTTTGATAACTGGAACTGAACCTGCATTCTCTGGAAAAGTGCTGGACCATCTCTCCATCCCTTGTTTCAAATACTTGAAAGGGATAAAAGAGAGGCTGAATGCATTCTTCTGAGCCCTCTGGGCTCCTGGGGAAGAGTCCCATTAGCAGAGCCTCCTAACACTAGAGAAGCCCATCGCTCTCAGTCCTCATGGAGCAATCTGCTGCCTTGCAAAGACCAGGGACTTAAGACATTCTTGATCATTTTCTAGATGATCTACTTCAATGTCCAATCTGTCATCTACCTATCACCACCGGCAATTCCCCAGACCCCTGAGGAGTTCTCCCAGCAGAATTTAGATAGTGTATTTCCAGAGGGCAATTCATTTTAAAATATGGTAGGTTCCTAAAGTTTGGAGCTTGGAGGGCATAGGCCTGGTACTGCCTTTTGGAATATGGACAGTTAAACATTCAGAACAACCATTAAAGTTGCCAGTGAATGCTCAGATTTTCACCTTCACCATTCACCAGGCTGGAAGAGAACCTTGAGGTCATTTCATCCGAACCTATTATTTTACAGATGAGGAAAATGGGACTAATTGATAGCCAGGGATGCTAAATTACAGTTTTTCTCTCGCCAGATAGCAGGGCCAGCAGGCTCCTCCGTGTGTTCCGTTAGTTTAGAAATTGCACAAGCTGGCGAGTGTGCTATGACCCCAAGATTCCACCTTCTGTGGCTTGCAAGTGTTTATGTTTCTAACGTGGGGTTTGCAATCTCCTGCTGCAGTGACCTTTACTACTAAGGCTTCTGGGGCCTCCGGCCAGAGTGACTCACTCCTTCCATACCCAGCCAGCATTTCTAGGCTGCTCAGTATCTACGAAGTACAGCAGGTGAAACAAAATACAAGTTCCCTCTTGACCATCACAAGACCCTGATGCTGGCCAAAGCCTTCTCCACAGTTGTTGCCTTCTAGCTGTGAGCCAGGAGGCAGCGTAAGTTTGTCCAATGTCCTGCATCCCTTGGCCCCTTCCACCAAAGTACCTGTGTTCACACCCTTGAGTGTGAGTTATTTTTCTCCTTGTTTGTTTCTAGGCAGGATCTCAAGGAGCCTAGGCTGGTCTCCAACTAGCTGTGTAGTCAAGGATGACTTTGAACCGCTGAACCTCTTCCCTCCACTACTCAAATTCCAGCGTTGGAGGCATGCTACTAAGACGCCCAGTCTCTGTGGAACTAGGAATGTGAGCCAGGGCTTTGTTAGTGCTGGGTGAGGACTCTGCTGGTTGAGCTACGTCCCATCCCCATCCCTCTTCAGTGTGAGTCTATCATTTTACATGAAAATAAACTCCATAGAGCCAACATCTTGCCTGTTCATCGCATCCCAATGCCTGTACACCAATGTGCATGCAGTGGCTTTATTCTTTGAAGCAGGTGACCCTTCCTCTCCAACGCCTACCACTGTGAGCATTAATGCCTCTTTATCTTCCATCAAACCCTCAACCTATGGTCATTCTTATCCACCACCTTCTTAGTTAGCTATTTGGATAAACTTTCTAGCCATCTGGCGACTTTTGCTCTGATCCCTTCCTGGACAGCCCTCCTTCTGTTGGTGCAGATGATCCCTGGGCTTGTCTCACCTCAGTATCCTCTGAGTGTCTTCCAGGTTTCTCCATCTAACCAGCAAGTCCAACATCCTTCCCGCTATCAGCCACTCAATGCCTCTTCATGTATATCTGTGTGAATTTTACCTGATGGCAAACCAAGACGAGGGTCTACCTGGGCTCATGCACAGTTCATCCAAGTTCAGAATCCTCCAGATAATCTTCCAAGGGTACTCTCCTGGCCATCAGTCCACCCAGCTATGAAAATGATCCTTTCTGCCTGTTGAAAGTTCCAACTCCCCACCT
Source organism: Arvicola amphibius (assembly GCF_903992535.2). Taxonomy (NCBI): domain Eukaryota; kingdom Metazoa; phylum Chordata; class Mammalia; order Rodentia; family Cricetidae; genus Arvicola; species Arvicola amphibius. The sequence continues at coordinate 3,150,836 of NC_052056.1, read as the reverse complement.
TCTGGTCTCCACCTCTTTATAAAGTCCATTACTAATATGTTGTGCCACAACCTGGCCTTGTTCTACCTTTGCTTCTGGTTCCCCAGTGATCCTCAACCAGAGATATATACTAGAAACAAATTAAGAGCTTTTTAAAAATGAGCAAGACTTAGGTCCAGCCACATGCCCTCTCCACGAGATTCTGACTGTCTTGTGCTGAAGCCAAGGCATCAGCCCATCTGAAAGGTGCCAGTGAAAAACACTGGTGTCTGATGAAGCCTCTTATCAGTCGGGGGAGAACACTCTGGGCATTCTTCACCCACCCAAATAAAACCTGGTGATCTCTCCCTTGTGGCAAAGCTCTTTCTCCAGTTTCTTCTTGGCTGCAGGAAATTAGCAAAGACTGCTTTGACTTTCTGAATTGAAACTAATCTGACTTTCTCCTGGAAACCCCCAGTCTTCTCTATTGATCACATTCATTCGAGTGTACCCGTCAACTCTGTACCGGATATACGCAAGGTGGAGGTAAAGATCAGATCCTTGCCGGGCGGTGGTGGCGCACGCCTTTAATCCCAGCACTCGGGAGACAGAAGCAGGCGGATCTCTGAGTTCGAGGCCAGCCTGGTCTACAAGAGCTAGCTCCAGGACAGGCTCTAGAAACCACAGGGAAACCCTGTCTCGAAAAACCAAAAAAAAAAAAAAAAAAAAAAAGATCAGATCCTTGTCCTTGCTGACAATCTTTGGCAATGAGTGATGAGTGAAACACATGAACCATGGAAGACCAAATATTATCATAGAAATGGGTAAGCATCCACGAGTAAATGGGAACTGTTTAGATATGAAGAGTCTGCTGTGCTGGGTATAAAAACAATGACATACAGGGCATCTCTATCTGATGGTGTATGTTTCAGTGCTTGAACCTCATCACACTCTTTATGTATTTGAAGGACAGAAAAAGTATTAAATGCTTGCAGAATGAATGAGCAAACAAATGAATGTCTCGGAGGTGAGGCCTAATTGGAAAAGAGAGGAATTTCCAAGAAAATGAAATGGCACTATAGTTCAGAGTTTGAGGCAGGGGTAAGGGGGTTCCACCAAGGCTCAAAGTTTCATATCATAACTTTCAGTCCTAAACTGTGTATAAGGATTCTACACCCTCCTGCCTTCCTAGAGTGTTTTTAAAGTGAGAATAAGACTTGCATATTTAAAACTAGGTCCCATTTCTAATGACTAAGAGGTCAAAATGCCCCTCAACTTTAGGAAATAAATGCTGGAGATGAAAAGTGGTACTCAGGTGGGCGGAGGAAAGAATTGAGGGGCATGAAGAGGAGCCACCCAACAGGCCAATAGCCTTCCCTCCTTCTCCCTTGACCTTGACATGATTCCCAAGTTGAACTCTTGAGCTTCTTAAAGTTTCTTGTTGATTAAACTGTTTTCATGGTCATCCATGAGTGTAGCAGTATTTCCTGTGGTAATTTTATGCAGGTGTGCTGTTGGTGGGGTATGCAGCCTAAGTGAACAATGACCTGCTGTGCATGTAAAAGTTGTTGCTTTCTCTAGTCGAAACCTTTGATCAAACATACCCTAAAAAGTACAACATCCTCGGGAAGAGAAGCTACCTCTAAATGTCTGTGTGCTCTCTCAGAACATCAATGACACCTTCAGGAGTGTCTCAGTAGCCAAGACAGATAAACACACATGCATCTTAATTCAGGGGGATTTTAAAAACATGGAAACCCATTTCCTAGAAAGATAGGACAACGTGCAAGCCCAGAGCCTTTCTTTTTTTTAAAATTAATTTATTATGTATACAATGTTCTGTCTGCATGTGTGCCTGCCCACCAGAAAAGGGCACCAGATCTCATAGATGGTTGTGAGCCACCATGTGGTTGCTGGGAATTGAACTCAGGACCTCTGGAAGAGCAGCCAGTGCTCTTAACCTCTGAGCCATCTCTCCAGCCTCTGCCCAGAGCCTTTCAAAGTCAACAATTTAGAAAACTTTGCATGCAGTGATAAGGGCATAGGAACCACTCATGTGCTCCTGGTCGTGCCTTTGATGGTAATTTATGTTTCATCTTATGAACTGACTAATGATCCACTTCCTGGTTCGTGTGCTGGCACATTCTAGAGTCATGAGTCATAAAACAGTTTTAGAGACTTATCCTATGCCAGGGTCTGTTGCTGAGAGCACAGGAGGAACTCAGCCCAACCCGTGTGCCATGCGGAAGGGAGGGGCACAAAGCTCTGGAGCTTTAGGCTACAGGAGTAAGGAAGGTGGTGTCACAACTCCCTAGTGGTGAAGGAGATGGAGAACTCTTTACTGCCTCTGCGCTGGGAGGCGGGGAAAACAAGCACTGATTACAGCTTCAGAATGGTTGCTATCAGAATGGTTGGCTCTTCACACAGGGAAGACAGGAGGAGAAGTAGAGCCAAGGTGACCTGGACTGTGAGAGGCAACTCCAGAGAGTTGGCGGGGGGCTGGATGAAAGAAACCTGCAATTTGGGTTCAGAGTTGTCATTTCGTGAAATAGGAAATGAGGAGCAATGAGGTTTGAACCAGGGGTAGAATGGGATAGGGGTTGCAATTCCTATCCACACAGAAGTTCTCATTTTTAAGAAACTGTTCTGGCATTTTAGAAAAATTGACTGTAAAATGGGGGTGGCATGAAGAAGGTTCATTGTAGCCTGAGAAACAGCAGACAACATGTTAAAATGATTTGCAGAGAAGACACTTAGGTCTGCACCAGGATGGTCTCAAAAGAACAGAGAAGCAGACGTGGAAACAGATTGTGCAGGAGCTGAAACAAGATTATAGAGCTACAGCTCCCAGGGAGGGGAGATGGAGATGGAGCTCTGTGTCTGACTTGTATGACCGTGGGACTGATCAAAGAACATGGAACAATAGTAGGTTCAAGGGAAAGGCTGATGACATCCCCCTTGATAACATCACACTGTAGCCTCCAGGCAATGCTGACATCCTCCATCAGCAAAGAGTATGCATGGTACAGAAGTGGAGAGTCCCTTGACTCAGCCCCTAACTGCAGCTGATATGCAGAGTCATTCATTATAGGACTCTGGGCTACTGCTCTACAACGGCAGATTCACGTTTCCTTTTCTTTTCTTCATACATGCACACACTCAACACACACTACAGCCCCACTGCGTCCTGGGCCCAGGTACATATAGTATAAGTAGTTTACACTCCATTGGGAACCCCTGAGCTATGATGGAGGGAGGGCTGGCATTGAAAACAGACAGACCATGGTCTAGACATAATCACAGGCCAACTCTTAAATTTATCTCGACTTATTTTTATCAGAGTCTCACTGGTCATTCTGAAATTTGGACTTAGAAGTATGTACACTGCCAACACAGTGCTGGACGCGTGTACACGGACGCGTGTACAAGGACGCGTGTACACTCTCAGCCCTCATTTTGCTAATTATCTTATTACACACAGGCATGGAAGCAAACAGTTCCACACGGGGAGCTAAGGGGTCTCGGAGATAAAAGCCCAGTCAACATGGAGGGAAATGCTGAATCCATCACCACAACTAAGAAAAGCACCTTACTGGAACGATCAGTGTCTCAAAACAAAATCAGAAAAAAAAATTCAGGAGGCAAAAGGAGGCAGGTTTTGCAGAAGGGAGACCATGGCGAAAGGTGAAAGGTATTGTTAGTCAACAGAGCCAGCTATCAAGACAGCTGTGAGTCACTCCGCTTGTGCAGGCAGAGGGCCGGGGAATGCTCCGTGTCAAAGCCTGCTAGCAGGTGGGCTCTCATAGCCCAGGGGTGAGGTTTTGACTAGAGGATAGTGGGTGTTGCTGATCTGGGCAGCAGATGACTTTACAGGATCCTCTGAGGTAGCAGAATGTAGAACATGCTTAAAGGAAAATGACCTGAGACAGGAACTTCAGCGCAGCGCAAAGCTATTGTCAGCAAAGAAGGACAGACCAAGTGATGGGTTTGGGACCAGAAGAATCTACTAACAGAGGACTTAAAATGCTTAAAAGAAAATTGCAGGAAGTTCAAAAATGCAAAACTTGAATGTGCCCCACACAACAAGCCCTGTGGGGAATCTGTGCAAGCAAAGGGAGGGAGTAACCACACCCTGCTGAGGGCCTTAGCCTCCCCCAGCTCACAAATCTCAATTTTCCGGCCACACAGCCTGAGTGTGACTCTCCTTGACTACTTTTCTTATCCTATGTGCTGAGGATGAAGTACTTGCTTCTACACTGGAACATGTGTGTTTTTTCCTTGTCATAATTCCCTTAATAATCTAGTACCACTGTTTTCTAGAGCCAAAGCCAGGCAAGTAGGGCCAACTGTAGATTCACATTCAAAAGGTCAGGAGTGATGTAATTTTACTAACAGAGAGCTAACCATCTAGATAGTTGGGTTTTAGAGGGACCCCTGCAGCTTCACTACATAGAATATTCTAGAACAAAGATGACTTGAGACAGGGACCTCAAGTATGAGCCTGTTGGAGTTTCACCAGAACTATACACACCCAGAGATGACTGGAAGTTTACAGAACTGTAAAGAGAGCTGGCAGTGTCTGGGGGAATCGCCAAGTTCATTCTGTGAGGCAGACTAGGAATAAACAGCTGGAAAACACGGAAGACTGATCTGAAGAGAAAGTGAAACAGCTCCGTTAAGAACGGGAGGGGCCCAGAGCTGAGAGAGCGTGAACAGAACCTCTGGTGGGTGTCCTATGGTAGTCCCCACAGCCCCAAGACAGGCATCTTGGGTTCTATTTTCATGCCCTGGTCTGTTGGTCTGGCAGTGGCAAGAAGCTGTAGGGCACACAGAACTAATGTGGAGGCACCGCCAAGGGCTGCCAACCACAGTCCAGCCCCAGGTCTACCATCCAAGAGGGGTCTCTTGTCTGTAACAGGGCTGAGGACAGATCCAAGCAAGAATATGGGCACTGACCGACCAGCTTTATAAGAGTTAACTCATTTCAACCAGGAAACTTAGTGTTCTTTTGCCACTTCCATCATCCATGGCTTTTGTCCCTCTTAATATCACCCTCACCCTCTCAGACATCAAAAGATTAGATGCTTCGTCTCTGCTTCTGTGAGCTGTGGACCTAGGTAATTAATCCCATGTTATTTTCCACTAAAACCAGTTCCACGGTAGAGCACATACAGTAATTAAAACTTATTTTCAGGCCTAGGGTAATAGCTCGGTTCCTTAAGTGTTTGCCTTGCAAGCATACAGATCTGCGGTTGAGCCCCCAGAACCCACATGAGAAGCCAGGTGTGGTGGCGTATTCAGTCTTCGCATTAGGAAGGCAGGGACAGGGGGATCCTGGGGAAATTTGTCTAACCTGCCTGGTCTATTTGGTAAGCTCTAGATCACTGAGATCTTTTTGTCTTAAGAGAAGTTCATATAAACAAGACAAAAGTAGTCTTTGGGAAGCTGTAATAGGGCACACAAACATGAACTGAGAGAGTTGATTCATTCAGTCGACGGTGTCGTGTGTGTGTGTGTGTGTGTGTGTGTGTGTGTGCTGCTCCTCCTCTCATTTTGGATGGAGAGGACCTGTGTCCCCTCCTTCAGAGTGTGAGTCTCATCTGGTGCGTTCTGCAGCCAGCATGGTCAGGGTGACCAAGCCAGAGCTGCCTGTCCTGACTCAGCAGTCCCAGCTTGGTGTGAGCCTCACAGGAGCTGCGTGACCAGGAGTGGTCAAGACCTCAGTCTCCAGCTATGTTTCCCAGCAGAAAAGCTTTTAGATTAGAGCCAGAGCTGGGAAGGAGTTGCTGACTACAGGACCCTTGTGTAACACTGCATCGTGATGTACAAATGATGCTTTCGGGCTGAACATTTTTTCAGAGGGAATGCCGTCGGTTGAAGCAGGTTTCCCTCAGGGCCCTCCCTATCATGATATACGGCAAAGTGAACCTTTGTGTCCCTGTACCGTAATTTATGGGTTGACATAACTCATATCTTCTCTTTTATGCTTGGGGTGACACTAGTGACTGCCACCCACAGGAAAAATGGGAAGTCAGCCACTCGGGCCCCTTCCTGGGTCATCTGTCCTATGGTTCAGAGGAGGACCCCGGCTCACCCCGACACAGTGTGAGCTGCGGCCCTTCAGCCCTGGTTGGCCTCACATGAGGCAGTGGGAGCTGAAGATCCTCAGACTTCAGCTAATAATTTCCGAATAAGAATTTTCATGCTAAGTGATCCCCAGGAAATGTGTGCATATTTTGAAACTCAATAATTGTTGGTCTCTAAAGCCGTGTGAATTCAACAGGCTTAGAAGCTCAGGACTATAATCCCAGTATTCAGGAGGCAAAGGCAGGAGGAACACCATGAGTTCAGTTCCAGAACGTTGTAGGCTATAGAGCAAGATCCTGTCTCAAACAATACTAAATACACATACACATATGATTACAATATTTATGATTATTCATCTCCCCTAACCAAGGTTTGGGACACACATATATGGTGTATGAAGATTCTTATTTTAATGGACATGTATGTTCACTTAAAACTACATACCATGTATAAGCATTTAAAGGGATAAAGTAAGGCTCAATAGGAGTCACTGTTTATATATTTGATATATAATATCAATATTTTTCATGTCTATATCCACCTGCATTATACTTCACCACACTAGAGACCCCTGGGCTAAGCAGGCAGAGCACTATGTAGAACCCTGCTCTCTGATATGCTGATTGACACACCGCATACACGATCTTCATAGGGAGACTTTCATCAGGCTAAGCTGGGTGCACTAATGCCCATCAATCTGAGGAATATGCAGATAATTTCCTCTCCAAGCTAGTGCTTATGCTGTCAATCAGCATATGAAATCTAGATCTTCATTTCCAGTTGATCATTCCTGTGGGCGAAGGGTCCCCCACATGCTTAGCTGTGGACCCATGTTCACAGCTACAGCACTGGGTGCGGTGTCTAAATGAGAGGCATGGTTATGAGCCAGGGGTCTCTGAGTTCGTTCGGACAGCACCTCTGCCCCCCTTGGTCCTCCCTTAAATGTTAAGTCCCTCATATGCATCTAGGTTTATCTTTTAGCATGAGTGATAAAGGCTGGGTAGAGGCCTCACTCTGTGAAGAGCTTGTGACGTAAACACGGAGACCTGAATTTGTTCCCCGGGACCCTCATAAAAATAAACTGCTATAATAATTGAATCTAAAATTCCTGTAGAGACAGGAGAATCCCTGGGCTTGCTGACCGGCTCAGAGAGCTGAATCAGCATGATTCTTGGTTCAGTGAGAGACTGTGTCAAAAAGTAAGAAGGTCAGGCGGAGGTGGAGCACACCTTTAATCCCAGCACTCGGGGCACAGACAGGCGGGTCTCTGTGAGTTCGAGGCTAGCCTGGGCTACAGTGTGAGTTCTAGGACAGCCAGGGCTACACAGGGAAACCCTGCCTGGAAAAAATTATATAAATAAAAGTAAGATGAATAGTGATTGAAGAAGACATATACAACATCAACCTTTGCACGTCATACATATATGCACACACATGCACCCACATACCTGCATGCAGTGCAAGTGTGTGTGTGTGTGTGCACACACACACACGATGAGCTGAGCACCCATCCATCTACAACCCATCTTTGAGCAGAAAAGACGCATTCCAGAGCAGAGATGGAGGGCAGCAGAGGTGCTGACAACATGCGAAAGGCCGAGGAGATAGGCAAGGAAAGTGTTAGCATCGGAGCCCATGCGTCAGCTGGGCTGTGAGGAGCGAAGAGGAGTTTGCAAGGCGGAAAGGTCTCCGGAGTGACTGACCTGCCTGAGCAAAGGCATCAGGCAGGAATCTGCTGTATCAGCAACCCCTCCGGGCCAAGCGCAGACTCCTCAGCCAATTAGAGGAAGCCTCAAGCGAACAGAAAATAATAGTCCTCGCTGTTCGCTGCAAACTAGGCTCTTGGACTTGCACAACTGGAACATGTCTGAGAGTAAATGATTCCACAGATTTGGCTGTGGCAGGGTATGGAAATTTTCTCCCATGGACACGGTAAGTACATCTCGTTTACAGTAATATCTGGACGGACTGAGAATGAGCCGTGCCGGGGGAAATTGAATTTTCAGATTAACGGCATAAAATGGAAAGTCTGGTTGGAAAGCCTTTCTAATTGTGTTTCCTTTGAAGAGATGAGAACTGTTGGAGGCGTAAAGCATCTCACTTTAATCTTACCTGGAGAGGCAGAGAGAGGGAGAGCACACTGTGTGTTCAGCCCTGCCGACCGCCTTGTGAAAGGCGTATTAGAACCAGACATAGTGGCGCATGCCTGTTATCCCAGCACTGGCAATGCAGAGGCAGGGGGGTTACTATGAGTTAAGGCTAGCCTGGTCCACCCTGGGCGTCTGATGCCAGCTTGACTACAGAATGAGACCCTCTCCATCACCTCTGAGACCTTCTCTTCCTCATTCTGTATCGCCCTCACTGCGCCCCAGACACCCGCTGACTCTACGGGAGCCCACAGCCCACAGGTTCTCACCTCTCTCAAGCAGCTGGCCCCAGCCTGGGCTATACCTCAGTCTTTATTCAGCTTGAATGACTGGTGGTGCTAATTAATTAGGATGTCAGGATCTGGGTTTGCCAAGCCATTCTGTATGGTATCAAAGCAACCACCCGGTGAGCATGTTAAATCTTGTCTTTCCTTTGAATAAAACCTAAGAAGTTTCTCATTTTCCCAAGACATGAAGACATGACAGATCTCAAAGAATTCCCAAGGCCCTAACTTCTCGCCTGGACCATGTAGCCTCCCCGTACCAGCCTTCCTTTCTGGAAGGTACCGAGCTCCATCTACCAGGGCTGTTGCCACAGACACCGGTTCTCACCTGACCAGATGTTGTTCGGTTTCTTCACTCCTCCCTGGGAAACCTTCCAGGAACCCCAGACTAGAACACACCACACCACACACCCACGCTTTCTTCTGTCTTCCAGGCTGGACTCCCTCCCCAGAACACCCAGGTTTGTCTTTGAATGGCTGCCTGATGACTTGTGCAAGGCCCCACCTCCCCGTCCTGTTCTAGAGGACAAAGCCAGCGACTTGTCTTCACTGACGGGTCCACACGGCACTCAGCTCACAGTAGGTACACAGCAAGTTCCTGCTGCAGGTGGACACACACTGAAGAAATGAAATATCTTTTCAGCCTGTCGCATGTTTTCCTCTGTGTGTTTTTAGATGCTGCAGATAATGGTTCTTTTGGACCCATGAGAACTTTGTAGATTCAGATAGAATTCTCCGCACTTCCTCTGCGGCGAATGCAATTTCCTCATGGCCAGTGGTCTGTGTGCTCCTTCTGCTGGGAGTCTATAAATTGACAGTGAATTCTCTTGTGACACGTGGTACAGCAGATGGATTTTAACCTCTCAGTCTCTGGGGTCCGGGTCTTATCATCCCTCCATTCTGTACTTGAGGACACCAGGTCTCCGAAGGGTTAAGAATCTGTCCAAAGCTGCACAAGGTAGTGTCAACAGGAACACAGTGAGTACTCGGTCCATCTTCACGCTACAGTGCTCAGTGTATCTTTAAGGACTAGAGGATGTCATGCTCAGCTTGACTCTGAAGGAGAGGTGGGATGAGCCAACAGCAGAAGGAAGGAGAACCTTCAGGAAAGAATCAAGCGTTCCCAGACACGGAGCCCTGAGGGCACTGAGCTATTCTGGAAGAGGCCAGCACTGAGCTGGAAGCCAGGCTCGTCCTAGAGAGAGCAAAGCTGAGGAATGAGGGCCTGAGCGGCAGGCACGGTGCCTTTTAAAGATTCCTTATCACCTGCCCCACCGGGAGTGGGAGCCACTGGAAGATTTGTGAGTCCATGCTCTGTGTGCACATGCACCCTGCAGGACGAGTATGTCTTCTCCTTCCTGGAGAGAGCTCTGCTGCAACCATGGTCATCCTTAGGCAGAGCTGCGGCTCCCTGGTTCTCAGAAACACCATGCACCACTATGAAGAGCAATGAAGACATACGGCTCTCAGCTGTTTTCTCTCATTTCCTCCACTGTTTCCATGTCAGAGGACAGGGTGCCACGGCTTCTAGAGCAGTGGGTGTTGGACTGCATCCCTTGGGTGTGAGCTCAAGATACTGACATAATGTCCATGCCTGATATCGTGTGTGCCGCTGTGTTGGAAGGGAGATTGTGGTTATTTATTTATTTTAAAAGTTTTTGCTACGTTTTTAGTGAGTGAGGAGTGTGTGTGTGTGTGTGTATGTGTGTGTGTGTGCGTGTGCATGAGTGTGTGTAAGTGCCACAGTATATGTGTGGAGGTCAGAGGATAACTTATAGAAGCTGGTTCTCTTCTTCTGTCATGCATGTCCCATGAATTGAAATCAGATTATCATATTTGGCAGCAAAGATTCATGCTATATTTATAATATAAATAATATTTTAGACCTCTGACTGTGTTTTTGGGGAAAGTAAAGAGAGAAGGCTGGGCTAGGTCGACTGCCATTACCAGAACCATTGTGTTTAGACTGTATAACTTAATCTAAATCCAGGCCCACATGCCTGGTGAATGAGAGAGGGTCTCAGATGAAGGAAGAAAGGGAACTCTTTATTTTCAGTGACTTTACTCATACAAACTTCCGTCTTCTTTACTTTCAATGTGTGCAGCAGACTACAGGTGTGTCAGCTCCAGCAGTGACCCCGTCACAGCCACAGCCACCGCCACTCTATTGGCTTCCCAGTGACTTTGAATGGCCATTTCTGTTCACTGCACTCAGAACAATAGCTTTCGCTTAATGACTGTAAAAATGGCTTTTACACACTGACTTACCTCGGGACTGTACAGCGATGCTATTGCTGGTAATCCCCATGATTTGTCTTTATCTACTTAAATGCTGTACTCCAAGAAGGCAATCGTGTGTCACCCAGAAAGTGCTTCCCAGCCAGGCATGGTGGCACACACCTTTAACCCCAGCAGTCGGGAGGCAGAAGAAGCTTGAGGCCAGCCTCACGTACAGAGTGAGATCCAGGCCAGCTAGAGCTGTTGTACGGAGAAACCCTGTCTTGAAAAGCAAAACAAAACAAAAGTGGTTCAGAACCCCTGAGCCAAATTTTCAAAAATAAGACCAGGGCTGGGAATGTGATTCGGTCGGTGGAAAGCTCACCACCATGGGCAAATTCCTGGGTTTAAGCCCAAGCGCTGCATGAACCTGGCATGGTGGCACATGCCCACCATCCCCCAAACAAACAATAGATAGGACTAGACTACCAGCTTCCAAGTCGTTTCTGAGAATCATTCAGGAAAAGGCTGCATCCCAGTGCCACAATGCCACAATGCCTGTGTTTGTTTTCAGAGTTCCTAGTACCAAGACACTGTTCTTCTAAGAACACTGTCTATGTATAAAACCCGGTCTTTACATGTTTTGTCCTTCTAATCTACTCTGGAAGGTAGATTTGTCCTTCTCAAAGAATATAAGATTTAGGACAGCCGGGCGGTGGTGGCGCACGCCTTTAATCCCAGCACTCGGGAGGCAGAGGCAGACGGATCTCTGTGAGTTCGAGGCCAGCCTGGTCTACAAGAGCTAGTTCCAGGACAGGCTCCAAAGCCACAAAGAAACTCTGTCTCGAAAAACCAAAAAAAAAAAAAAAAAAAAAAAAGATTTAGCACATATGCCGGGTGGTGGTAGTGTATGCCTTTAATCCCAGCACTTGAGAGGCAGAGGCAGGCAGATCTCTGGGAGTTCAAAGCCAGCCTACAAGAGCTAGTTCTGGGACAGGCACCAAAGCTACAGAGAAACCTTGTCTCAAAAAAAAAAAGATTTAACACATATAAATAAAGACCAGTGTGCTATCTATAAGTCCATACACATATATACATATATAGGGAACACATATACATGCATTTCAGATCAACCATAAATAATTTTAGTGTATGAATACTATTATTAAATATTACCATAGTTATAATAAAAAGTATATGCGATCCATTTTAAATTCAGATTTAACCGAGCATCTTGTGTCATATCTGGCAATCCTAACAGGACCAAAATTGAGCCAAACACCCTCCAGTTAATTAAGTACAGATGACATCAGTGTATCGTGTGTCCCTGTTTACCCATGAAGGCTAGCTAACTGTCATAGGGCTAAGGTTTTGACTGAACGTGAAAACATTTTGAAATTGGAAACGGGCCCTGTCACTCAGAGATCACATGTGACTAGGTGTTGAAGCAAACAGTTCAGACGTATCTCTGGTCCTCTCATCGTCCTCTGTGTTAGACTGTCGGTATGCACGGTGCTCCCCTGAGACCTGAGTGCTCCAGTTCCCATGTCACAGGCATGTGGTCAAAGCACGGACTGACTGAGCCGGGGTTGTGAAACACTTTGACACGGGTCCCGCTCCTAAGTAACTTGGTTCCAAACCAAGCAAGAGTCAGTCATTTCCTTTGTCTGGAATACGATTCCCATTAGGATAATAACGAGCAGGAAAATCAACAAGCAGAGGAACTCCAGCCGCAACGGCAGGTGAATCGCACTGAAACCCACGCGTCACCATCGAATCACCCAGGTCACAACTCCATTAAAAAAAAAAAAAAAAAAAGATAAAAGTATCATGGAGCCTGAAGGAAAAGACACCACATTCACAAGATGCTTCCTGTGCTTCTTTGCCTTTGTCACCGTAAAAGTAAAATAGATGCCGAGACTTCACGTGGGAGATTTATTTAGGGAAGTCAATCCGAAGTGTTGTAAATTACTTTAAGGACGTATGGCGAGAAGGCAGCGCTGCCTGCTCAAACACCTTCAAAGATAAGAACTAAGGAAAGTCATCTCCTTGTTCCCTCCACACTTGCATTTTCATCAAAACACATGATATAAGATGCTTGTTTGCCCCACAGTCTGTCCTCCAACATACTCAAGTCAAACAATCCCCAAGGCTCTGCCTTCTCCTTTACCAAACGGAACTGCTAATCCATCTTCTTCCCAGCGTTTGAATTGATCTCAACAAGAGCGGCAAGCGAGACTGAGAGACTTCGGGAGAAACGCGTTCCCTGAGGAGAACATTTTGGAACGTTAACACAACACTCTTCGCCTTGTTGTTTTTTCCCTCCAGACATAAATTTCCCTGATTCACCAATCACCTCACAACAATGCATGTCCAAGCCACGCTGTGATTAAAGGGGAGAGGATGCCTATTACCCGCGTTCTTCACATGTTGGAGCAAGCGAGACCGAGGGTGGTAAACCAAAGGAAATTTCCACTTGCTCCTAGCTGCTGCACGTCGTCCCTAGTCTATAAGAAAGCCTGCTGTTATTAGGGAAGAATGTTCAGCTGAAGTTGATCACTCGTAACAACAGACAGATGTATAATGTTTTATTTGGGTTAGCTAGCTCTCCTGCAAGTAAAGAGCCTAAAATTAAACTGTCTTTACAAAAATACACAGCAAATGATAGCTCTGACTTACTCTAGGGCTCAGATTCTTTGCCATGGAGAATGGAAAATGAGTCTGCTGAGCATGATATCCGTTTAGACTTGTCCTTGCTGGGGAGAGAAGAGGTTGACATTCTATGGAATGAAAAAGAAATTAGAAGGAATCTGCATTGAGGAAAAAGGGTACAACTATGCAAACCACATTTAAGGATGGAAAGGGAGCTCTTTTTTAATACTTATGGAATTTAAAAGAATAATAACGGAACAAAGACATAGGAAGACAGCTAAACATTTGACCACACAGGCAAATGGGCTTCTGACAGGGTCCCATGGGTTGCAAAATTGGGCTTTAGTCATTGAAGCGACATTTGTTGCTTGCCCTGTGTGTCACAGGGTAAAGGATAAATTTCTCCAAGCCACCCCTGCAATCTTTTGGGAAACTGAGTTCCTTTTAAGGCTTGAGCTCATGGGAAGCACCTCCAGAAGTTTGGGCTTATTAGCTTAGAGGTGGGACCCATGGGAGAAGAGCGAGCTCCCCCAAGGGATGCTGATGCTGCGATTGAAGGGTGCATACACTTCAAGGCCTCCTGTGTTCATAATCCAGTGAGTGGACAGCTAGAGACATGTCATGTTAACCAGGAATGACCTCTGCTGATGGAGAGGCCTGGGAAGCACGATTGTGTTCCAGCCTGAGGCCAGTTAGCTGCTGGCTGAGGAGTCTTTCACACTCTTGGATCCTCTTTAGATCTGGGCAATCTGAACCAGATCAGTATTCCCTAGACAGCTTCCAAATGTCAGACCAAGGCTGGACGCTTCTGCTCAGGTGTGGTATGAGTGAGTGCCATGCACACCCCTCGTGGTACAGGAGCTAACACTTGGCCCCACAATGGCAGAGCCAAGGAAGGACGTGGACGAATGCATATCTCTTATGTGACATCCAAGCTGGACTTGCTACAAATGCCTTTAACGCTACTTTGCCTTTAACGAGTCAGACGATGCTTGGGGACCCATCCCTGGAGTCCAGCTATCTCTGCAGGTCAGGCCTCCAGAGTTCTTACTCAGTGTGGAACTGAGGGCCTCTGTAGGATGGTGCTTACGCAAGGAAGAGACTTGGAGTAATTTTCAACGGAGTGTTCCCCATCCAAACCTCTCCAGCTCTTCGTCATCATTGTTTATTCCCTGAGACAGTCCACTTGAGCTTCCGTGCTTTGGGGACATTTCGAGGACAGCTGCAACTTCCTGGCAGAGGGCTCACAGACACATAGCTGAGCCTTCATCAGGAATTACGGCCGTTAACAGTAGTAACTGTGTTAGGCTCTACATGAGGGTCAGATGCGGTGCGTACACAAGGGCTGGCAGGGCATAAGCGATGAGTAAGGGATGGCTGCTTATTCTACGACAGGGCAACCATGCAGCGTGCAGTTTCGTCACAAGTCACCGAGAAAAGGCAGGTGTCACCATGTCCCTGTGATGGTGTCGTAGCTAGGAGGACAATGCCAAGGGTAGACAGAGCTGGTTCTCTGGACAAGATCTGCTGCCTCCTGGCTGAATGTATGTGCATAAATTACCTAATCTCTCCACTCTTAAGCTCCCCACTTAGGAAGTACATTGTTTTTTCTTCTGCTGGTAAAGGGACCGATGAAATAAAAAAAAATGATGTTGCTTTAAAAAGCCCCCTCCTGAAATCAAAGCTGTCGGTGGCACAGAGGTAAAGACCCAGGACATTCCGTGTCTTTGAGATTACAGGTCACGGAGCCATCAGATCCGCAGATCAAAGGAAGTTTGGAATGGAGGAGTGGGTCTCCTATGTGCCATCTTCTGAAGAGTCACCTGTGTCTTGTACCTAAGTGCTGGCTTTGAAATGACCTCCTTCCCTAGGCTGTGCTTAGAGACCAGACACACCCCTCTTCCTGCAGACGTCCGGTTAGACTGCCATTATTTCTTTGCTCCAAGTTCTCATCCTAAGGCCAGCCTTTGGAGCATTTGGCGGTCCCATGAGGGCGATTTCAGACGTCTATGCCTTTCTTTAAATTCCATATTTTTAGACTAGCATGGAATCTGAAGTGAGGGTTTCTCTGTGCCAATTTTCACTAGGTTTTGTCTCTGGAACCCAGACCTCCAAAACCTCCATGACTCACGCAAGCATCCCTTCTCGCCTGTTACAAGTTAGCAGCCGCTCTGAGATGGTCCAGCCCTGGGCATCATCTTCCTCCCCCTTCCCCAGAATAAGGAGCAAAACAGCTCAAGAGCAGCCCAGGAGCATCACAAGACCCATGCACGAGCCCAGTGCCTCTGCTGGGGTGTGATGAACCACTCATGCAGAAAAGTCACATGACCTCCCCACCCAGGCAGCAGAAGCACATCCAGCCCGAAGGCCTAGGTCAGGATCCTTTATGGGATCCAGCAGTGAAATGCTGGGAATAGCTGGAATCAACATCCAATTACACGCAATAACCGAATGCCACACAACTCTACCTGTCGAGACCACTGACCTGGGAAACCAGCTCGTGAATATGCTGGTGTGCATGGGCAAAGCGATGGGTGCCCTGCCCCATGCTGGAGAAGTTAAACTGGGTTGGGAACTCTGCCAGCCAGTCTTTGCAGGGAATGGATGATGGTTTTGCAGAGGAGAGAGGAACCCAGTACAAGGCTGTAGCTCAGATCTCCTGGTGTGTGTTTGTGTGACCTGTCACAGGGTCCAAAGGACAGTAAGCCTGGCTGGTTTTATTTTCAATTACTTTTAAACCTTTCGAGTTCAGTGATCCCTGAACAGATTCTTGTCAAGCACTTTGTCCTACTTAATATTTAAGCCTGCATATACTTAACATGACATTTAAACTCGGCAATCTCTGGGCTTGTAGATTATCGAAACACACACACACACACAAACCCAAAAACTCAGTGTCAAAAGCAGCTGATATCCAAGAAAGCTTTTCAAGCAACTTCTCATATCGACAAGCGGCTGCACGTCGTCACGGTTTAAGTCAGAGCCTTTACATTTCCTTAGTCCAGAAAAGCAAGGTACGAATTGAGTCAGGTTTTGTCCGCCAGCACATCCCACTCCTTGTGAGCCATGGAGTGGGGACTCTGGAGACTTGACTGAAAAGCAGGCAGTTCCCAATCAAGGGAAAGACCAATATTTCTTCTTTCTGCTGGCATACCCACCTTGTTTGTCTGCCATGTTGAGTACAACATGATGTTTTCCCAGGATGAAAACACAGGAAACTTAACAATATTCAATTAGAAATAACTTTAAACTTTTAGGAGGTTCCCAAAGCTGTGCTAACTGGGAGGGGAAAGTGGTTCTTAAATGAGTTTTTTTTTTTTGGAAAGTATCTGTGGCAGGTAGTAGATCCTATTTTTGAGAATTGGGGGGAAAAGGGTATTGTGTAAAGAGGAGTGGGCTAGCAAAAATAAAATGATGGGTGAAAATTGTGAATGCTAAAAATATCTCTGTACTCAATTTTGGCCGGAATTATTTTATAATATATATTTAGGCCAAAATATAAGTAAAATATTTTTATAAATTTGTGTAGATTAATTTTAGCTAGAATTATTGACACTGTGCAAATAAGTAATATGATAAGTATTTAATATAAATGGTATAACATATTTAGCATACATTTGATAGTACATAATATATATGTACTCTATAGCCTACATGACTTATAAATACCCATAAAATAAATATAAATAATATGCTACAGTTTTGACTAAAATCTATTTCTGATTTCAAAAGTTTTGTCCCTGGCTCTGGACACCGGGGAGGTGGCATTTAACCTGCAAGGGTGGTGGAGCTGGACATGCCTACAGAAATAGGCTGGTGTAGTCAACACCGGGACAGTGGTATTGGTCAGGGTGCTGAGAGGAAGCAGGGAGAGGAAGAAGGCTCATCCTAAAGTGAGGAAAGCGACCACCCCAGGGTGGAAACTGCTCACAGGCAGGGAGGTGCCCTGAGGAATCTCGTTAGACACGCGCGCGCATCGCTGGGCTTCAGTCTTGGGGTGGTTGGAGGCCTGAGCCCAGAGCACTCTGTCAGGCTAGAGAAAGCTGTGGCTCAGTGCTGCCATGGGTCGGTGTTGGGAGCCTGAAAGAGTCACTTCTCCATGGCCACTGTGTGTGTCCGGGTGGCCTCCAGGGCAGACAAATGGTAGCGCCCACCTTGCAGGACTTCAGTGTTGCACATCAAGGGTCCCATGTGGAGAGTACACAGCTGAGGTGTGGCTGCCATGCCAGGGTGTTCTATTATCTCTGCGGATTCTATCGGTACCACAGTGGTCCTGTTACCCGAGTCTTTCTGATTTGATTGATTTTAGTCTAGTCTGCATCTTCTCTACTCGGGATGCTTCTAGCCCTACTCCTCCCTGCTATTTCCTCACATGTTTCTAAACGGTCCACAGCTTCCAGGACCCTCACAGGTTGTTCACTTCCAAAGCCCCTCTGTGTTCAATGTGGTTTCCCAGGTCCCCCATTCTCACGAGAGCTCGTGCCTCTCTGTCAGAAGACGTCTCTTCCGGATGGCTCTTTTCCCAGTTCCCTGCAGACCTCGTCTCATCCACGGCGCTACCAGAGCAGCTGCCACCTACCCGTCACCCAGCCAAGAGCCTTCCGGCTGTCTGCCTGCTGTTTAGGTGCATTCAGACACTGGACTTTTCTTCCCTTTATTTTCAGAAATCAAATGGTATACTGCAGAACGAACTAACAAATTCATGCCCCGTGTCTTTCTTGGCTGGAAGTAGGAAAGGGCCATCCCGACTTCTCTGTTCAATATTTTAAGGATTCCAGCGAAGAGATCACAGTTGTGAGAATTATGATCCCAACCTGTAAGCTTTGATAGCGTGAAAAACCTGGGAAACTAGATGTTATTTCCAGAGACCAACACTGTGCGTATGGTTTTAATGGAGTACTGCCTATCTAGAGGATTAAGAGACAGGGAATCATATGGCAATGCCTTTTTATCTTTCTACCCATACTTAGCTTGTAGAAAACTATTGATGTCTCAGCAGAAGATAAGCCATGTGGATTGTAGAAACACTAGGGAAAAAATCAAAAGCTATGTTATTAAAATTAAAATGGGAGTGCTAGAAGCAGATTTTTTTTTCAATGCTGTGTATTTATTTAATGTGTATGTATGAGTTCCTGGGCATCAGTATGCATGCAGTACTCTTGGATGCCAGAAGAGGGCATCCAAAGCCCTGAAACTGGAGTTACAGATGGCTGTGAGCCGCCCTGTGGGTGCAGAGAACGGAACTCGGGTCTTCTGAAACAGCAGCAAGTGCTCCTAACTACAGAACCATCTCTCCAGCACCCGCGAAGCACACGATTTTAAAGAAGGCTGCAGAAAAACATATAAAGTAAATCTAGAGAATGTAGTGAAGTATAAAGCCAATGAAGCAAACCACCAAACTGATGGGTACAAGGCAGGTTACCGGGCATAGAGAGCCGGGAGCAAGAGGTTGTCCTCCAACCAATCAGTGGACACACTGAGATCTGCTCCGTATGAGGCTCAGGGAGCTAGCAGGGGGGGATATACCAACTATATAATGGCTGATCAGCAATAAGGAGCGTGTGTGCCTGAGTGAGGCCCATACACGGGTCTAAAGATCAATAGAAAAAGATGTATAACAGTCAAGGTGGACAGATGGAGGACGAAGGTAGTAGTAGCCAGGTATAGGAGAAACGCTAATAAATAGTAGATGAATAGGTTATCTGATAGGTACTGTGGCATAAGTTATAGGTAGATGATAGATAGTAGATAAAATCAAAATGATAGATGATTGATAACTGGTTGATAGATGACTGGCAAATCGCGCAGGCGCGCGCGCGCAAACACACACACACACACACAAACACACACACACACACAAACACACACACACACTATTTCAGAAAAGAAGAACGTGAAGCACCTTGAGTTGAGCTTAGACCAGGTCACACAGAGCAGAGAGGACAGGGGATTTTGTGTATTGGGAAGAGCATGGCTATGTCTCCCACAGCCTTTGCACCTCCTTCCTTCCCACCACCAGCTGAGCCTTCCCCTCTAGGCTTCCGTCTTCTCTATGGTCTGCCACTCTCCGTGACAGTGTTGAAGATCCTCTTTACCTCTCTCTGAGTCAACAGGAGCGATGCGTTTCCACCGGCGGTGGGGCTATTCTGGACTCTCCCCTCCAGTGTGCGCTGTTTACTTCCTCCGCACTTCCCCTTCCTGCCGCCTGCTCAGATCACTGTGGCCCCGGTGGGGGTGGGCTGACCCTTTCTCTCCAGCGCCTTTTGTCAATGAGCTCCCTCCAGGGGCTGGATTCATAGCAAGGCTGTGGTGGTAGCAACGGTTTCTTTCTTGAAAGTTTTTGGCCATTTAGCCTGTACTGGGCACTGTGCCAGATGGCCAGGGATTCGAAGGTAAATGCCACACCCGTCGCCTTGAGGGGATCTTCAGGGGCCAGTTCTGCTGGGTGCTCTGGACCTACCTGTAAACAGCACGTGTCTGTCCCTCTTTCTTCCAGGCCATAGCAGGACCCCATGGTAGCCAGGTGGGTGAAGGGGAGCGAGGACGTGCCACTTGCCCAGCAGAAGATTCCTGACTTACAGAGTGAGTGACCAGGTAGCAGAGGAGGGTTTGGAGGGCAGAGGGTTCTAGACCGGGGGCTGGGGTTGGAGGACAGAGGAGATGGGCCATCCCGAGACCCACGGCCCTCAGAAAGGGATCCATGCCCTTCTGAACTGTGCCCTTGCGGAGGCCCCAGGTCCCAAACCCTGACTTCCAGGAAGCAGGGCTCAGGCCACTGACCCCAGAACCAGGTGCTCGGGCTCACAGCCAGGGAGCGCTCACAGAAACAGGAAAGCACACTGGTCACCCCAGGCCAGGTCAGCTCCCCAGCGAGGGCACGGGACAAACAGAAGCCCCACAGTGCTACTTTCCAGCCACAGTCCCTCCCACCCCCCAGAATGCTGTACGGCGAGCATCTCTGCCGAGCGCAGGACACTCATGTCTTACTTGTCCTGGAAAACCTTGTTTTGGTTTTAGTGGACGGGGTGGCACGCAAGGTCACGCACCGTTTTCTTTCCTCTGTCTTTCTCCTTAAGTACATCCATCACTTGCATGTAGGCTGTGCTTATCTTCGGCGGGTCTCCTGTCACCGGCCTGTCCCCATTTCAGGCAGGTCGGCAGGCTCGTTCCAAGCCTCAATGGGGTTGTTTTTCCCTTCTCTCATTATGAACTAAGAAGTGTAGTCCAGGGTACCAGAAGGAAGAAGGTATGTGCTCTCTGCGATGTCCCTGGCTTCGAAACAACAGATCCCAGGAAAGGTGAAGCAGGTTTCAAGAAGTTAAAGCTCTGAGTAAGGCAGGCATGGCCTTTCTTTGCAATGAAATCAGAACAGTGACTTTCCAAGAAAAATTCTAATTTCAGTAAGGAATATTTCATAATGAAATAGGAAGATTAAATGGCCCAGTGGCTCCATTTTGCATCCTGAGCAGGTGCTGGCCTCCACTGGGAGCCCTGCTGTTTCCATGAAAAGATCTGTCTGCATTCATTGTAAAACTTTTATTGACATAATGCCCCACTACCAGAAAGATTAGCATCTGAATCATAAACTGCCACATTTTCATCTGTTGCTTTTCAAAGGGGGGTTTCCCCTCCAATTCTTAAAATACCAATGAGGTAGGGCTAAAAAACATATTTCAGCCAGCCAGAGTTACTCTATCATTGCCAACGGTATCTTTTTCGTGGAATGCCGGGGTCAGCAGCAGGCAGGTACTATAAGATGCTCTGTGGGCTCACAGTTCTCCTCCGACTGCTGGGTGTTGAGGCAGAGCAGAGCCTCCCTGGGTCTGAGTGGGGAGCCCAGTGCTGCTTCTGGGTAGGTTTTTTAATTCTTATTTATTTTATGCTGTTATGTTAGATACCCTACATACCCTTTCATTTTTAGATACGTTTGTTCTTAAAATAGACTCCTTCAGCTGGTTCTATTTTGATCTAAAGAACAGGGCAGACTTTTGTGTATACCTAAATATCACACCTAAAATGACATTGGTGGTACGTGTCTAAGAATAACCTGCATGAGATGTTAAAAAAGTTTAATTACTTGCTGTTAGTGGGACGTTTGTTGCTTGATAAGTTGACTTTTCCCAAATGTCATGGGAACCAGGAGAAACTATAGATAGTAAGTTGTTCATTGAAGGAGGGAGGCAAATGAATTGCTCCAAAGTATGTGAGTTAAAAGGAAGATCTAAAAATGTATTAATATCACTTTGGCTCTGAAGATGTGCAGTAATATTCTCAATTGCTATACCAAAATTATTTTATAGGTGGTTGATCTAACATGTAAGATCAGTTCTGGATCTAGTCAAATAAGTTTTAAGTATTATCATGGTAAGTCATTAAAGCGGACTATACATAAATGCTGGTAACACTTCGTAAGGCATTCACATAACCTTTTGTGTTGTCGAGAGAAAGCAATTCTGTTTTTAGAACAAGGCTTTGTTTGGATGCTCACATGACCATCTCAAAACCTTGTCATGTATGAGTAGGACAGCCACAGCTCTTGGCCACGAAACACAGACACAATTACCTGGAAAAGAGCAATCTCAATCAAGGAACTGCCTCCACCAGATCAACCTGTAGGCGTATCCATGAGCCATTTCATTGACTGATGATTTATGTTGGAGGTTCAAGCCCACTGTGGGTAGTGTTGTCCGCTAGGCAGGAGGGTATGGGCTGTGTAAGAAAGGTAGGTAGTCAAGCAGGACAGAGGAAGCAAGCCTGTAAAGAGAGTTCCTCCATAGTCTCTGCTTCAGCTCTTGCCTTGAGTTTCTGCCCCAACTTTCCTCATGATGGCCTGTAACCCATAAGATGACATACACTCTTTCCTCTAAAAGTTGCTCTTGGTCAGTGCTTTATCACCAGGTAACAAAAAGCAAAGAGGGACAGAGTTGATTCTGAGATGGGAGCCCACACAGGCATTAAGGACTCGCCCCCACTTAAAAATGAAAGAGTTGTGGTCCAGAGAGCGTGAAGGTTTATGCTGAGCCACAGCTAATCGGCTGCAGAGGCATCTTTCAGTCATGCCAGCTCTCCCGCAAAGCCTCAAGCCCTTCCTCCACTGCCCTCATCATGTTGGCACGAGCCACCTAGGGTGGCCTTCACAGTTCCACTTCCTTACGCATCTCCACACTCATCTTTCCATCTGCCTCCAGAGTCCTCTATCTGTAGGTTTGAGCTACTGAGGGTCGAAGATACTGGGCACGGTTGCACCTGCGCTGGGCACATGCCGACATTTTTTCCTGAGGTCATTCCCCAGCAGACAGCGCAGTAGCTACTTCTCTGCATGATATGCTTATCATGCTAAGTTTTCTAAATCGTCTAGACAAGGTTTGAAGTACTGAGGCTAAGATGCACAGATCCCATGCAGTGCTTACCTAGAGGAGTCATGATCACTCAAGAGTTTTGTGTGCACGGGGTGGGGACAGAAACAGGGCCCCTTGGAAACTGTTTTAGCTTTGCTTCCTGGTGCTGTGTTAGAATACGCCCACAAAAGCAACTTAGCGGGACTCCGCAGAGATGGTTCAGCAGTTAAGACAGCTTATCACTCTTGCCGAGGACTGGAGTTCGTTCCCAGCACCCGAATCAGGCATCACAAACATTCTTCACTCTTCAGGCTTCTAACCTCAGTAGGCACAACCTCCCAACACACTTACACAAGCAAGTGGAGAAAGCATTTATTTTAGCTCAAAATTCTAGATTACAGTTCATAACTGAGGGGAAGTAACAGAGACAGGAGCTTGGTACCGTTGGAGACATCACATCCACACTGGAGAGAGTGAGCAAGGATGGCAGTTGCTTAGCCCACTTTCTCTACTCTCCTATGCTTCAGGTCACTCTTCCCAAGTAATGGTGCCACTTAGAGTGGGTGGTTCTTCCCACCACAATTAAGACATAACCACAGGCCAACTGGATCCAGACAATCCCTCATTGAGACTCTCTTCCATGTGATTTCAGATTGTGCTGAACTGACACCTAAAACTTACACAGATACCAAGGGACCACTTAGCACCCAACCCTTACTCCACGTGGTAACAGAACGCAGTTATTGCACGTGGTAGAAGGTCGCAGCCCAATGTAACAATGGGATTCTGCTAGTATCTTTACTACTTTCTGGAAGTCACACCAAAAACATGGTAAAAACACATCTTTGTTATTTCTTTAGGTGGTCCCAGGAGCCTGAAAATGGATGCCATCCACATTGGCATGTCCAGTGCCCCCCTGGTGAAACATGCCAATGGAGTTGGACTCAAGGCCCATAGACCTCGAGTCATGTCCAAGAGTGGACACAGCAATGTGAGAATTGACAAAGTGGATGGCATCTATCTGCTCTACCTTCAGGACCTGTGGACAACGGTCATCGACATGAAGTGGCGGTACAAACTCACCCTGTTTGCGGCCACATTTGTGATGACCTGGTTTCTGTTTGGAGTGGTCTACTATGCCATAGCATTCCTTCACGGCGACTTAGAACTTGGGGACCCTAATTCTAACCACACGCCCTGCATTATGAAGGTGGATTCTCTCACGGGAGCCTTCCTCTTTTCCCTGGAATCCCAGACAACCATTGGCTACGGGGTCCGTTCCATCACGGAGGAGTGTCCTCACGCCATTTTCCTCCTGGTTGCCCAGCTGGTCATCACCACGTTGATTGAGATCTTCATTACAGGGACCTTCCTGGCCAAGATCGCAAGACCCAAAAAGCGAGCTGAGACCATCAAGTTCAGCCACTGTGCTGTCATCAGCAAGCAGAACGGGAAGCTGTGCTTGGTCATCCAGGTGGCCAACATGAGGAAGAGCCTCCTGATCCAGTGTCAGCTCTCGGGAAAACTCCTCCAGACGCATGTCACCAAGGAGGGAGAGCGCATCCTCCTCAACCAGGCCACCGTCAAATTCCACGTGGACTCCTCTTCTGAGAGCCCCTTTCTCATTCTGCCCATGACCTTCTACCACGTGTTGGACGAGACAAGCCCCCTGCGGGACCTCACCCCGCAGAACCTGAAGGAAAAGGAGTTTGAACTGGTGGTCCTTCTCAATGCCACCGTGGAATCCACCAGTGCCGTCTGCCAGAGTCGAACATCTTACATCCCGGAGGAGATCTACTGGGGATTTGAGTTTGTGCCTGTGGTTTCTCTCTCCAAAAATGGAAAGTACGTGGCTGACTTCAGCCAGTTTGAGCAGATCCGGAAGAGCCCGGATTGTACCTTCTACTGTGCGGATTCTGAGAAACAGAAGCTGGAAGAGCAGTACAGACAGGAGGACCAGAGGGAGCGCGAGCTGAGGAGCCTCTTGCTACAGCAGAGCAATGTCTGACCCCGGCTGACCTCTGGACCCCCTCCCAGAGCTGCCTCCTCACCAGGTCTCCTCTCAAAAACCAACAGCTGCTGCGAACATGGGCCAGGCAGACCTGATACCAAACCACGGAGATAGCCATGGCCACCTGATACCAAACCACGGAGAGAGTCATGGCCCAGCTTTCTCTTTGTTCTGACAGCTGAACAAACCTCTCTGCATATAAAAGGATTTCTTCAGAGTGCCTGGTCAGGACTGAACACTCAAATTCAGATTTTCACCCCCTAAAATAGAGCTATATATTAAAAGAAACAAGCATAGAAAATGGAGGGGATTCCTGTTCGGGTGACAGACAGGTAGCCATGTTGACAGAATGAAATGTGTGACTGTAGAAGAACATCATCTTATAATCTGAAGTATGTATTTAATCCACCTATCAAGGGCATTGTCAGTAGGTGAGGTCTAAGGCATGATTCACTATTTGCTTGTATCACTGCCTGCGAACCTGCTCCTTCTCGTGTTTAAGTATGTATGCTTTATTTGCAATGACGGCTATCTGGTAATGACCAAAAAGTGTTGGGAAAGCAGGGACTTCAAGCTTGAAAAATACATTCATTTCATTTTGACATTTTCCAGTGGACTTAATTGTGTGGCGTGAAAGGAACCAAACCAGAATCTGAGAGTTCTGCAATATATCTGTATCTTGATTCTATCATCCCCGTTACTCTTGGGGGAAGCATGCACCAGCCTCTTTTTGCCTTCAAGACAAGCCAACAGCACCATTTGGGGACATACTGGCAACATACACAATCAGGTTTCAGCCAGGCTTACAGAACCATCAGTAGTATAAGCTCTGCTTCGAGCAGTGTGGTCAACGTCATTTTTTCTAGATCCATATGAAAAAACTGACTGAGTGGGTTCTGTGTCCTTATGACCGCCAGATCCGCCCTCCTGTTGGGGTTGTCAGTGAGTGTATCTCTCAGACATTTCAGTGTTTCCCTGTGTGCATATCTTGACCGCAAAGAAATTACACAAAATCACCGATGTCTTAAGAATGAAACAGCTCCCTGAGGGCTGTGATTGTCACAGCCATGATAAGTATGTGGCTTGATCATTATAGTCCCCTCAAAAGAAAATTGAAGCTATGTCACAATACAGGATGTCTGCATAGATCCTGCAGTTCCTGAGGCTGGGTGATAACAGGAAGAAGGGGAGAGGAGGGAGAGGACCCCTCGTGCAAGAGCCTAAACACACCTCCTACAACTCAGCCTTACAAGGGGACATTTTGCCTCTGAAAATACTAGAGTTTAAGGCTTGCATTTTGGGGGAGAGAGAATAAGTGGCCAGGAATGGGTAAATATGTAAAAGGTGTGTGCTCCTTTTATTCAAATCAGAGCAAACTGTAAATTTGCTCAAGTGCCATATGACCACGAATATGCAGGCAACACACACATATACACACGCACACATACATATACACACATGCAAACACACACACACACGCCTCATACAATATGTATATGTGTGCCCTGGTTCTGCAAACACAATCTCAAACTTCTGGCATCAGATGTCACACATAAGAAAGTCCACCAGCGTTACCTTCATGTTTATTTGATTTTATAAGAAGAAGATGAACACTTTGACTCAGAGAAGTTGGGGAGACTTTAACTGGATCCAGCTGCTGGTGTGAGCTGCTGCACACCCAGCCATTATCTTCATGTGGCCACATTTGCAAGTGTTCTTCCTTTGAACAACAACAACAAAATGTGAAAGTAAAATCTCTGAATTGGAACCGAGTTAGTGTAGCGAGAGTCAGAGACTCATTGAGGAAAAGTTTGCAGAATAATTTCTATTAATAAAGGGAGGATTTAGGGCGGGAGAAATGGCCCAGTGCTGAGAGCATACAGTCACCAGTTCAAATCCTCAGTTCAAATCTTTGCTAGACCCATCTAAAGAGCCATGGAGGATTGCATACACCCGTAACCCCAGTGCTGTGGGGAGCGGAAATAGGAAGACAGCGCAGCTTCCTGGCTGCCAGATGAGCTCCAGGCTCAGTTAATATGAGACCCCATCTGGGGGGAATAAGGCAGAATTGATGGAAGAGGACAGGTACCGACTCTTCTGGACTCCAGGCATAGGCACACGCGTGTGCACACACACATATACATATGTGCATGCAGACATATGCACACAAATAAATACACACACACACACACACACACAGAGAGAGAGAGAGAGAGAGAGAGAGAGAGGGAGGGAGAGAGAGAGAGAGAGAGAGACTATTATCTTTAATCATTCAGGAGTATTTTTTTTCTGTTCTTGATTTCATGGCAGACTGTTTTAGGTTGCCACTCTTCAAAAACTGTTAGCTGTTTGCCTGCTTAGACACTAGCCCCTCTAGCCACTGCTCCTGTGTATTGTGTTGTATATAATAGTAGAATCAATAGGAAAAACCACGCCACAGGGTGTTGTGGTGTCTTTTCTATTGCATTATAAAATTCCTCACACATCCACCTTGGTGCCCTCTGAATCCGACTGATACCAGCAACTCAGTAACTAGACCCACTTCTGTTGTAGACGGTACAGTGAGGACGTGTCAGACTCAAAATCATCTTTGCTAGACAAATTTGGAATATCTGATTATTTGATTTATTTTCAGAATATATACATAGCGTATATGTATATACATATATACGCAGAAATATACACAGTGCCTTCAAAACCAATGTATGGGCCAGGTGTGCTGGTACATGCCTGTAACCCCAGCCCATGGGAGGCAGAGGCACAAGGATCAGGAGTTCAAGGCCAGCCTTGATGACGTAACGCCTGCACTACATGAACTCCTCTATTAAAACAGTACAATAAATCATACTGCAACGTAATAGTTTCTAAATATTTCTATGGCTGACTGGTTTGAAACTCAACAGTCTCCAGAATCACTTAGCTATGATCACTTTGAATCCCAAGTTCTCATGCTGATATACTAACAGAGGAGTTAAGTAGCGTAAAGTTACTGGGCATGATCTAGACAGGCTTCAGGTGGAAACAGATTCATAAGCATCATCAAAACCATGGAGTGCTTAACCCAAGACAAGCTTTGTGATTTCCAGAAACACAGTGCATCCGCCTTCTCAGTGAATGCTCAAAATGTGCTTCACCGTGGAGGCCACGGGGCCAGCAGCAGCAGATCCGTGGAGGCCACGGGACCAGCGGCAGCAGATCCGTGGACACCCACGTCATTTCTTCTGCCTTGCTGCCCGGGACCCCAGACACCAAAGAGAGATGCAACCTCTGACTTGCACAATGAGCCACCTTGGGCTGGGGGTGGGAGCTAAACACTGTTGCTCTTTTTACTTTTTATTCATGGGGAAAATTAACAGTGCAGTTTTTGAATATCTACAATTAATGCATAATGGTAAGAAAAGATAATAATATTCATTAGTGGACCAAATATTTAGATAAATGTAAACACCCATTTTGTTTGATCTTTATTTGAATTAAATTTATTCTTTGAATTGGTTGTGGTTTTGACATCACTGAAATTAAAATTAAGTTACATATATATATATATATATATATATATATATATATATATATATATATGGCCATTTGCTCCAGTGTGGAGAGGCCTTTCTACTAACACAATCCTCTCTCACTTAGATCATTGTAACACATGGAAAGAGAACATGACAGGCTGAAAAGAAAGGAACAGGGGAGAGAAAGCTGATAGAAAGTGATTGTGGGTGTGTGTGGGTGTGTGTGGAGGGTGCTTGGGGGGTAAACCTGGCTTCTTAGGACGCTCACCACAGACTTATTGTAGGTCTTGATTCTGTGCCTGGTGACCATGGGCTATGATGGATGTACCGCCATACCACCATGCACAGGTATCCTTCTTCCTAGGCATTCTTTGCCTATACACTGTTTGAAAGAGTCATTTCAGATGAAGGCTAGCTTACCCTAGTTTTCCCTGATGAGATTTTTAAAACTAAATCTACTCTACCTGAGTCTTGATTTCTACTTCCTGTGTTGCATACTGTTAAGGCAGCATCCAGTTACGGGACTGAGGCCCGCTATGAGGTTATGCAACCCCCCCCCCCAAGCCTTCCCCTTTTAAGGTCTAGCACTTCTGATTTCACTTCCGAGGGTCACCTACACACTCTGCCCATGTGGCCACCATGTTGCCATTGATCCAGGTTGCTCGCTCACTGATCTTCAGTGACTGGCAATAGGTGGTCACCTGCTTCAGAATAATGACATCTGAGCAGCTCTGAAGTCTTCAGAGTTCAAATCAGTAGCAAAATGAAGGAAGCCAAAACTTGGCTGGGGTTTTAAAGGATAAAGGATTGACCTGGTTCTTGAGGGGCTGTTGTCAGTCAGTCTCTTCATTTTGTGTCACCATTTTGTTTACTTTTTTTAAAGGAGTCACAAACATGATCTTTGGCTTCAGACTGAAAAGGAAGCCAGGAAAGTGCACTTGTGTGCTGGGGAGCTGACTCATGAATATGCAGGCCTCATAACCCAAGGACTTGAGTTCCATCCCCATAACCCAAGAAATGAGAAAGTCAGGCATGATAGCATGGGTTTATAGTTTTAGCAGTGGGGAGGTGGAGACAGACAAATCTCTGGCTCATTGGTCAGCCAGTCTATCTCACTAAGCAAGTTACAGGCCAGTGAGACTCTGTCTCACAAAACAAGGCAGAAGTCTGACCTCAGCTGCTGTTCTTCATACGCCCCACCAAAGTGGAATTCGATGTTATGGAACAGCAAGCTGCCATCAGACCCTTCTGAATACCAGGACTTTCCTAGAAACACCAATGGATGGAGTCCAGGTTCTTTCCAAAGCTTTACCAGCTGTACGTCACAGAAAAAGAAGCAGAGAGGCTACCTCCACCAACCAATGGGAGCAGATGCAGAGACCCACAGCCTAACATTAGGCAGAGCTCTGGGAAGCCCTAGGAAGAGGGAGAGAAAGGACTGTAGGAGCCAGAGGGGTCAAGGACACCATGAGAACTCGGCCCACAGACTCAACTAGGCAGAGCTCTTAGGGGCTCACAGAGACTGGAGTGGCAATCATGGAGCCTGCATGGATCTGAGCTAAGTCCTCTGCAGATATGTTATGGTTGTGTAGCTTGGCGTTCTTGTGGGACTCATAACCGTGGGAGTGAAGAGCATCTGTGACCCTTTTCCTCCTACTGGACTGCCTAGTCCAATCCTGATATAAGGGTGTGTGCCTAGCCTTTCTGTAACTTGATATGCCATGCTTGGTCGATACCCCTGGAGGCTCTTCTCTGAAGGGAAACAAGGGAGGAGTAGATTGGGGGAGAGAGAAGGTAGGGGGCTAAGAGGAGTAGAGGGAGGGGATGTAACGTATGAGAGAAGAAGAAAAGAAAAAGAAGGAAGATGGGGAGGTAAAAACTGAGCCTCGGTCGTGCTACCTCACCCCAGCTACTGTGCCCAGGCACACTCTGTGTCCTTGGCTCCTCTGCACCGTCCACCCCACTTAGGCAATTCATTTTCTGGGCTAACAAAAGGTCAAACCAAGCTAGAAGCATTTCTATATCTAAAACTATATTTAAAATTTCCCGACTCCAGGAACATTTGTTTTCCTGTTCTTATGCTATAGGATGATGTTTAAAAGTAGAACCAAGGATGGCAGTGAACTGGGGTTGATAATCAACAGTCAGTTACTAACAACATGATTGGAAAGTCAGATGGTGTGATAGATACATGAATATAAACGCCTCCAATGAGGCTGGGGGTGTGGCTCAGCGGCAGAGCATGTGCCTGGCTTATATACCTCCCGGGTTTGATCCCCAGGACTGTAAAACAAAATCACCAAATGCCGAGGCCGCCACAAGAAAGTAAAAGCTGAATCATCCCGGAACACTAAATGCTATAGAGCGGGTGATGCCAAGTGGCCTGGACATCTTTTCCTGTATCTTCCGTCTGGTCGTTCTGTCCTGTGTTCTGTAAGGATGCCCTTCAAGTCCCGCAGTCAGCAGTTTTCATATATATATATTCATATATAATCAAACGTCCTAGTCAACCTTTAAAACAACCTCAAATTTAGGGGCTGGAGAGATGGCTCAGCAGTCAAGAGCCCTTGCTGCTCTTGCAGAGGACCCAAGTTTGGTTCCCAGCTCTCACACGGCATCTCCCAACCACCTGGAACTCCAGCTCCCTGAGATGTGATATCCTCTTCTGGACTCTATGGACACCCGCATTAGAGGGCACATAACTCCCTACCTGTGCACACATACACATAGACACATAATTTTAAAATAATAAAAGTAAATTTTAAAACTCTTCAGGTGTAACTCTTCCAGCCTCTACCCTACCCATCAAGCCCGTGGAGAGCAATCACACAACCCTGAGCGAGGCCCATTTCTAGAAAGGGCCTAAATGTGTGTCCCTTTTCCTGACGTTAGTGTGTTCCCATGGCCACCACCGCAGAAGCAGGTCATCCACACACGTCTCCCTGACCTGTACAGTCAGCAAAGGCACATTTCAATGGAGCGTGGAGCCATTTGTGACTCTCCTAGCCAGTGCGGAGCCTGCTTAGCTGGGAGAAGCCATTTCTGGTTATAGCCCTAAGTCACAAGTGCCAGCCCTCCATGCCACAGCTGTGAAGAACGCAGACTCCGGGCTCTGAAGCAGGTCTATGCTTCCAGGCCCATAAGGGACAGATCTACAAAGTCAGCCTTCATCCATGCAAAAAATTAAAATCCATAGCAAACACATTTATTTGTATGGTAACCAAAAAATTCATTAAAATCTTTAAAATGGGGTTATCTTAAAATCCTGTAATCAAATTCCCTGTGTTTAACCACTTACTCTATATGATAGAGCCCTTAACTATCATTGAAGTTTGATTCTTGGTCAAATTGCATTTAATAACTTTATTTCCCCATGCCTAGTGACTTCTATCTTGGTTCCCCCAAAATGTACAAGTAAGTAAAAGCTAGAACACACTTGAAGCCAGTTTCCAAGGGAACAACTATTGATATCAGCACACATTGTCCCTAACAAACTAAAACTCAGAAGTTACCGTCTATGAAGGAAAAGTTTCTACAAAAAAAAAGTCTACATCACCTATTAGCTTATTAATACTACAAAAAGTAGCTACATATGCATTCAATACTGTGGGAAAGTAAAGAGAGGAGCCCAGAGGCTATGGTGTTTCCATCAGAGTAAAACTCCTTTCTCCTTTCTGCTGTCATCGCTGAGGAGTGAGGATGTTGAACTGAACTGAACTCTCACAGGAAGCCTGACTATGACAAAAGGAAGCCTTGTGTGTGTGCAGACCGAGCATTAAATAGCAGTCAGGAGAGGGAGGCAGGATGATAGCCAGCCAGGTCTATTTCTGAAGGGTTATTTCTGTAGGTTGTTGAGGAAGCCTCAGTACAAAAAGACTTCAGTACACAGAACCTACAATTCCAAAGGGTGCGCTCCAGGAAACGGCTTAATAAAATTCACACGGATGTAATGGGGACCCAATCTCAAAGAACAGTCTGATTTAGGAGCCCACAGCACACTACTTAGGACAACTGGCAGTGTATTGTCTCTCAAATCCTGACACCCCCGTTCTTGTTATCATGTGACCTCCTCACTGTGATATCAAGATGAACGACCCCACTTTTCCCAAATTCACAACTACTCTGAGGCTAGCATTTACTGTATCAGGATAGCAATGCGTGTTTCTCAAAGTTGGAGCATGGTTTGTTGCATGACGGAAATACCACGCTGACTGCCATGTGCGTGCACGTTAGATCTGAGCCCAACCACAAACGAATGGACAAGTGTAAATAAATCCTCCACACTCGATGAACCTGTTTCTCTGTCACACTAACTCACTGTAGCATGTGTATCCACAAGCAGCATGCTTCTGTCCTTGTTACCATGGGAACCACTGCTACCCGGGAAAACCGGATGCTATCAGGGTTTGGTTTTCATTCACCCGATCTTAGTGGCGTAGTGCTGATGCTGGCTCAGATGGAGAGAGTTCTATTTTGTGCTCAGATATATCAGGAATAAACTTACTTGCAACAGCCTTTCCTAGGAACAACAGTCACAGAAGGGAGGACGTGACCAGGTACTAAAGACTATTTAAGGCAGCGCTGTTGGTGGTGTGTGCGTGCGCATGCTCAGAACCAAGGTCTTGCGCATACTAAGTTTTTTTTCTGCCATTGAGCTCTATCACAGACCTTGTTGTTTGTTTGTTTCTTTTATTTGCAGACAAGGTCTTGCTGAGTTGCCCGGAGTGCACCCACACTTGCCAATCTTCCTGCAAAGTCTCCCCAGTAGTTGGGATTCCAAGAGTGTCCCACCCCCTGTGCAAGGTGCTATTATGAGTCTGAAGGAATGTGTCTGTTGCCGTTCTAATCCTAGAACAGAAAGTAAATCCTGGCCTCATCTCTTCTAATTCCTTTCATTTCTCCCCCCTGCGATCAGAGATCCACCCAGTCACTCTGTCAGGGCCTCCTTTTACCTGAGTCCTTTACTAAATCCTTAACATTCCATGGCTCTTTGATAGGCTCAAAGAAAGACTCATCTTGACAGATGTCTTCGAGGCTTGGATACGGGTGTGGCTGTAAATCAACACACCTATTTAGAATCCACACCGCAGAGTTATGTGTCCCTAAGACAGCTGCTAGCAGTCTCCCGTGGAAACTAAGCACACACACAACAAAGAGACTGTGAGTCCCAGTAGGGAGGCTTCTCAATGGCAGCTGAGCTTGTCTAACGTGACTTCCCAGTGCTGATGAGGCCTCGTGCTTGGTGTGAATATTTGACTTTTGGAAAGAAATACGCCTGTGCAGACGGTAGGTTAAACCTGAGGACGGTGGGTTAAACCTGAGGACGGTGGGTTAAACCTGAGGACGGTGGGTTAAACCTGAGGACGGTGGGTTAAACCTGAGGACGGTGGGTTAAACCTGAGGACGGTGGGTTAAACCTGAGGACGGTGGGTTAAACCTGAGGACTGCATTTGGAGTTTCACAAACACGGCAGGGCCGCCAGGCTAGGCTGTGAGCTTGAATTTTCAGGAAGTTTCTCATTCTGTTTCATACTCCACTATTTCACCGGGTGATGTCACCTGAGAACCGAGCTGTCCACGCCCATGAGGTGCAGCGGTATGGCCTTTATACAGCCCTCCCTGGGGACAGGGCACACGGAATCCGGATGTGAAGTCATGACTCTAGAGTAGCCATGTGGAAGCTCCATGTTCTCCTCTGAGAAAGCCCTGGTTTCATTCGCCTGACGGCAGCCTTAGAAAGCTCACTCAAAGGCTGGAAAAATGGCCCAGGACTAAGTGCTTACTGCACTACCATGGTAATCCCAGCCCCGTTCCTCAAACTCACACAAAGGCATAAGGAGGGAACCCACAAAGTTGTCCTTTGGGTCTGCAGGAGTGCTCCACATACAACATGTGCCTGTCCTCACACATATAGCACATGCACACAGACACGGACACACTAATAATAATTAGCAAAATAAAAATCACAAACAGGTTGATTTGCTAAAGTCCATACTTTCCCAGAATCGCTTGCCTGGTGAAATCTGTTCTTTTTGTAGCTTGGCTACTCCTTTACTTGAGTTTGGCAGTGTGCTAATACTTTTACATTCTTCTTCTAAAAATGTATATTTATATGATTCTATGTGTGTTTCTGGGTGGGTGGGCATGCAGGCCCCCTCGGAGGCCAGAGGTGTTGGATTCCATGGAGCTGGAGATACAGATAGTTATGAGCCACTCGATTTGAGGGCTGGGCACCAAACTAGATTCCTCTGAAAGCGGCAAGTGCTCTTAACCACTGAGTCATCTATCCAGCTCCCAAATAATAAACTTCTATAGCCCCAAACATGTCAGGAAACTGCAGGCATCTCATATTCTGTGCAGGAGGTAGGACAGGTCTAACTGTACATTGTAAAAGACCCTGGAGATCCACTTATGCAGAGTAATCTAGAAAACCCACAGCAGTCATTTGAGTCTTGCTCTCCTCACCTACCCCCTGATTTCTGTGTTTGTCATATACTTCTACTTGTGGGGCAAATTTCCACACGAGGTGGGTCAGACTGCAGGCAAGTGTACTAACAGAATGGATTACCCAGGGATGCATGAGATCGGAAGCTGGGTAGAGTCCTTGGAGGCCTTCTATTCAACAGGGGATGTGTTATCCAGGAACTGAGGACGTGGGTTAAGGATCCAGATATAGAGACAACACAGTGATCATTTACAAAGCAGACAGGAAGGAAGGTCTGGGGAGCTAGTTCAGTGGGTGAGTTACCCACTAGGTAAGTGGGCAGTCATGAGGTCCTTAGTTCAGAATGCTAGCACCCATAAGAAGGGCTGGGTGTGGCCAATGCCAGGCAAACAGAGGCAGGTAGACCTCAGGAGGTCCAGCCTGTCGAGCTAATCAGTAATTCCAGGTTCAGTGAGAGAGACTGTTCTCAAAAAGCAAAGAGAACAGCTGAGGGATGTATACATGTCAATCTCTGGACCCCATAGGCATTACACACACATCCTCAACCATACAGCACACAAACAAACCAAAAAAATAAGCACACGGTAGTGTGGCTGCCAGTCACCAAGACCAAAAGAGAATACCCAGCTCTGGTGTCCACCTTAGCATGGACAAAAGCTTGCCCAAAGACAAGACATGGGGAGACCAGAGTTAAATAACACCAGGAGAAAGGTCATGGTATGTAGGCAGAGTTTTATGTTGGGACCACAGGCTCTCAAATAACCACATAGAGATTTATTAATGATAAATGTTAGACTGACAGCTTAGGCTTGTTACTAACTAGCTCTGACAACTTAAATCCACCCATACTTATCTATTACTACCACGGGGCTCAGTGCCTGTTTTCAGCACAGCAAGTTCACCTCCTGCTTCCTCTGCTCCTTTGGCGACTCCACCTTTTCCATCACTACTCTCTCTTTTCCCCTACCTGCAAGTCCCACCCAACCGTTTCCTGCCTAGTTATTGGCCATTAGCTCTTTATCAAAGCCATCATTCCTCCTGTCCCACTCAAAGGCACATCTGAATGACCTAAAAGCTTCTCAACAAGTCCTACTATGTTGGGACTTGACCACCTCCCAATAGGACTAAACAGAATAAATCCTTTAATACATGCACCTTTGTGGGACATTCAAGAATCAAACTTGATGAAAGGTGGGATGAACAATAGAGTAGCATAGTAAAGCACACATTAACTCATGGAAGGCCAAGAGAATGAAGCTCCAGAGCACAGGTTTAGACACAGTGCTTCCAAACCAAGAGAGTCGGCAAAGAATGAAGGAACTCAAAATTTCTATTGTTGGGCAACACAAAACGAAGGCTGAACCTCCAGTAGCAAGAGGTGGGCCAAGACAGGAGTGAGAAGTAGCTGGAGAAGAGCTGAACTGGGTAGGACGCTGGGATGTGCTAACTGGAAGGAGGGTTTGCAGAGAGCTGAACCTGAGGAGGGCAGGCTTGGCCCATGGCACCTCCAGGTCTCTCAATGTAATCAGAAATGGATGCAGAGCTCATTTCCTGGTGAAAGTTGGGGGACAGAAGCAAGAACCATGCTATAGCCTGTCTAGTTCATTTCAAATGTCAACTTGTCTCAAATGACAGACTGTTGAGACCAGCTTGACCTGTGAGCACGGCTGTGAGGGATTGTCCTAACTGTTAGGTGATGTAGGAAGATGCTTCCCATTGTGAATGTCACCATTCCCTAAGTCAGGGGTCTTAAACTATGTAGGACAGGAAGGCTAGATAAGTAGCTGAAGTAGGCATCATGGGTATGCCCACTTCTACCCATTCTTGCCTGTGGATGGGATACAACCAGCTACTTCAAGCTCATGCCTTGACTTCACTTCAAAAATGGACTGCAGACTGGAAATAAGCCAAATAATTTCCTGCTCCATATTCTTGGAAAACAACAAATTCAGATAAGTGGTTCAGGTCTCTTGCTAATCACAGACTATTCTTGAGTTCCAGCTGACCAGACACCATATCTTCTTAATTAAAATGTCACATAGACAGTGCCAGTAGAGCATTTGCTTCCCTCTGGGAAGTTACAGGCCACCTCCATTGCCTGCAATGCCCTCTATTCTCATCGCCCAAGTGCCCACAGAGCATCCCACTGAACTCTGATTACTCAGTGACTTTTCAGGTCTAAGGCTTGAACGCCATTACAGTCTTCCTCAAAAACCATGGTCAGGTCTGTCACATCAATACCCAACTCCTGGTATCAATTTCTGTCCTGGTTAGGTTTCTACTGCTGTGATGAACACTAGGACTGAAAGCAACTTCTGGGGGAAAAGAGTGTATTTCACCCTACAGCTCCACATTGCAATACATGGCTGAGGGCTTCCCTCCAAGAAGCACATCTGCCCTGGGCTTTCACATCCTGCAGAATAAACAGAGGTCAGCTTCTAGCAGATAGATAGATACAGGGAAGTTATTCCAATGGACATTCTGAGACACACTTAAGAAGTGTTTGGTCACCTGAACCACTATAATTTAAGCTGTGAATGTTCATCAAACACCCATGTGTCGAAAGCTTAGTTCACAGCCTGATACTATTTGGGGGTGAGAGAACATAGACAGTGGATTCTAGAGGAAGAAAGAGTATTGGACACTAGACAGAGATACTGGGACTCAAGCTACTTCCTCCTCATCTTTTGCTTCCTAGATGCCACTAAGTGAGTAGCTTCCTTCACCACTTGTTCCCATTCACGATGCACTGTGCCATCACAGACCCAAAGTAACACAAACAATCAAGTAGAGGCTGAAACCTCTAAGTCCGTGAGTCTAACCCAACCTTTCTTCCTGTTAAGTTGATCATCTTTGATTCTTTGGAAATTCACTAATGTAAGTGCCTAACGGGGATAAGTGAACGGTTGGGAATGAAGAGCCTGTCTCTTGGCAATTGCCTCAGCTGTTCTACCTCAAGGAGAACATTTCTGACCTGGTTTTCTAGTAGCAGAGGCTGGAACACTCTCTATGAACCAATCATGTACTGAGCCTCCTCGTTCAGTCATCAAAGAGTTCATTGGTTTCCTAATGGCTTTGAGAAGTTTGGAAATATTTGACCCCCACAGGCATTTTGTAATAACGTGTCTGCCATTTGGTGGGAAGTGTGTCCTACTACAAAGGTTGGGGGATCCCTCCTACAGTCCAGGAGATCAGGTGTGCACCACCACAGTGGAGTTGGGGGGATCCCGCCTACAGTCCAGGAGATCAGGTGTGCACTGTCACGTGGTGGTTGGGGGGATCCCTCCTACACTCCAGGAGGTCAGGTGTGCACTGTCACAGTGGAGGTTGGAGGATCCCTCCTACACTCCAGGAGATCAGGTGTGCACCATCACAGTGGAAGTTGGGGGATCCTTCCTACAGTCCAGGAGATCAGGTGTGCACCATCACAGTGGAAGTTGGGGGATCCCTCCTACAGTCTAGATCAGGTGTGCACTGCCACAGTGGCGCTGCATGCATTGTAAGCTAACATGCGACTGGAAAGTCATCCCATTTGTATCGCTGTGCTGACCTGAGCACCATCGCATTGCTCTGAGGACGATGCTCATACACACTGCGCTCCCTTACAAGCCCCTTCTCTGGAGCTAGAAGCCTAAGAGCCATCCTTGTGCTGTGCCCCCCAGCCCCCAGTTTCCATACTGCCATCGTCCACAACCCATGGAATGGTGTTCAGATTTCACCATCTCTACCACACTAACCCTCCTCCACCTTCAGGCCAGCTCCATTGGTTGGCGAACAGGTACCATGTCTCTAGTCTCGTCCCCTCTTTCACTCACACTGTGCCAAGGCTGCTCATGCTAAAACAGAGGTTGGCTCCTATCACTTAAGACTGATCTTTCAGAAGAAAGGCCACAGCACCCTCGCCTGGATCAGGTCTGGATGCCTCCCCTCACCCTCTCTTCCTCTCCACTCTCCTGGCCCAGGTCTGGATGCCTCCCCTCACCCTCCCTTCCTCTCCACTCTCCTGGCCCAGGTCTGGATGCCTCCCCTCACCCTCCCTTCCTCTCCACTCTCCTGGCCCAGGCAGGTCTGGATGCCTCCTCTCACCCCTCCCTTCCTCTCCACTCTCCTGGCCCAGGTCTGGATGCCTCCCTCACCCTCCCTTCCTCTCCACTCTCCTGGCCCAGGTCTGGATGCCTCCCCTCACCCTCCCTTCCTCTCCACTCTCCTGGCCCAGGCAGGTCTGGATGCCTCCTCTCACCCTCCCTTCCTCTCCACTCTCCTGGCCCAGGTCTGGATGCCTCCCCTCACCCTCCCTTCCTCTCCACTCTCCTGGCCCAGGTCTGGATGCCTCCCCTTACCCTCCCTTCCTCTCCACTCTCCTATCTCTAACAACACTTGCAAGCCCATGTGTTTGCTCCTCTCAGCCTCTGGGCTTTGCTTATTTCCTCTCTTTGTTCAGGATGCTCCTGCGCAACCCTGTCCAGCTCCTGCTTGGGGAGCAGGCTACCTGGTGGTCATGGCTTTCTTGATAATGTCCATCACCCCGCGTCAGGATGAGCCAGTGACATCTTCCTCTCCATTCACGGCACCCACCCTTTGACAAGTCACCTGCTATCATGACTGGTACCCCAGTCAGCATCACCTCCAAACACACACAGCCAAGGGTTATTTGAAGAAGTCTAAATGGGAGATTTTCTTGATCAGATTGCCTGTGAGCACATCTTCTGGGAATTTTCCTCATTACAAATTGAGGTAGGAGGACCTAGCACACCCACTGTGCGTGGTACCATTCCTAGGAAGGGGTCCTGGTGTAGGAAGAGGCAGCTGTCTGGATGCTAAGGAACATTCCAGAAAATAACGCTCTTCCACGGCCTCTGCTTCAGTTGCTGCCTATAGGCCCCCACCCTGAGTCTTTCACTGATGGACTGCTACCCAGAAATGTAAGATGAAGTAAACCTTTTCATCCCCCAAATTCTCTTTGGTCATCGCTTTTATCACAGCAACAGAAAGCAAACTACAACAACAGGACTTGCAATATGTAATATAAGGTAATCATAAACACTATCCATATATTATATATATATATAAAATATATATAATATATATGAGCATCACCAGAGTCAGCATTTGTAACTATGGTGTGCCCACTTTAGGGGGTGGTTCTACTCTAGTACATATTAAAGTCAATAGTATAGAGAATAACATGAGATTCTGCTGTGGGTAGGATGTTTGGGGAGTACTAAAATCTCAGCAATCAAGATAATTTAATATTTTTGCATAAAACTTATATAATACCCATGACAGACACGATTCTAAAATTTTAGATAAAGATGGGGTCAGTAAGAGTTTGGGGAGTTTATTTTAGAAAGGAGGAAAGATCTAATATTTCTTATCTCAGCTATAGCTTTAGGAATTAGAAAAGGAATAAATTAAACCCAAAATAGGATGAAGAGAATTAATGAAATTGAAACTAAATCATCAAGAGCTTTTCTTCTAAGAAATCTACATTCTCAAAAAGAAGAAAAATATTAGGAAAGTTCTTAAAACCAATTATAGAAGAACTCGAGAGAATGATCAAAACAGCAAGCAGCCTTTGGAGGGAGTAGAATGTTCCTGAAAGCAGCCAGCACACGGAAGTTCCCATGTTCCTTGGCTCTGTCCTAAGGAAAACACCACTCGGGTGTTGCTGTTTTTCGGACTCTTAAAAACAGGGAGGTACCAGGGGTAGTGATGGATGAGAGGCGTCCAGGGATGCAGACCAATACGCAAAACCCAAAGCATCCCAACCACGTCAACACCTCTGAGACCAGCTCTGGTGTTCAGCTCTCACCAAGCTGCATCAGGATGGAAGCCCAGATGCCAACTGACGGATGCACGGATGAGGGAAATGGGGTGTGTGCACAATGGGGTCACACGCATCCATAATGGAGGAGGACAGAATCGTTTGCAATAAAAAATTAACAGAACTGGGAAAATTACATTAAAGTGAGGCCACCCTGGCTCAGAAGGGCAAGCAGCATGGTTCCTCTCGTGTGCAAAGGTTTCATGTGTGCAATATATGTATCAGGGCGGGAGGAACCGAACCGAGAAAGTGAGAGAACCCATGAGAGAAGAAAAAATAAAATAAGAGGCTTTAGAGTAGTGTATAAATGGGGTGACAGAACACGGGATGTAACGGGGTGGGGGGGGAAGATACGGGGGCAAAGAGCATGAACGGGAAAAGACGGGGAAGAGTGCAGGACAGAAGGAGCTGATCTGCCAAAACGAAGAATGTATGAAAATGTATCAAGGAGACTCGCTGCTCAGTAAGCTAACTTAAAAACATTAATAATAAATTTTAAGAAGAAAATAAAGAGAAGTAATTGTAAATGGAGGTAGAACTTTTTCTTTTGTCCTGGCCACTTGGTCCCCAACAATCACACAAAATCTTGTACTAATTAAAGAATGTTTGGCCTATAATAGTTAGCTCTTATAACTTGAATTCATTTCTATTAATCTATATTTTGCCATGTGGCTTCGTGTACATCTCTAGCACATGTGTTCCCTAACACGTCTTGTGTCCCCCCAGATGGCTTCTTTTCTTTCTCTGACCCCGCCCTTTTCCTCTCATTTTCAGTGTGACTTTTCCACCTGGCTTTATTCCACCTTGCTATAGGCTGAGGCAGCTTCTTTATTAACCAATGAAAGCCACATATATTCACTGAAAGGGAAAAGAGAAAGCTTCACGTAGCTAAGCTTGCTTAGGGGAGAATATCCCATGCTACGAGCTCACAGTGGAACTAAGAACTTCTGCATCTCTGATAAAGTCTGGAAAACAGTCTAAAACTAAACAACACACAGTAACCCACTCTCTAGGGAAAAAAACAACCAACAGACGCTCACATAGGATGAAGAGATGC
Source organism: Arvicola amphibius (assembly GCF_903992535.2). Taxonomy (NCBI): domain Eukaryota; kingdom Metazoa; phylum Chordata; class Mammalia; order Rodentia; family Cricetidae; genus Arvicola; species Arvicola amphibius. The sequence continues at coordinate 3,109,305 of NC_052056.1, read as the reverse complement.
CAAACGTATTATACAAAGGTCTTAAAGCAGTAAGTGGAGTGATCCTGAATGAGGTTGGGCTTCAGCCCAGGGACAGAGGGTTTGAGTAACCTGATAGGCAAAAGCAAAATAAACCAAAGCAACACCCTTATATTCAAATGGTAAATAAGTACATGATATCAATGAGTAAAAATGTAACTCTCACTAGAGGATGGAGATACCCAAGCCGAAAATTCAGAACTAAAAGTAAATCAAAATTTGTCTAAAATGATTAAAAGGTAGTGGCAAAATAATAATAATTAGCTTGAATATAAATCAACAGAATTATCCAAACTGAAGAAAAATAAGTTGAAAAACTGTATCAGATTCTAAAAACCCATGAGTCAGTAAATGTCTATTGTGTGAAGAAACAGTGTCCTCAGAAATGGAAAAAATATAGTTTGGAAAAAAGATTAAAAATACAGAGACAGAAATCATTTAGTGAAAGACGAAATTCAGACTGACAGTCTCCAGAAGCCCAGAGGTTCCCAGACAGGACACAAATCCGGGGTGTGTGCTAAGAAATGCCTGTCAAGATTCTATCAGCAACAACGGCATCACAAACCCTCTGAAAGGAACGAGGAAACTGCCCCCATGTATACAGGAACATGGAGATCCCACTGCCCACCGGCTCCAGAAGAGGAGCCCCCCCCTCGCCCCCCCCCCCCGCTGACGAACAGGAACAGTGCATGAAGTACCTAAATGGAAAAAAGTTAGTTCAGAATTCCAGTGCCACCAAAAAGAACTGCTTCAAGAATAATGAACAAATACATTTTTCAAATAACAGAATAAGAGAAATTACTCTTCTACCAGAGCCACAGAGAGATGTGTGTGTGTCTGTATGTGTCTCTGTGTGTATGTGGTCTATGTATGTCTCTCTGTGTGTCTCTGTGTGTCTCTGTGTGTCTCTGTGTCTCTCTCTGTGTCTCTCTCTGTGTCTCTCTCTGTGTCTCTCTCTGTGTCTCTCTCTGTGTCTCTCTCTGTGTCTCTCTCTGTGTCTCTCTCTGTGTCTCTCTCTGTGTCTCTCTCTGTGTCTCTCTGTGTCTCTGTGTGTCTCTGTGTGTCTCTGTGTGTCTCTGTGTGTCTCTGTGTGTCTCTGTGTGTGTGTCTCTGTGTGTGTGTCTCTGTGTGTGTGTCTCTGTGTGTGTGTCTCTGTGTGTGTGTCTCTGTGTGTCTGTGTGTGTCTGTGTGTCATGTGTGTGTCCGTGTGTCATGTGTGTGTCCGTGTCTGTGTGTCTACGTTAAAGGGATATCTTTAGGTTTACAGGAAGTAATGCCAGATGGAAACATCAGGAAGAAATGATTTCCAGGATAAACAATAAACACATGGAGACAATGGCTTGCTCCTAACTTCCTACATGTTCCTTGTGGAATGTATAAATGTGTGTGCTCCTCACAGAAACACATAAACAGCTCACAGAAGATGAGGAGTAGCCAGGACACCTAATCTTGTAGGCTTAAATTGGATATAATAGTAATTCTCATAAATTTGAAAAGTTACAGTATTAGTATTAAATCCTTAGGGAAAGTTATTTGAACTGCTAGCTTGGTTTATAAGGGCACATGGTATAAGAGCTCAGTTACAAAATAAAATCTCCGTTCTACTTTTACAAAAGTTCAATCTATATTTTTAAGGGTCACCAGTAGCACAGATTTAGAAAATAAAACCTGAAAACTGTATGACCACCTGTCACTCCGTCCCTTGGGTATCTGACACCCTCTTCTGGTCTCCAAGGACACCTGCACTTACGTGTACAACCCCACACACAAACACACACATGTGCACATGATTAAGAAAACAAAACAGAATATTTTAAAAACAGCCGCTAAGTCAAATGCGAGAGAGTCTTTAGAGAAGCCGTCATATTCTGTTGACGCAGAACAGCCACTCTTAGTTTTCTTTAAAAATTAATCCGAAAATCTACCAGAAAAATCTGGCTGAGCCATTCTTTCAGCATTCCAGCCTGGCATGAAACCAGCCGTCTCCTCGGGCCCCTGCACCATTGTCTGTAGATGCTGTATTCCGAAGCATTCCGGAATCTGTAAGCAGTCTGTTTACCAGCAGATGAGAGGGTAAGCCAAATGGGTCCACCCAATGGGATACCATTAAGATGGAAGATCTCTAATGACAATAGCAGTATAGACAGATTTCAAAGTCTTCATCCTGAGCCAGACACAAACGCATCCTGTAAGACCCAACACAACAAATCCTAAACCATCTAACACAATCCATAGCAACAGAGTTGCTAGGGTCGGAAGAGGGAAAGGCGGCTTGCAAAGGAGCATGGTAACGGGGTCTTAGGGTAAAGGAAATTATATTTTTTTTTATTTAGAGAATACTTTATTAGTTTTTGTAATCAAACCCACGTAGATAAGACCTTACATATTTAATACAGTGCGTTACCCCTGTACAAATGGGAAAAAAAATTAAGTTCAACATTTCTAGACCAATATGGCTGTTAATTTCTGTACAATGCCAACTCAACACAGTAAACTGGGATACTTTTTTCCAAAGTTGACAGCACAGCTAAAGTTTCCAAAAATTCAAATTATATATATGTATATATATATTTATATTTATATAAAAAGACCAATAATAGCAGTATGTTATGCATCAATAGCAGCAACAGCTTTTCCAGGTTCTGCAGTCATTTGAACAAAATTGTAGAGACATCCAGCACATTCCACTTAAAAAAAAAAAAGTAAAAAACAAAATCCCAGAAAACAGCACAGTTCTTTTACTCTTGTGGTACCTGGCACCATTTTTTTTTTTAAATTAGCTTCTCAATCATCATCTGGAAAGAAAACATTCTGAGCAACATCATTAAAAACAGCTCTGATAAAGCACGGTCACTACTATGTATCATAAAGCAGGGACACTGAAGCTGAAGGAGGCTTAGGGGAGTTTGGATCAGTCTAGAAAGCAGAGACTGGCCCTTTTAAGAGGGGCTGCTCCTGGCTTTGGGAGTGTCCCTATTTCAGATAATGTTACAATCATTTATTAATTAACACAGATTGCTGAGACCCCTGGGTGGCAGTCAGGCGGAAGGACAAGAGACCCGCTGTGAGAGGACTGAGAGTTTATGAACGTCTAACCAGGAGTCCCACCCTAAGTAGATACCCACCTCTGAGGCTCCTCCCATCCATCTGGTGTTCTTTGTTGTAACAATGTTTGCCATTTTAGCTGTTTTCCCTCTGTGGCTGTTTTTTCTCCAGCCCCTTAGATGATCTACAGCTGTCAACTCTCTCTGGCAGCCCCTCTGTAGGCTCCAGGTCTGTGACACTCACTTCTCTGGACCCCACCATCCCCCAACCCCATGGTCTCCAAATGTCACTCTCTTCCTGTCCCTCCCTCTGCAGTGTGGGCCACCTCGCCTCTAATCAAGGTCTGTCACTTTCACTCCCTGCTCACGGGTCATCCTCCCAGGACACACAACTCAGAGGTGGCCCCTAGATGACCTCCCCTCATCCAGGAACTCCTAACAGAAGGATGGTTCGCAAGTCCCTGCTTCCCTCAGGACATCAACCTGGACGATTCACATGGTTTCAGCACTTGACATGGGATTGTAAGATTAGTGTGAGCCTGGTGCCTGGTGGTTAAAGGGGAGAGGTTCCTGTTTCACCTAACCTGGATCACTGTTGAGGTTCTACATTTGCAAGACTCTCCCCTGAGCAGCCTCTCACCTGCTGGGCGGAGTTCCTAACTTCCAGGACCCTAACCCTCAGAACCTCTCATTCCCAAGAGACAAAGGCAGAGGGCACTCCAGTTTGAGGCCAGACTAACATTCACGGTGAGACCCTGTCTCAAAACAAAAGATTACCCAATCCACATAAGGTTCACCTGGAGGTACTTGGATGAATCTTTTTCTCACATGTTACTAACACGTGTCTATCAACAATGTAAAGCTGTATCGTGTGCCCAAATTCCTGTGCTGAGAGCTCCGGACCTGCCAATTTGCTGGAAACAATCATAACAGAGTCTGTTCTGACTTCCACGTTAAGGGCCCACATCCTCTCAGCCATACTGACACTCAGCTATTTCTCCATCTAAAAGCAGGCTGTTCCATAGTAAAGAATATGGAGACTAAGCCTCGCACAGGTGAGAGGACTTCCCCCAACACCACAGTGTTGTGATTGTCACAAAACGCCTAAGGAATCAAGGGAGGAAATATCTGTCTGGAGCCCCAGTCTCAGAAGTTTCCACCAGGCTCTTCCAGTTCCATGGCTGCAAGCCTGCGTGGTGGGAAGAACATCATGGCGGTACAGCGTGTGGTGAAGCTGCAACCCTCCCGTCGTGCATGCTGGAAGCAAAGAGGAAACCCTGGGGAAACGTCCTTCAAAAGCCCACTTGCATCAGCCTCCATCCTCCACCTGAGCCTACCTCCCCAGCCCATTCTACTATTACGGTGGGTCACTTGCTCATCCCATTGACGAAGTTATCACCTTCCTCATACAGCCCCCTTTTTATACTGCTACCAGCTCGGGACCTGTGTCAGGTGAGACATTAGGGGAACATTCCATGTTCAAATCATAATGTGTGTCGAAGAGGAAGCTTCAAGTCCAAGCATTCCGCAACGAACCTCTCCACACTGCGTGCCTCCTTCCCACCCTGTGCCCCCCCCCCCGTTGCCACGGCGAGCCTTGTGTCCCCCCCCACACCCTGTGACCCACTTCCCCCACAGCCACAGCAAGCCTTATGTCCCCCCAGTGCCACAGCGAGCCCTGAGCCTCCCGACACACACACAGCCACAGCGAGCCTTGTGGGCAGTGGCGGCGAGCCCCGAGCCCCGAGCCCCGCCCCACCATGGTGAGCACTGTAACTCTCACACCCATTCGGACTTAATCCTCACTGCCAGCTTCTTTTCCAATTGCTGTGACAGAAAGTGACTTAAGGAAGAAATGGCTTCCTCTGACTCACTGTTCCAGGGTGCAAACCATCGTGGCACGGAAGCCAAAGCATCAGGGGCTTGAAGATTCAGTCCAGTGGCATCCACAACCAGGAAGCTGAGAGCAATGAATGCGTGTGCCTAGCTCAGGCGATCCTTTTAATACAGAGCAGGACTCAAACCCAGGGAGTGGCGCCACCTGGCAAACAATTCTTCACAGGTGTGTCTGGAGGATTTCTCTAGCTGATTCTTATCAAGCTGACAATTAGCACTAACCATTAGCCTCACACAAAGAATATTCTGCCACACGTCAAGAAGGGCCCTCACTGCACCCTCAAGCAGCACCTATGGAGCACTGTCCTGATCCAAGTCGCCAGGGCTTTGTTTGCTTCTCTGAGACTGGCGTCCTTTATTAATTAACCTAGCACCATCAAAGTCTACTGTGTTTTTATGTCTGCCAAGAATATGGGCTGTCTGGTCCTCAATATCATCCTCTGTTCTCTGACAGTGGGGTCATCTTTTTGCAAAGGCAGTCTGTGCTTTACCCTATGGTCGTCTCATTTAAGAAAGTCCACAGCCTGGTCTACAAGAGCTAGCTCCAGGACAGGCTCTAAAGCTGCAGAGAAACTCTGTCTCAAAAAACCAAAAAAAAAAAAAAAAAGTCCACAGGATGAGAAAAGTATATTATGAGCTTCTGGAGATTGGAGGAACGGTTCCAGCCTTTACCAGGGAAACAGGAGGCTATTCAACATCCCTGGAACTGCAGAAGTCAGTTTAGACTAACGCGTGGTGTGACTGCAGACAAGATTTAAGGCCTTATGACAACTTACCTCTGGCAAGCCCACCAAGTATTTCCATCCACTTGAGAGAAAAAGCGGGCCATCCCCTTCCTAAGGACTCCTGATTCCAGCTGATAAGGAATTGGGGGATGGGATGGACAGCTGGGAAAATGGCCTCAGGGGAGCCATGAGATGAATCAACAGTCTCCCCTACAGTAGGCAGTAGGCTAGCACGCAGGGAGGGAACTTCCTGAGGGGAAGAGCAGCGGTGACAGAAACGATTAACCATGACACGGACAGAACCGGAGTGGAAGGACTCCTGAGAACCTTAGAACCCATGCTGATGCAGGAGACTGGACAGGCTGACCCATCAGAGCCCTCAGTAACCACGCACTGCCTCAGCGAGTTCCTAATTCTTTGGGACTTTGTGGGTTCCACATGGAAGACAGAGACTGGTCCAAGAGAGGCACTGGCCAAGCCTACTTCCCAGCTGAAGCGGTGCGGCTTGAAAACAGCCGAGCAGCAGCTTCCCGGATGTCCCATTGCCCCTGACCAAACAGCATGTGGTGAGCTGAATGCCATGAATGAGAACCAGCTGGATTTAATTTCCCTTGAAATTGAGGGTGGGTGAACCCTGCCACAGTTTGGAATTGCTGAATGTCTCAAACTATTCTTTTTTCCCAAGTGCTTTTGGTTCAGGAAAACCAAACCCACGGTGTTTGTGAAGCACAATCCCCCTCATTTGGAAGAAAAGTCATGTATTTTTAAGGGGAATTTGATCTACATTGTTCAACTTCTTTACACTTCATTTATCGAAATACATAATGAAATTTCCAAGAACCAAGAGAGACCTTTTATCTATTTAAAAGCTGTGTTTGTTTAGGAAAGAAAAGAGGGGGAAGTTTGGAACATTTTCATCCCAGAAAAGGTGAGCTTGGGTAGGCCACACTTTCAGAGGGTTCTGTGTCCCAGAATTGCACACATACCTGTCACATGTGCTCAGAGGGTACACTCAAAAATCTCATGGCAGGCCAGGGATGTAGCTCCAGAGTAGACTGCTTGCCCCTCTACAACGGTCAAAGCCCTGGGTGTGATCCCCAGCACTTCACAAACTGGCCTTGGTGGCACATACCGATAATCCCATCAGTCAGGGTGCAGGGGCTGGAAAAACCAGAAGTTCAAAGTTACTCTTCACATGTGGCAAGTTCAAGGTCAGCCTGTGCTATCCGAGACACAGTCTCAGAGAAAAGCAAGGGTAAGATGAGAGAGACCATTAAAGACAGGCTCAGCAGAGGCAGGGAGTGGAGCTACTTTGCTCCCTGTTGTCTCATCTCTGGTTACCAGGGTAACAGGTCTGATGTGGGATGCCCCTCTGTGTGCTGTGAACATGTTTTATTACCATTGGTTAGTAAAGAAGCTGCTTTGGCCAATGGTTCAGGCATATTCCTAACTAGCTCTTATATCTTAAATTAACACATTTCTATTAATCTATGTATTTCCATGAGGCTGTGGTTTACCACAGAAAGGAATCTTTCTCCTTTGGCAGCTACATTGCGTCTCTTTGACTCTACCTACTCTCTCTCTCTCTCTCTCTCTCTCTCTCTCTCTCTCTCATGTTTGGATTTCATGCCTGGCTTTATTCTGTCCTTCCATAGGCCAAAGCAGCTTCTTTATTAGTCACTGGTAATAAAACATATTCATAGCATACAGAAGGGAGATGATGTTCTATGAATATGTTTTATTACCAGTAAGCCACAGCCTTGTCTCTCTCTCTCTCTCTCTCTCTCTCTCTATATATATATATATATATATATATATATATATATATATATATATATCTTCCAGCCTGGCTATATTCTGTTATGTTACTGGCTGAAAGCAGTTTCTTTATTAACCAATGGCAATAAAACATATTCATACATACAGAGGGGAATCCCACATCACATATACACACACATACACACACACACACCACACACACACACATACATATGCCCATATATACACACATACAGACACATACCACATACAAACATACCACACACATTACATACACACACACACACACACACACACACACAAATAATCATAAAATAATGGCAATATCTAAAGCTGTCCAGTTCTAGCCATGCATGTCTGCAATAAGAAGATACTGTTGTAGACCCTGGTTCTCACAATAGGCTGTGATTGGCTTGCGAGAAGACTGAATTCCACCACTTAGAAATCAGCCAACTCGCATCTGATCCATTTTGTCAGAAAGGTTTATCTTTGGCAGGGGTCACGATCTTTGGGGGCAGAATGGAAGGGGCCTGTGAACAAGCCATACAGACCCACCCTATTCTTGTCAGACAGAAAGGTCGGTAGGTAGGTTACCGAGCCTTAGCGGCAGGCCTTATACCACAGGTGGACACTGCCTCAGCCCTCCATGAACCAGCACCACAGCCTTTGACCCATGGTAGCGTTGGCTTCACCAAGGCTGAGCTGTCACTGTCCGTCTGACAAGAGCTGAGATGGTAATCTAACCCAGGTGTGTTACTCTCAAAGTCTGATCCCTTAAGTCAGTGGTTCTCAACCTTCCTAACACTGTGACCCTTTAATACAGTCCCTCATGTTGTGGTAACTCCCAACCATAAAATTTACTTTGTTGCTGCTACTTCATAACCGTAATTTTGCTACTGTTAAGAATTATAGTGTAGATATCTGATATGCAGGATAGTTGATATGTGATCCCCTCAGGGGTCATGACCCGCAGGTTGAAAACCACTGCCTAAGACACCCAGTAGAGAGAGGTTTAGCCAAGGGTAACAGTGACCACGCCCTGTCTCCAAAGTCAGAAAATTTTACTTGAACATTCCTTTGATCTGGCTAATATTTGACTCTCTGCATCCCATACCACCTTCTAGGCAGGAGTTAGGGAAATACAGCCCCACTGTGCCCCAGCAGCGGGAGCTGTGCCTCAGAAGTCCAACCCATTCCTCAAGCAGTAGACCCAGAAACACCTAAGCCCAGTCACTCTGGGGTTACCAGCTACGCAGTCCATCTGGGCCGGGTCTCCAAGCTGTAGGAATCCTCTGTCTCCCTCTCCCTCTCCCTCTCTCTCTCTCTCTCTCTCTCTCTCTCTCTCTCTCTCTCTCTCTCTCTTTAGGTAACTAAGCCATTCCCATGATAAAAGTCTAAAACCTTTCAATAGAATAGAGTCCCCATGACATATTCACCTCCATTAAGTTTCATTTTTTAACACAGTTATTACACAGGCAATTCATGGGTCTGGAGAGATGTTTCAATGATTAAGAGCACTTGCTGCTCTTGTAGAGGACCCAGGTTTGGTTCCCAGCACCCAAATGGTGGCTCACAACCATCCATAAATAAAGTTCCAGGGAATCCAATGTCTCCTTCTGGCTTCTATAAGCACTGCATACACACGGTACACAGACACAAAAGCAGGCAAATAGTCATATATAAAAACTAAAAAATTAATTAATTAATTAAATGCCCCAAGGTAGTTCAGTTTGCAGGGGACCAGGACTGAAGCAGAAGCAGGTCTTCCTCCTTCTCTTTTCTCTACTCCTCCAGATCCCAATGCAGGGACCAGGACTGAAGCGGAAACAGGTGTTCCTCCGCTGTCTCTACTCCTCCAGATCCCAGCGCACACCCCGCTTGGAGAAGGTGAAACAAAGGATGTTCCTGCCTCTCTGGATTAGTGATTAGTGATCTTTCAGCATTCCTGACTGTGACAGGTGGGCCCCGCCTGAGGGAGACTTGGAGAACCCGCTTCTCATGGAGAGAGAAGCACAGACTATGCCAGACGCCGCTGAGGCTCCTTAGGAACGTGCCTTTCCCCCAGTCGCTGTGCTCCTTGAGCCCTTCTCTCGAAACTTTCCTCTTCTGGCTGTTCCTTCAAACATCCTGGCACAGCGTTCTCGCCAGGGGCTGAAGGCATCCATCCAGGAAGCCTGTATTCCTTCTTTGTTCCTCTGCCTGCATCAGAATCTTTGTCCAGGCGAGAGCTATCACGTCTCAATTGCAAAATACAATCTCTTATTTAATGATCGCTTCCAGTGCTCTAGCCATCCTGGTAAGAGGTGAATTAAAGGAACTGTATTCACCCACATTCATTGAATTAATGCTCACGGCTTTGGTATTGGTTGTGTAGGATGAATTCTACTTTCTAGTCAGGCACGGAGACCTGGTACAGGTAGTGGGGATATGACCCAAGACCGCACAGCTAGGAGGGAGCTGGGCCAGACGCCAGCCTCTCTTTACTTCCCGGCATATGTCAGCCAAAACCTGAGCCTTGGCTGATTGCTCCTTTATACTGGCTGACAAGCCCGGGTTTACGGTGGGGTGGGGGCCTGCTTAAAACAGACCAGGATACGGAGTCTTGGGTCTGGCTGTCCCTAACAGGCTTGCTCAAAGCACCCAGTATCCACAGTCCTGGGACCTAAACTGCACTTGGCAGGCACCCCAGCTACAGACCTTCTCTTAGTAAGAGACACCTGTTTGTGCAAATGTGGGACATCTCCTTTACAGCTGTCTTTCCTGCTTGCAATGGAGAGGGTGTTTGGATGAGGTATCTGATGTGTTTAGCATAGGACCTGAGGAAACAACTCAGGCATCCAGCAACAATCAACACTGCCATAAGGTCGTGAACTCCCATGTTACAGTTGAAGGTGACATTTCCACTCAGCTCCAAAGGCCTGTCCACTTGAAATTCAGCCACTTTGGCTAAAAGACTCGGTGAGCCCTGGACTCCTGAGAGCCAGCAACAAATCTCGATGTCCGTGATTCTCTGTAAGCCAGAACTTCTCAGAATGTTCCACCGAGTTCTTTCTAACTGCAGAGGAAGTCAGAAGGCCAGGGGTCAGGAGCAATAGCCTGGAGCAACCCTGTAATGAACATGAGGAGTCTTTGAAGTGTTCTACTGATCTGAATAATTCATGAGAACCTTACATTCCACTCTATAGTTTGTTTTATATTAGATATAAAATTAATGATTGCCCGAATCCTCAGGAACACACCAGGAAGGTGTGTTCCCAGTCCTTCAGGGACTGAGTGCCCTCAGGTGGAGAACGGAGTGTCCTGGACATCAAGACCCATGTGAGAGACAGAGGTAAGATCCTAACTTCACAGACAATCCTGGAACTCTCTCTAGCACACAGTCAGGAAGACTACGTGCCCGAACTCATCTAACAAGATCACGAGGTAAAACTTGCACCGCGGGCAGAATCTCAGAGTTACTTTCATCGAAGCCTAAGGTATCTAAGGAAGAAAAGGGGGAGTCAGAGGGGAGAAGTGAGAGGGCAGAGTGACGTCTGGCATCTGGGGGCTCTGTCCACAGATGTAGAAATACCCCGTAGTTTCTCAAGTCACAGCGTCCTTGGAGGTTCCAGAGCTGGAAACAAGTCACGGGATGCTAAGAACACAGGGTTTTCCACTGATACACTTTGTCCTAAGGACCACTGTAGCAGTGTGTGTGTGTGTGTGTGTGTGTGTGTGTGTGTGTGTTTAATCTTCACCAGGTGGAAGTGGTTCATGCCTTTAATCCCAGCACTCGGGAGACAGAGGTAGGAAGATCTCTCCAGACCAGTCTGGTCTACAGAGTAAGTTCCAGGAAGCCAGGACTACACAGAGAAACCTTGTCTCAAACTCCCCCCCCCCCCACACACACACACATTTGCTCGACATTTAAAATTTTTGAGTACTCATCAGTGACACACCAAAAAGGATTAGCAGCTTTGACCTGAAGTTTGTGCATCTGGAGGGTTTAGAGTTAGCTCACCAAGCTGCAGCTTCCAGTCCCCCACCCCTAGTGTCTGCCTTCCTCCTTCACAGAGCATACACTGTCCCTTAGATTGTACAGGAGACGTGGGGTCTAGAACTGCTGAGCACCTCTCCTGAGCTCTAGGGGCCAACAGTTGGGCTATCACTTGTATAGACACTGATGAAGTCTAGGGAGTGAGACCCACACCTTCCATTCGGCAGTTCAACACCCCACATGAGGTCAGGAAACACAGATCCAGGAGAGGGGGTAAACACACTGCCCGCACTGCTGTAACCAGTACCAGAGACCGGGGCCCTAGCATTAGAGAGGTATTTCCTAATGCCATGGAAGTCTGAGACTGAGAGGGTGCCAGATTGTTTTCTCCCATGGCCTCACTTCTTGGCTTGCAGATGGTGTCTTCTCCCTGCATCTCCACAGAACTCTGTGTTCTTCTGTCTTCTTTCTCCTAAGTACAGCATTCATATTGGACTAGGATTCATGCTCATAACTTCATGTTAAATGAATCCCCCTGTCTCCAAATACCATTAGAAGGTAAGGTCCTATGAGCTAGGACTTCAACAAAGGAATTCCGGGAGAGAAGACATGGTCTATCCCATAACAGAGAAGAACATTCATTTAAAAAAAGCAGCGGCAGAACACACCCTTGAAAAAAAGTGAATAAAAGCACATTTCTCTTTTAACACACACCTCAGTACAACTTACATCCTCTAGCCCCAAACAGGGATCTTGGATCTTAGCAGAAGCATAGCTATGATTATGGTTATTTTGCATGTTAATGTGTGTGTGGTATGCCATTCACGCGTGTGCTTGTGTTTCCATGTGTGTTGACGTGTTTGTATGAGGGTGTGACCATGTGTTTGTGTGCTGAGGTGTTGGGGGTCTCTCTCTTTGTTTCTGAACCTTGCGGTTGTGTAAGCAGCTCAGTCTCATTCTCAGGTCTGGTAGGTTCTCCATAAAAGGAGAAGTTTTGTGGGACTCCAAAAAAGATGCTCTCCATGGCAACAGCCATCTCTGTAGTCAGTTGGTCCATAGACCAACATTTGAGCTAGGAAAAGGTAATAAGACCCCCTTCCTTACCCATGATCTTATCGTTGGTGTCAGATCATGGCTGGCACCTAGTATGAGCTACAAAACATGGATGGGCACATGATCATGTTGACCTGAGAGAACATTTATTGAGCTCTATATTTTGCCCAGTACACACATGAATCCATTGGCTATCATGCGGAGCTGGCCAGCATTCCCTTACAGAGTAGCATTACCACGCAACGAAGACAGGGCTCTTATCCTCTTCCACTTCCTCTGTTCTCCATTTCCTCACATGAATCCATGATGCTGCTCACAGACCCCATGCTGAGCTCTGCCAAGTAGTCCATGGGAATTTGAAAGCGCCCCCTGCTGGTAGGCATGCTATGCTTATTCCCATTTGCTCATCCGAGGACAGAAGTTTCCCTACATCCTGCATTGCTCCCCAGGGCTTGTCTTTACCTTCTGATGGGCCAGCCTCGGAGTAACTCCAAAGGCCGATGTTGGCAAGTCTTCTGTCCCAGGATAAAACGTTATTTCTAGATGGCATCTCTAAAGATGTCACTCATTAGCCCCCCTCTCACTCCTGATTCTCTAATCCATTCACTTCTGTTTTCCCAGTTTACATCCAAGATACTCAGTTCTAACTTTTCAGTCTAATATTTGTTCAGTTATCAGAAATACATGGGCAGATTTAACCTGGCAGGCCCCACCACCGTAGGAGAACACATTCCCCTTACAATCACCTCTTTATCTTTCACGTTTTCCCCACATCTTAGAGACTGACATGAAGCAGAGCATGGCTTCATATTAAATGATCTCTATAAATCACCCAGGTTGCCTATGGTAACGCTTGCTGTATCCACTGTCACCAGCCTCTGTGTGGCAGCAGCTAAGAAGCTCTGGCCCCACAGGACTTCCGTGTTTGTGGCTAGTTCCCAAAGTATCAGTGCGAACAAGAGGAATGAGGGCCCTCTCGAAACAGGCAGGATGTGGGAAGACTTCAGTGCAGCCTCTCATTGGATAGAATCGGTTACGTGGGCTATAAAATAGTCTATCTGTTTATTCTTCCCAAGTTTATAATAACCACAGGGTTCCTTCACCCTCGTGTGACAAAACGCCCTTCCATTCAATGAAACGCCTGGCAGAGTGTCACCTTTGGGGACTCTGAGCCCCACGAATGCCCAGATGTAAACAGTTATTTCTCCGCAGAACACTTCTGTTATCAAGTAAAGTGAAGCCAGGAACAAGTAAGTGATTCGAGTATTCGTGAGGTCGTTGAGTGTTGATACAATGTTGGCCATTACAGAATTCTGAACATAGACATCACACCACAGCCTGGCCAGTCCCAAGCACCCCAGAGACGAGGAACAGGTGACAGCACTCAATAATAGCCAGTCCCAGGTTTCCAGCCCAGTGTTTGTTTAGTTATCCCAAATGCTTGAGTCGTGAGGGACCATGTTTATGCTGAGTCTGTGCCCTTGTCCTGGGTTACTTTGGTCGAGTGGCATCCACTGGTACAAGTCCCATAGCAAGAGACTGAATGCCAAGGGAGATTAAGAGCCTGCTCAACAGGTTAAAAAAGGAAAGGACAAAGGAACAGCAACCTCAAGTCAATGTGGCTTCCAGGTGGCTGCTCTGATGGGAGCCTTTCTCTTTGCCCAGTTGAGAGGATCTTCAGATCATCTGAAAGCTGAAGCCTGTGGCAGATTAACAGACAGCTCTGCAGAGGGGATGCAAGGGAGCAGAGCATGCTGGTTCAAATAGAGCCAACTTCCCACTCCCTCTGGTGAAACCGGAGCCTGTTTTTCCAGAGATGCAATAAAGTAAATAGTAACAACCTTAATTATGTCGGTGATGATGGTGACGCATCAATAAACTCCAGCGAGCCCTGGCTCGCTTCTGCGGCTGTTTGGGCTTTCCGCTACCCTTGAGGTTTGCTGGAGCAATGTGGCGAGACTGGACTCTAGCCTCTCTGGCTCCAAGAGGAAAGTAAATGATCTTACACTTTATAACATGAATAATCCAGTCAGACAATAAAGGACTCCAGGTATTGGCTGAAACCATCACACAGAAGGGTGTTCTCTCTAATGGCCTCCTCCCAGAACAAGAGTGGTCTAAGGGAAGACATGTATTTCTCTCTTGCTTTACAATGGACTGGGGCATGATCTCCAGCATGACACCAACCTTTCTGCTTTGCAGACTCAGGAGCAAGTTCCTGCCTCCTGTGCCTGCAGCCACATAGGGAACGAGGCACACAGTAAACCCACGACAACACAGAGCAGAACAGACATGAAACCTACCATGAAACATGAGTCCATCATTGTAGGTTGAGTCCATTGGTGTAGGATTAGCCTGCTGCTTTCGGTCTATGGCTGCAGGGTAAGTCTGTGCTATGAGGTAGAACCATATGAGAGGTGGGTCCATTTCTGAGGGGCCTGAGTCCATTACTGGGGAGGATGGGGTGTCATCGTGATATGTGCTCATTGTTATGGGATGAATCCATTGCTGTGACACAAAAGTCCACTGTTGTGGGGTTTGAGTCCATGCTGCCTGTGTTCAACTTTCAAATTTCAGTATCTCTACCTGAAAAGAGACATCATACATATGAGTGCTAGCCTGATGCTCAATCAGCAGGCCGTGGTATCAGCTGTCATCTCTAGGATGCTCTTGACAAGGGCTCATCTTGGTAGCTGCTCCTGTCCTCACTTGGGTCTCTGATCCTATAAGAACTGTGTTGGTCCCCATATACCGTTCCTCTGTTAATGCTGGGATTTCTCTTGCCAGGCTATGACCCTGAGCCATGAAGAGAACTGTGAACAGGACTTCACAGGGTGGAAAAAGACATTTACCTGACTGGAGAGGGTCACTGAAACAGAAGGGCCATGCTCTCTGCAGACAACAGATGGCCTGATCTCATTGCACAGGTTCCTCTTCCTTCCTCAAAGTCAGGTCCCTGGGGAACATGGCCATACCCACTATCATCCCTGAAGAACCTCTCTGAAAACCTTTGCTGAAGATTTCTGAAATTCAACCCATCTCCAAACAATGGGTCCCAGGGCTGTGGAACCTTGGAGACTATCACAAATCAGGAGACACAAGTTACAGATACCCAGGATATGTGTCTTCTCATTGAGGGCGAGGGCACGATTCCTGGATACACACAGCCTGTTTTATGAGCCTGTAGGGGGCACAGCCATGCCTGGTCAGGAAGCAAGACTTCCTTGAGAAGGGTTCTTCCACAGACTGGTCTTCCCTCTCCTTGGCCATCTTGGGAATAGACAGTGTCTGTGAAGATGCCTCAAGGTTCTATCACGAGGCAGAAGCAAGCACCTACGCTTTCCAGACCCTCTTACCCTATGGCCAAAAAGGAAGGAAAACCGAAACTCGAGTGTGATCAATTTGTAAAGAATCAAATCAGATGGCTCAGTCACTAAAGATGGGATTAAAATTCGGTGCTCACAACTCAAGTAAAAAGTCAGGCATGGTGTCATGGATTTGCAGTCTCAGCACCGAGGAGGTGGAGAAGGGAGAGTCACGGGGGCTCACTGGCCAGTCAGCTTAGCTAAGTCTGGTGTCACAAAACAGGGTGGGTGGCACCTGACCATCACCTTTGGCACCCACATGCACATGCACCACGTGCTGCTCACCTGCACATACATACGAACACTCTCATACATATGTAGACACACAGACAGAGGAACAACAATCACACTTTCTTAATGGTAAACAGCAGAAGCAAAGCTAAAGAGACCTTGTACGTGACAAGGAAGAAGAGCAAGCCATGATGGCACCTGACCTCTAACCCCTGACCCCTGACTACCTTTTGTCAGAGCGGGAAGGTCGTGTCTGAAAACCCACAGTTGGGTCCTCAACAGGCACCTCTGTTTCCTGGAATCTGCTAAGAGAACACGGCAGATCAGCCAAGACATTCAACTGAGGTTATTTTTTCTTTTTTTTTTTTTAAAGAAAACACATTCTCCATTTGGGTTGTTTTTGAGGGATTTTTGGAAAGATGTGGTTTAAGGAGGAAAATTGTTCTCGGACAGCTATGGAAATAATGAGTCTCTGCCGTTCCATGAGTTGCTGGCTATGGTTACAGAAGCAGAGTGGGGCAGGATTTGTAAATTACCTGGGGAGCATGGACAGGCTGGATCTAAGAGGCTGGGGCCAAAGAAGCACTGTCCAGTAATTCCCCAGCCAGAACATGCGGCTGGTTGGCTGAGGAAGGTTGGAACGCATGATTTCTGGGGCCTGGCCAGACTTCAAAACGAAAGAGGAGAAGCCACTTCCTTTGACCTGCTGCCCACGTTCCTTGGAGAGGGACACATTCCGGGTCTTCAGTCTCTACCCGTGTAACCCTCAGCAGACAGACAAGCAGGATCTTGGTAAGGTCAACCTAATATTCTCCAGCCAACATCAAAGTGTTGGTCTTGATCTCAAATATGGCTTTGAATTGCAATCCTTTAAAAATGTATATAGTGGCCATCAGCTAACCTGAGAATCCCAGTCCCAATTCCAAGTCAAGGATTATTGTAGTTGATTGACCATGGAATCTCTTTGCTCTTCTGGGGTCACCCTCTCTCTGTTTCAGAAAAGGTAAACTGAGGACATAGTACATGTTCTACATTTGAAGTAAACAGTACAAAAAACCTTCTGCATTATCATCTTTGCCAATCATAAAAAGGGTATTCTTGGGGCATAGATCTCAGGTCAGGTTGACCATTCTCATGTGGTCATTCTTCCTCTCACCGGTCAACCACTCACCTGCAAAGTAGTTGGCTTTAGGATGGATCCTAAAGGTCCTGAGGCAAGTGGACCCCACCCATGAATGTTCAGAGCCTTCCAGCTGTGAGGTGACATTCATGATACCATGGGGAATCAGAGGGGGACTGATGGCAGAGAGGGTGAGTAGCCATGTTGGTCCTAAGGATGGAATAGATTCTAGCAAGAAGAAATAGAGAGTGAAGGAACTCTAGATGGGGAATCCCAGGATGAGGGAGCTGGAGAGAGTAGCAGCCGCAGGGCATCACCCAGGAGACGCAGGACTCCTGGGTGACGCTGGCATTAAGGTTGTTACCGGAAGGTCACACCGGTTCTTTACATGATAGGTGTTTGGATTTTCTGGGTAGATTTTTCTGAGAACCAAAGAAAGTGTGGGAATGGGTCAGAAAAAGCAAAAGTAATCTGCTTTAAGATGTTGATCCGCTGAGCATTAAAAAGATGCCTGACAGATGGGACAGAATCCACGACGAATTAAGGAGAGCTCCAAAGTACAGCAGCTGAGTCACGGAGCCAGCCTAGGTGTCCGACAGAGAACTGGGTAAGGGAAACGTGACTCACACGCTGAAGAATAAAGCTACACCATTTACAGGAAAACAGATGAAACCAGAGATCATTACAGCGAGTGAATCAAGTCACTCTCTGAAAGACTAATCTATTTTATCTTCCGTGTGGTGTTTGAACTTTAGAAAGCCACATAAGACCGCATGTGTCCAGATCAAGGTAGAGGTGAAAGTGTGGGAAAATGAATAAAACCAACCGGAGCAGGAAGTGGAAGAGAAAAGGGTGCAGCAGGTGGGTTGCGAGGACACAGACCGGGGAATAAGGAAGCTGCTTCAAGTATTCTGACATCACGGATAGACAGACAGAGGGACAGCGGCGTGACGGGGGCTCCAAGGAATGTTCAGGCCCCAATACCAGAGGTGGTCTCACTTGAAGGCCGTGTGAGACAAGACTTGTGAAGAAGGAGGAGGTCCTTAGCGGTGGAGGTTATTAGCAAGAGCCACAAGCCCACCCCAAGGCTCCCTGATTCCTAGGCTGGAGGCAGGGAAGGAGGTAGGAACAGGAAACAGCATCTCTTTGATGTAGACCCTGTCCTCAGGTAAGGTGTTGTGGCACCAGGAAGCCTGCTGATGGGGCCACCAGGAATGTACCTGTGGACTGACTGTCAACATCTGTGAGAGGAGGCCTGGGAGGCTGGATTCTTAGTTCTTACAGGGAGGATGGGGGAAACAGGGCATGTGCAGGCTGGGGGACGTGTTCTACCTGTAATACATAGCTGCAAATAAAAAAATCATAATATTTTAAAAGAAGGTACTGTTTAGGTGACAGTGCTCAGAGAGAAGGTGGCTGCCAAGAGGGTCCAGATCCGATACTGGGGTTTAGAAATGACCCACACCTGAAGCAATGGGACCAGGACACAGTGTGGGGCCAGTGCCTCTCAAGGGAGGGAGGGGCAGGGTAAGCTCAGAGCTTTGTCCAGCAGCACCTACAGTCCAATGAGTCCAGTTGAAGGAGAAGCCTCCAGAGCCTGACTTCAGCACTTGGTTCTCAAACATCACTGTGAGTGTAAATCATGCAGGCTGTCCGGAACTCAGACCCCAATATCAGATGAGTCCATGGCTGCCCCTAAGTCAGCCAGCCCTGTAAAAATGAACCCTGATGTCCACCATAGTGTCAACTGATGCAGTTGAGGGGACACGGAGGCCTTTCCCCACTGCTGTGACCTGAGTGTGTCCTCTAAGTGTGCAAATGTCAGGGTCTTGACCTCAATAAAAGGTGTCAGGAGACGGTGACACCTTTAAAAGGCAGGGCCTTGTGGGATGCAATTACATCACTGGGAATTCTGCTACTGAAAGGGATTGGTGTGGTTTTTCTGGAACCATAATTGGCTGCCAGGAGAGGGCTATTGTAAAAGACCAAGCCTTTCCCTTCCCTGCTGTGGCCTTGGCTTCCTCTTCTCACCAAGCTCTCCTGCTCCTGCTCCTGCAAAGAACTTACCTACCACGTTGTAATGCAATGCAGCTGAGAGACTGAATGCTCACCAGAGCTGAGCCCAGGCTATTTAGACCTACAGCTTCCTGTTGTGGGATATTTGTACAACTGTGTGAAGACATGTTGTTGTGATTAGTCTAATAAAAGCTGAGTGGCCAATAGCTAAGCAGGAGAGAAGAGGCAGGACTTCCAGGGAGAGAGAGGAACTGGAAATTAATCTAGTGGGAGGTGCCAACAAGACACTGAGCAAGTGGAACACACAACATGGAAGAGAGGTTAAAAAAAAAAGTCACGTGGTAAGGCATAGATTAATAGAAACAGGCTGATTAAGTTATAAGAACTACTTGGGAACAAACCTACGCTAAAGGCCAAGTTTTCATAATTAATAATAAGTCTCCATGTCATTATCATGGGGTTGGTGGGCGAAGAAAAACTGGCTGCAGCTTCCCAACAAACCTGTTCCCTTCATAAAGATACCAGTCTAAGGTATTTTATTACACTAATGGAAAATTAGCTGACATATCCAGCACCCAGTGAGGGAACTCATAAAATCGTGCCAAGTGTTCACCCCTTTCTTCCCATGTTCTCTACTCTACCCGACTTGATGGGAGCTCGCTGATCTCCAAAGGTTCCACAGCTTGAAGCTGCTGGATTTAGTGCAGGGGTCTAAGGTAGGTCAGGGTCTAGTCATCACAGAGTCCCTGCCCCTCTGTAGAGCCAGCCTTCCTTACAGTCAGTCTGCAGCCCCCAAGGCCCCTGACCAAGGCGGGACCCACACCACAGTTCCTCCTTGGAGAGCACTAGGCACCTTGCTGCCCAGACTGCTAGGGCAGTGGCATCCAAGAACTCCTCAGACAAGAGCAATCTCAGGCGCACCCAGGACCCAGGCTGTATTTTAGTAAAATCTTGCAGCAATTTCCCTCAGGGCACATTAGAATCTAAGAATCTTTGGTCTTTACAGTGTCAATTTGTAGTAACTATGCCACAGCCAACAGGCAGAGAGAGAGAGAGAGAGAGAGAGAGAGAGAGAGAGAGAGAGAGAGAGAGAGAGAGAGAGAGAGAGAGAGAGAGAGAGAGAGAGAGAGAGAGAGCGAGAGAGCACTCACACTCAGTTGCCAGAAGTTTTAGCAGGCAGAGGACTTGCAGGCGTGGCTAAGGACTCAGAATGAGACGCCTCCTCTTCCTGGCTGCCAGGTCTATTCACAGTTCCTGCAAAGTCCAGGTTCTGGAAGATCACAGGTGCTTAGTCACTGGGGGGTTGGGAAGGGGAGGGAGCACACTAAACACCGAGTTGGCCAAGTGCAACTAATTGAAGCCCTCAATTAATCGGATCAGCTTCCGCCTTAAGGAGAAAAGCAAACACTAAGAAGACAAATTAGCACCCGGGATTTCCCCTCTTCCCCCTCGGGTGACATACTGAACACAGTGACTATAAGGGACATAAGGA
The DNA here is from genome assembly GCF_903992535.2 of Arvicola amphibius. Classification (NCBI taxonomy): domain Eukaryota; kingdom Metazoa; phylum Chordata; class Mammalia; order Rodentia; family Cricetidae; genus Arvicola; species Arvicola amphibius. The sequence continues at coordinate 3,088,590 of NC_052056.1, read as the reverse complement.
GCTTTGCACCATCTGAGGAAAAGGGGCTATTAACGCTGGACTGGAAACACCAGGCTTGTTACCCCAGCTCTGGGCTGTCACCCTAGCTGGCTACGTCTGAGCTTATTTCTGGCCTGTGCAGTAGGGATTAAAATAACCATCTATTCAGATAGTCTGGAGGGGAGGAGTTAGGCTGGCTCCCCAGGCTCCAGATTTCCCGGTTAAAACACTGCTTGGGTGTGCTGTGTAGGGGCGGGCTACTGTCGAGTTCCGCCAGCAGAGGGCATGTTTTTCCCGCAGCCTGGATTTGAGGTGAAGGGCTTCTGGGTTTAGAACCACGCTACCCACACAAGAAGGCTTTGGGAGGGGCTGAGCTGGCTCGGCTTTAGGAACACTGGCGCCACCTCCTGGAAGACTGCAGTATTGACGTCTCCTGTGGAAGTACCAACCTGGTCTCCAGCAGGCAGTGTCTTCTGCCCACCTTGAAATCCCAAGGCTCCAACAGTTTCCTTTTCTTTTTAATTTCTTTCCTCTTCTTTCTCTCCCCCATCTTACTTCCTCCACTCACCCTCTCAGTTTTTCCAGACAGGCTAACAAGGAATTCACTATGTACCAGAGGGTGACCTTGAACTCCCAATCCCCCAAGTGCTGGGACCATGGGCATGTACCACCATATCTGCTTTTTTTTTTCCTTTTATATTCTTGTATCTCCTGGGATAGACACAGAGTCTAATGCACACTGGGCTAGTGCCCTAATTCCTCATGTGCCCTAGCCCAGTCTCTGGAAATGGTCCTTTATTGGGGTGTTACACATCTTCTGTTCCTCATGCAAATCCTTCCCCCTCTAACTTCTTTGACCAGTCTCCCCCGACTTTGATCCCAGTTTCTGAGGAGCTGACTCAGGGCAGCCTCTAAAGAGGGTACTTCATGGGTGCTGTACGCTTCCCCTTCCAGAGGGAAGCCCTTCCTGCTGGCACTCTGCACAGGCTGTGTGGCAAAGCGGTCAGGTGCTGACCCCTGAACTGAGGGCCAGCCGTCGCTCTGTCTTCTGTTTGGACATGGTGCCTCAGATGAGTCACAGAGTCACCCTTTGCCTCAGTTTCCCCGCTCATAAGGAAGCTGACTCCACAGGAGCCCCCTGGGATGGTGGGTGCGTCATCTTGTGATGCTATACCCACAGCCTTTGGGTCAGGCTTGGTGTACCAAAGGCTGAGCATGTGCCCTCAGGCTTTTGTTGCCAGTGGCCCTCTCGTGCACTTGCGTTGCTGGGTGTGGCTTTATACAGTAGACAGGCTACATATTATGTTAAGGCAAGAGCTTTCAGGGCAGTCTGAATGAATCGTGCCCCACTCCTGTTTACTCCATTAGATATTCATGTGTGAGCATTCCCCCACTTAAGTTAAGCTGATTGATGAACTCTATCCGTAAAAGAGATAGAGTAATAAATGAGTCGCTATACAGACACAGGGAAATAGATTCTTATGTGACACCCTGAACATCATGGCTCTTTACTCGAGGAGGGTCTCCTATGTACCCACAGACTCAGATGCACAGAGAAATCGGTCTTTTAAAATGTGCAGACATCTGACAGAGAAGGGAAAATGAACCTGCACAGACTGAATGATGCTGGGAGCCCAGTGCCACCCTTTGTGAAGAGTCACAAACTTGTGACCACAGAGAAGGTGCTCTGCACGCTCTTCCTGGGGACCTCAAGGCACAGATCTCTGATGTTACCCAGGGAGCCTGAGGGCAGCACCCAGCCAGTCACCTGCACTGGCTCTTTTCCTCAAAGACCGTCTGTCTGCCCTGTGATTCAATTGGGCAGAAAGGCCCGTAGGTGACGTGGGATGCCCTTCTGTATATGTGCTGCTTTTATTGGTTAATATAAAAAAAGCTATTTCGGGCAGTGACTTAGCAGAGTAAAGCCAGGCAGAAAATCCAAATGGAGATAGAGGGAGAGAAGGTGGGGGTGGGGGGAAGAGATGCCATGTAGCTGCCCAAGAAAAGAGATGTCAGAACAGAGGTAACACCACAACCATGTGATGATGTGTGGATCAGTAGAAATGGGTTAATTTAGAAGAGAGAGCTAGCCAATAAGAAACCCAAGCCACTGGCCAAGCAACTGTAACTGATAATAAGCCTCAGAGTGGTTATTTCATAAGCTGCTGCTGGGACCCAGTGGGCAGAGAGTAACCAGTCCGCTGGGACCACAGGACAGAGAAGAGCCTTCCCTCTACACACAGGGAAAGTCGAATGATGCAGTCTACACAGCACCTGGTCCTGGGAGGCAAGGCTGATGCCATCTGCAGGAGGCATCAGCTCCAATAACCGCCATGTTCTCCTCGCAGCCCAGTGACCAGAAGCGACTCTGCCCAGGCGGGGCTTCTCATCGCTTCTTCTTAGGGTCATTCTCTAAAGAGAAACTGTGTTCGCACTCCTGCCCCACAGGGCGCGAGAGTACTTACACAGTAACACACGGAGCAGATTCTCACAGGCAGGAGCCCAGGGGCACAAGTGTGGGGACACGCGGTGACACACAAAGCAAAGCCCGCGTTCTCATCCGGTCTCAAGGGTCTGTTTCAGGCTCTGCCCAGGCTCACAGGAAAAGCCTAGTATACTCAGAGCAGAGGCGTCCTCTCCACCACACAGCTCTGATCAGAATGAAGGAGAGGCACTAAAACCGCCGGTCAAGCCCTATCAGGCACCCCTCCTAAGTGATAAAATGAGTTTTCTTTTCTGCCAATTTTAGATGAGGAGGCAGGAAGAGGAGGGAGAGAGGAGGGAGGGAGGAAAGGAGGGAGGGAAGGAGGGAGGGAGGGAGGAGAAGTGGGGATAAGGGAGAGGATGAGAGAGGGAGGGAGGTCACTATAGAGAAATAAAAAGTGCACAAGATTAATTTTTTGCAACATTTGATTTTTTCCTTTGGTGCTGTGTTGAGATTTGTGTACTCTTTTGGCCTCTTTGTGTTTTGAGACAGGGACTCATGTAGCCTTTAAATTTTCTATGTCGCTAAGGATGATCTTAATTTTTGATCCTTCTGAGTGCTAGAATTATAGTTGTGCTCCATCATGCCAGGTGTGTGCAGTTCTGGGGACAGAACTTGTCTTCAGACAAGCTAGATAAACAATCTACCAACTGAGCCCTATCCCCAGCCCCTAAGCTGTCTTTGTTTAGAGTAAGGAAGAAGCTTGGGACCTGGGGGCCAGGGGGAGAGGAAAAAAATTGGAGCACAGGCTGTCACCTGGCTCCTTCTGGGACTCATCAGGTAGGCTGAAAGCTTTCTTAGACATGTTTAGGTGCTTGTCAGGTGCCACACAAATTCATGAACCAAGAACGCAAGGGGTAAGGGGTGGGGGACGGAGGAGGGAGGAAGAAAGGGAAGCTGGGCTCCAAGATTGAACATGGATTCGGAAGATGTCAGTGGGCAGCATAGTCTTTGAGCCAGGTCCACACAGTGGGTCTCTGGTGGGTTGTGACAGAGGAGGGGACTCCAAGAGTCTTCAGCAGCATTGACAGATGGTGCACACACTTATCTAAGAGATCTTCAGCAGCATTGACAGATGGTGCACACACTGACCTAAGAGATCTTCAACAGTATTGACAGTACCGTGCACACACTGACCTAAGAGTCTTCAGCAGCATTGACAGTATCGTGCACACACTGACCTAAGAGGCCCAAATCGGAACAGGTCTTTGCCCTGGGGACAGTGGGCATAGCTGATGGAGTCATCTAAAGTTTGTCTTTTTCTGGTACTGGGCAAGGGAATGGAAACAGACAGGATAGGGCATGGGAGCCCTGGGGTGAGGTGTTCCTGGCAGGAGGGTACACTTGGACATGGAGAAACTAGAGTTCCTGAAGCAGGGGTCTGTAGATATGGATTCTGTAGTGTGGATTGCTGAGCCTGGTGTCTGCTGCAGGTGGCCTTGAGACCCCCTCCTTTGTTCCCACAGGTGGCCTTGAGAACACACCCCACCTCCCTTTGCTCCCAGGCTCTGAAGCTAAGTAGGTTTTATGCTTCCTAAACCCCAGGGCCAGCTGAATCCCTGCTCTCACAGATGAAAAGCGCAGGTCCCAGGATTAATTGTACAATACCCAACTTGAGGGAAGTGGAAATGATGTTATAGAGTGATTTTTAAGAAACTGTGTTGAAGTTTTTTTCAAGGTCATGATAATTCCATCTGAGCCAATGAGCTGTGTCCCACCAACCCCATAGCTGGGTCTCTTTGCAAACACACATACAGCGCAGTTGAGAGTCCTAGGGTATGCCATGATATACTGATACACTGTTACAACCAGCCTCTAAAGTACTCCTGTGTGAATTGATTGCCAAGCCTTAAAGCCACCCGCAGCTGAGTTAGAGAAGCTCAGGCTGCAGTGACAGGTGCGTGAAGCTCTGGCGCCACCTAGTGGATCCACAGGATTTATCCCATTTCAGGACCTCCCTCCTACGTAGAGCAGGATTTCCCCAACACACCAGTATTGATTCTTCTGCAGGGGTCTAAAGCAAGATAAACATAAGGAAGGAAGGAGTGTGATCTCCAACCGCCTCCCCAAGACAGCAAGTGAAGTAGGGTTTCAAAGGAATTCAGGATTTACTGCTCAAACACAAGCGCGCGCACACACACACACTCACACTCACAGGGACACGCACCCAGGGAAGTTTTAAGCCAGGCCCCTGAGGGCCACCAGTCCTCTCTGGGGCTTGCTACTTTCCAGCCGTGGATGGAATGTTACATCCCTTCGTCCTTTTGTCTGAAGCTACCTTTTCAAGGTCCCCTTTCCTTAGAGCCTCAGCAAATCTGCACCAGCAGCCCAGAAAGGAAACAAATGGGACCACGGGACCGGCCCAGCTTCTTCCGCTGCAGGGGTGGTTTACATTCCAGCCCTGGCTGCTGGCCTTATCAGGGTGGAAGGAAGGCCCTGGCCCGTCAGACACTCAGCAGCTCTCCTGGGGTGGGGGCAGGGCTCCCAAGACCTTCCTAAAGGAACAGCTTGGAGCAAAGATGACAGTTTACAGAGCCAGCTCGCTGCCCCTCCTGCAGGGAGGGAGAAGCCCTGTCTCCTGTGCTTCCCTAGGGTTCCAGGGAGAGCAGTTCACCTGAGGCAGGCTGGGAAGTCAGCCCCAGAGACTGAAGAGGGAAGAGGACTTAGAAAAGAGGAAAGAAGGAAAGTCTTCGAGCCCTTGCTTCTGTGAGAGAGGAAGTCAGGCCCTGCTGGCTAAGTCTCCCGCCCTCGACCTCTATCAGGGTGCCTCCGGGAGGCCGTGGAGCCTGAGGCCTCACCCATACCTGCTCGATGAAGACTCCTGACAGCTCCTGTGTCACACACCTTACTCTGCCCATTTTATGTAAGCCTTGGGAAAGAGTGAACTTTTATTAACTGGTCGTTGAAGTCAGTAATCTACGGAAGGGAGGCTACACACCATCCTATAGCCCAAGGCACGAAGAAAGAGATGCCCCTTGCCCACACATCTTGCTAATGCCCCTTGAAACAGGCAATACCCTTCACCTTGGCTCTCTCTACGCTTGCCAAAACGTCTCCAAAACTTGGTTTTCATTGAACAAGGTCTCTGCCGTTCTTCATACTAAGCTTGGGAACTTGGCATCCATTAGGTTTAAAAAGGGCTTGGGCCCTGCCTTAGACTAGTAAAATCTGAACAGCCAACAGGACTGTGGCTGGGGTAGTAGTTCCATGTAACTTTTTAAAGCAATGGACATAAAACCTACTGTTCCAGATATTTGTTAATGGTTCCTTTGGGATATAAATCTGCCAAGCACTCCTATCTTCTACTAATTACTTCTCCTCCCTGGGCCCTTAGTTACTCACTCCTGTATCATTTGCATAATCAGTAGATTGGACATGACCAAAACATTTATCAATGCAGAGGAAAATCAAGGAAAATAGGCACAAATTCTCACATTGATATATGATGCACCTCAAGAAAGACATAGAACTTTCTATGACCAGTAGAGAAATGCTCAGAGAATAAGGGGGGAACTATCAGGTTCCCTGGGCAGAGAATCTTCAGAGCGCAGATTCTTCTAGATTCCTGTTGGAGCAGCTGAGACACCATGCTATTGGCCAATGGTTGCCAGCTGGGGTTATCTGCCCCCTAGCAGATACCCAGGAATGTCTGCAGACACTTTCGGTTGACGAGTCTAGGAGTACCCAATGGGAGGCGCTCAGGTGGGAACTAAGGTAGTGCTAGACATCCTAAAGATGGGGTGCAGGCCTGCTGCACCCCAATGGAAGATTATTCAGCTCAGGATGGCAACGAAGCCGAGGTCAAGAAAGCCCACCTAAGGTGAGAATTTGGGTAACGATCTTGACATTGCAAAATTAGTATGACCAAGATGGAAGTTCTCAGAGGAAATGGAGCTGAGGGATGGGGAAAAACGCTGAAGACAACCCTTGAGACCAGGACGCATGTCTGCCTACGTCCAGATCTGGCCTTCCATGGCCTATCCAAGGAACAGTGCCATGATTCAGAGGAGACTTGTGTTCAATTAGGTCACAATAACTGTAAGAGTGTGGATGAACACAAACAATGAAGTAGAGAACAGATCCGGCCATGTGAAACCCTCCAGCTACTGAGATTAATGAGGTGAAGTCAGGGAAAGACTCAAGGGGACCCCAGGATGCGCACAGCCACGCTAGGACCTGTAGGAAGAGCACCCAGGCCGCAATGATGCCTGGGCAAAGAACTTGGGGTGCAGTGGACCTTGGGTGTGAGGAAAGGAAAGAAGCAAGGGGGGCTGTGGAGAGAGGGTGCCACAGGGCCACATCCAGCAGAGCCTTTGCGGCAGAGTGAGTTTATTCTACTGTGATAGGAAGCTTCCGGAATCAAAAGTCCCTGGCAGCTTGCCGGTGGGGAGGGACAACAGAAAAGCCTCCACGTGAGCCTGTGACAGTCCCCATGCATGAAAATACAAAGGGCCTGGGACTGGGCTCTCTTCGTTGGGTCCGCCTGCTGCCAGAGTCACAGAGTCCAGGTAGCATAGCCATCAAGGTCAGACCACTCCTCTGGGATGACTCTTCTAGTGCCAGGGGTGGGGGGGGGGGAGTGGCTTTGATTTCCAAAGAAACAACACGTAGGAGCATGTTTTCAAATGGCACCTCACCTCCAGGCGGGAGGCACAGGGCTCCCACATGCTGCTAAGGACAGCCCCCCACACACACTTCCTCAAATGCTTGTCTCAGTTTCTGAAGCAACCTGAAAGCTCCCTCGTCTTGAAAAGAGAATAAGTGGTTTATGCAGTGAGCCATAAACACAGGCACATGGCTGGGCACAAGGAGTAACCGCTGGCACAGATCCCAGGACTGGATCTGAGCACCCTGCCAGTGTGCAGCCCAGTATCCCTTTCCAGCAGAAAGTGCCCAGCCCCAGATGCCCACCACTGAGGTTGGGAAATGCCATGGACGTTCAGTTTCAGCAACGACCCTGCTGTTACATCAAATGAGCCTGCCCAAGCCTGAAGCCCACGGGGAGGAGGAAATGGAGGTGAGAGATGGGGAAAGAGCAGGCTGTGAAGACATCCTTGGAGGCCCAGGAGGTGCCTCTGACTTCAGTCTAGCCTGGATTTCCAGGAGGTTCAAAGGGAGCCTAGACTCCCAACGCCAAGCTTTGCAATTCAGGGCTGTGCCTCTTTAGTGACCTTGTTTTCTTTCTTTATGTAATTACCAAACAACACACCAGGTTTCTTTTTACACCATTTTTGTACATGTGTGTCACTGTACTTTATTGCTGTCACCCTGACACCCTTCCCCCCTGTTTCTCTCCCCTCCTCCGTGGTCCCTTCCTCCCTCGTCTGCTTTCTTATCACATTCGTTTAATATACATTTAAGTTTAGATTCTAGACATGAGAGAAAAAGCTTTTTCTTCCTTCCTCTCCTGCTACTCTCTCTTGATGCCCTCTCCAGATCCTTATGATCCATCTCTTTAGCTTAAAAAAAGAAAAGAGAAGAGAAGAGAAGAGAAGAAAAGAGAAGAGAAGAGGAGAAGAGAAGATAGAAAAGAAATCGCAGGGATCCACAGGAGAGAGACGCTCCCAGCAATGACCACCAGAGGGCACTGGCGGAGGAAGCAAACCTCTTACCACCCACCCACTCCTTGCCCCCAGGAATGAGGAAACTCTTGGCTTAGATCTGCCCCTAAGAGGAAGTGCAGAAGGTCCCAGAGTGCTTTGCTTCCCGTTGTGCCACTGACCAGAGCTCCTTTGGGCTTTGCTTCTCTGCGGAGATGTTGCCTAACCTCCCTTTGAATCGCATGTGTAAACCATAGAAAAGCAGCTCATACGTAAATCCTACACAGGGAAGCAAGTTTTAAGTGTGTGTGTGTGTGTGTGTGTGTGTGTGTGTATGTGTGTATACACATATTGTTTAGCATTCAGGTATTATGCTGGCCTGCCCGTAGGGTCTTCAATTGTAGCCACTAAGAGCAGTCCTTGGGCACAGGCACTGGTTATTACTCAGGCACCTACACTGGCCAGCCCTAAGGGTCCTGACAGAATATGTCACTGAGCTACATGCACATGCTCTATACCCACTTATAAAAACCAGACCCCTTCCATGTCTCCCTCTCTTGGGCCACTCGCTTCCTTTTCCCTCTCCCCGCAATAAACTTCCGCGTGAGCTCTGTTGTATGGTATAACTTTCTTTCTTGCCCCCACACCACAAAACACACACACACACACACACACACACACACACACACACGCATATATATGCACATACATGCTCCTACATGTATATATACAGACACGTGTGTGTTCCTACACACATATACACACATATACTCCTACATGTATATATGTATATATTATATACGCACATATGTCCATGTGTGCACACATCTCTCCCCTCACCCTCTCTCATCTCTGCTTTCCTATATTCCCCCCCACACACACTTTCTTTCTCCTACTTTCCCTTCCTCCTGAACCCTCTCTTTCTCCCTAGTGGAGCTCAAACAGGACCTTGTGCACACGGACAGAAGTCTTGTCCCTCTCTACCCCATCCAAGTCTCATCTGCACTTTAAAATAACCATTTTTTTTTCTTTCTTTTCTACACTGCCATCGAATGCTCCTTAAAGAATGTCTGGATAGGATGTATCCAGCTGCTTCAGCTCCTGTTGATGGCCCTACAATAGAGAACTGGAACCTGGGATTGTGAACTGAAGAACCCCTCCCTTCCTTTAAAGTTGCTTTTGTTGAGGTATATTATCTCAGAAATGGGAAAAAACAAAACTATAAATGGGACCACTGCTGCGACAAACCTGACCATGGCTTTTACTGTTACTTTGTGAATGGACTGTAGAAGCATTTGATACACTAAGCTAGAAAGTCACTGGATGCTGAAAGCAGAACTTTTCTTGTTAAAGATTTATTTACTTACTGTGGATACAATGCTCTGCCTGCATGTTTGCCTGCATGCTTGAAGAGGGCACCAGATCTCATTATAGATGGCTGTGAGCCACCATGGGTTTGCTGAAAATGGAACTCTTAACCTCTGGAAAAACAGCCAGTGGTCTCAACCTGTGAGCCATCTCTCCAGTGCCCCTGGAAGCAGAATTTAGTTGGTATTCTGGTAGGAGCTTGGGAGACAGGGGTGCTGAGTGCCAGTGAGGGACTGTAGATCAGGCTAGCCTGTGTACGTCTGTGGAGGGCCATCTCGGTCAGCTGATGCAGGAATGCTCAGGCCAATACAGGTAGCACCATTCCCTAGGCTTGAGTTATCAACTGCATAAGAGTTGAAAAAGACTGGGATCCTGAGGCTTTAGAGGAGACAAGAAATCAAGATCTTGACTTTATCATGAATTGGGGTAGAGTCCATTGGTGTGATATTTGGCTAAGAATCTGGCATCATTTTGACTGTGTCCTGAGACTTTCTGTGGGGTTAAGTTTGAAGGTCATGGACTGGCTTGTTTGAGGAAATCTCAGGAAGTGCGAGCATTCAGGCTGAGAAAGTTGCTGTGATACCAGCACCTCTGAAGTAAAAACTCCTGTACTGTCCTGGGGCGACAGGAAGGCTGTCCTGGGGGTAAGGTCCAACCCATCAGAAGTTCCACCCTGAAGGGATCTGAACTCATTTTAGGAAAGTCCAGTCTGATGGATTCCATGTTCCTCAAAAGCAACTGCCTGGGAAAATGTCTCCTTGGGGTCAGCACACAGAAGTTGTGGTCCAAGGGGGCCGGGCTACAGCACAAAGTACAGTGGCGGTGTACTGAGCACGGTCTGAAAAGATGCAAGACTGAGAACCATGTGGGACAGCTGAGGGTGGGCACTATATGCCCCGAGAGGTCACTGTGTGACCAAAAACAACTGAGGGTGGACACTGTGTGAACAGAACAGCTGAGGGTGGGCACTGTGTGCCCCGAGTGGGCACTGTGTGCCCTGAGAAGCCACTGTGTGAACGGAACAGCTGAGGGTGGGCACTATGTACCCCGAGAGGCCACTGGGTAAACCTGTAATAGTGAAGCTTCAGGTGCAGCAGAGACGCCAGGATCCTGGAGATGCCAAGAGCAAGGGACACCATCAAGGAAAACTGCTACAGGGGTGCAATAGAGCCACCAAAGCCAAAGGCAGGGCTGAGAGCTACAAGAGACAGGGGTGCAGGAGTGGAACAGCCCAAGACCTTTGGAGCCCAGAGCATGACATCGCAAGCCCCAAACGCTGGGCACAGATCCCTGGTGGGTTGGGGTTTTGTTTTAATCTCGCTGTTCCCGAGCCTCGACACTTCCCTTTTGGAAGACGACTGTTTACTCTGTACCGTTGCATGTTTGGACTTTTAAGTATCAGAATTTTTAAAGACTGCGGGACATTTTAAAGTTGGACTGCACTTTCCATTTTGAGACCACGGAGACCTTGAGAACGAGAAAGAAAGGTTGTGCCTTAAAAGTGATGTGCTTGTGAGTCAAGCTGACTTGGGTGGAGCTGTGGTGGTTAGTTTTTGACTGTCAGCTTGATACAGTCTAAAATGCCCCAGGAAGAGAGCGCCCACGAGGGACTGCCTAGGTCGGATCGGTCTGTAGGCATGTCTGTGGAGGACTGTCCTAACATGGGAAGATACAGGGCACTGTAGGTGGCACCATTCTCTAGATTTCAGTCCTGGAATTCGTCAAGAGTAGAAAGAGCAAGCCAAGCATTAGGAATGCACACTCGGATTCTTTTCTCTCTGCTCTCGGCTGCAGATGTGCTTTGGTTAGCTGCTTCAAGTTCCTTCCCTGGTTTCCCTGCAATGCTGGTTTGTAGCCTGGAAGCATGACTCAAACACACCAATTCTCCCTCAAAGCTGCTTTCTTCTGAGTATTTAATTCCAGCAGTGGAAATGAAGCTAAGACACCCAGGGTAGCCTTGAACTTCTGATCCTCCCACCCCTACCTCTCAGTTTCCTGGGATTACAGGCGTCTACCTTAGTGCTCTAATGTACCCTCTTTTTAAATACCCTATGACTGACACAATCAAAGGGACAAAGGCAGTCTGAGGAGAACTGTCACACTGGTCACTCTGAGACCCAGGCCATTGCTGCACAAGGCACTATTGCTCCTTGCTAGCCGTGTTTCCACGGGAGCGCTCCTGTAGCGCCCACGCCGGTTCTCTCCCACACCAGTCCCCACTCTCTCCTACAGGAGAAGGTGAGACCTACATGGAAATGCCCATCTGCTCTCTGTGTTCCGGGAGCCACCGTCTGCCCTGTCTTAACCAAGCACAGCAATGAGAATCACGTTCTTTTATTAGCGTGGTGTTTGTCCATTGTCTGTGCAACTCCTGAATACCGATGGGTAAAGCGATGCCTGCCCTAGAGGCAGGACCTCAGGTGTGAGCTGGCTTCCATCTCTGACAGCAGACAGCAGATTGGTGAGAACACCAAGTCACCAGCCTGGGAGGGCAGGATCATCTTCCCTGTCACAGGCCATAAACCCAGCCACTGGCGCTGCAGGAGCCCCAAGCTTCCAGCGCATGCGCTCTGCAGCAGAGGCTTCCAGTGCCTGAGCCACAAGCTTCTAGTGCATACGCTCTGCAGCAGGGGCCTCGCGTGTCGCCGGCACCAGCAGCCGCTCTCTCTCTCCAGCATGAAGACTAAAGGGAGGGATGAGGAAATGGGAGGACTGTGTTTTCTTTCCTGTCGATAGCCTACCACCAGGCAGGCTTCTGAGCAGAATTCCAAGATACGGGTTATGACACCCTGGACAGGCCATACCTCTGATGGTCTAAAGACACTCTGCAATTCTGAGTCCTGGAAAGTGTTCACGTAAGGTAGGCTGATTTCTAACCTTGTCTCGGAGCTTCAAGTTTACGTACCAAAGATAAAAAGTGAGAATATTTCTGTGTTATTGTGCAAGTTCAATTAAATTAAAAGGCTCATTTGTATATATATATATATATATATATATATATATATATATATATATATAACCATTTCTCAGCTAATAACATAAAAAAGAGTAGCAATTGGTTCAGAGGAAGGAAATGATATTCATGAAGAAGTTCTTTTCTGAGGCCTGGCAGTGGTGGTGCACGTCTTTAATCCCAGCACTCAGGAGGCAGAGGCAGGAGGATCTCTGTAAGCTCAAGGCAAGGTCTGCCGAGTGAGTTCTAAGACAGCCAAGGCGACACAGAGAAACCCTGTCTCAAAAAGCCAAGCCAAACCAAACCAACCAACCAAACAAAAAACAACAGCAACAAAAGAAGTTCCTTTCTGGGCCCAGAACCTGCACTCATGTATTCTGTAGGCTGGACATCAGCCTTCCCGTGGCACCAGCAGCCTGTTCCCATGTTGATGCGGCACCTTCAACCACAACCTCCCTAACACCATGGCCTGGGAACCTCATCCTTCAGCCTTAGCCTGCAATCATAGCCTGCCATGCTGACTTGAGAGTCATGGCCTGCAACCAAGGACCATAGCCTTAGCCTGGAACTATGGCTTGGAGCTGTGTTCTAAGAACCACGGCCTGGAACCTGGTCTGGAGTTAAGGCCTGCAACCATGGCATGGACTCATGGCCTATCCACCAACCTGGAACCACAGAGAAGGAGTGATTGACTTTCTCCTTCCCCTTTATCTGTAACGGGAAAAAACTTAGACGTTACCACTCTCCCTCTTCCAGCCTTTTCCACGGCATCCCTACCAAGAAAGAAAGAAACTAAAACTTACTTAAAATTGTTTCTACCAGGGCCAGGGAAATGACCCAATGGCTGAAATGCCCACTGTGTGCAAGACCTGAGTTCGTATTCTCAGCAGCCCTGGAAATTTGATGGCCACGGTGAGAGTATCTGTAACTCACAGGGTGGGTAAAAGAGACAGAGAGGATCATGGCCGTGCAGGCTAGCCAAGCTCTAGGTTCAATGAAAGGCGAGCTCTAGGTTCAATGAGTAGCCTGTCTCAAAACGTTAAGGTGGGGAAGAGATTGAGACACACATCTTGACATCAGTATCTGGCCTCCACGTGTACCTGAACAAGTACACACACACACACACACACACACACACACAGACAAACACATACACATGTACACAACACACACATGCACACACACTCTCATATAACACACAGACACATTCATGCAATACAGACACACATGTATACAACACATAGATACATGCACACACTCATACAATGCACATATGTGCACACATATGCGCATATAACACATACAGGTATATAACATACATATGCACACACTCACATAACATATATAAGCACACATACTTATACAACACACACATGCATACACTTATACAATACACAGACACACTCATACAACACAGACACACACATGTATACAATACATAGATATATACACACGCACTCATACAATGCACATATGCACACAGTTATATAACATACATATGCACACACTCACATAATACGTACTCAAGCACACATATTCATACAAAACACACATGCATACACACTCATACAACACACAGGCACACCCTCACACACACACAGCCATCAACCTCCCCCAGCTTGGCTAGTCAAGACACTACAAGATGGCTTCACAAGCTCCAACCCACGTCCCTCTCTTTCTTATCCTCTAACTCCGGGGCCCACGTGGAGAGGCAGCCTTGGCTCACAGCCAGCCTCCTCTGCCAACTGAGGTGGAAATGCTTAGTCTGGAGACGGGTTGAGGGTCCCCGTGGCGGGCTGACACTCTTAGGCAAGCCGTGTCTAATGCTGAGCAGGCTGTGACCAACAACCCCCCAGCACGCGCTGTCATGCATGGGTGCTGCAGGAGGCAGGCTTCCTGCTGAGCAGGAAAGGGCCCAGCAGTCCATAAACCGGCTGCTTCTGTATTTGCCTGGGCCTCGCAGCTCTGAACAGTCAGAGATGCTCTTCATGTCTTCATCTCAGGCAAGAGGCCTGGGGTCACCTGGGAATGTTCCTGAGCCTCTACTACCTTCCTGACCTTCTGGTCCAGCCTTGCACACAGCTGTGTCAATCCTGAGTGAGTGGTGGACACCTGTGATCTTATTCGCAGGATGACCCTGGCGTTGGCTTTTAGGTCAGTATGAAGCCGATCAGGGTGAAAGTTGGGTAGCAACCGTGTTAGTTTTGCCTCTGACCTTGGGAGATCCAGGTAAATGGCGTAAGTGGTGTTAAATAGTTGTCCTGTAGAAGACCATCACAGAAATCTACTACAGTCAAAACTGCAGAGAAAAGCTCTTGGAGACACGCACACACCCTTGATATAGCACCTATAACACAACCCATCCACCTAAGACGCAGGCAATGTGGAGGAAGAAAGACCGTGAGAGCCAGATGACCAGGGTGTGTGCTGCGAGGCTGTGTCTCCTGAATACTACAGGATGCTCACCCATGAAGTCCTCAATAACATGGCTGCCTAAACAAAACCCACTCAGTGACCACACCAGCTGACATGCCAGTATGGATGGGGGAAATCTTACAAGACCCCACCTGTAGATGAACAGCTACAGGCAATTCACGGCTGCTGAGAGAGGGGGATTGGTCTTCTCCAGCAACCAGCCCCAATGGGTTATCTAATTCCGAGTTGTCAGCCTTAAACGTGTGTGTAGTGTGAAGCGGCGGGGCTGCGTCCCGCCACCCGCCGCTGGCTAGCTTTACACCTGAAATAATTACACGGAAACTGTATTCTTTTAAAACACTGCCTGGCCCATAGTTTCAGCCTCTTATTGGCTAATTCTCACATCTTCCTTTAACCCATATTTAGTAATCTGGGTAGCACCACGAGGTGTGCCTTACCAGGAGAGATCTTAACCTGTGTCCATCTCGGAGAGGAGCAGCATGGAGACTCACTATGGCGAATGCCTGAAGCGTCTCTCCAACTCTACTTCCTTGTTCCCACAATTCTGTTCTGTCTACTCCACCTACCTAATTTTCTGTTCTTAAAGGGCCAAGGCAGTTTTCTTTATTAATTAACCAATGAAAGAAACATAGACAGATAACTCTCCTCCATCACGTGTGTACATATGCACAACACTAAATGGACTCAGCATAGTGTGTGTATGTGTGCGTGTGTGCATGTGTGTGTGTGTGTGCGTGCGTGCATGTGTGTGTGTGTGCGTGCGTGCATGTGTGTGTGTGTGCGCGTGCGTGCATGTGTGTGTGTGTGCGTGCGTGCATGTGTGTGTGTGCGTGCGTGCGTGCATGCGTGTGTGTGTGTGACTAAAGAATGCAAGATCAGGAGGAGGCAAATGGAGAAAGACATGAGGGGGTTGAGACAGTGGATATAATAGAAATGAAGCAAACACAGTACTCATGAAATTCTAAAAAACATTAAACACAATAAATGCAAAGGCAAGTCTCATAGGAACAGTTGGAAGAGACAAGAAGACAATACAATGTTTAGTGTTTCTTCTTTTGCTCTGGTAAAATGCTCTAACCAAATGCAGCTTACAGAGTAAAGGTCTTATTTGACTCACCCTTACAGGGTACAATCCCTCATCAATGAGCAAAGTCAGACCAGGAACTCAAAGCAGGAACCTGAAGTTAGGATCACTCATCACTTAACGCATCATTAGCTCCAATCAGGGGATTCATTCATAACCAGCGCAACAGAAACCCGGGAAGAGGCTGCCTGCTGGCTTGCTTGCAGCTCATGCTAGCTACCTTCCTTACACAGCCCAGGACGACCTGCCCAGGGAATGGAGACACCCACAGTGGTCTGAGCCCTCCTACGTCAATTAACAATCAAGACAACCTCTCACAGATGTGCCCACAGGCAACCCCTCATTTAGACTCTTTCCTCCAGGGGCTCTCGCTGTGTCAAGTTGGAGGTCAAAACCAACTTGCAGAGGAGTTGGAGAGATGGCTTAGGGGTTCAGAGCACTCACTGCTCTTGCAGAGGGCTGAGGCTCAGCTCCTAGCATTCAGATGATAGCTAAGGACTGCATGCTGGTCCAGGGAATGGAAAACCCTCTTCTAGCCTCCATGGGCTCTGCACACACGCGATGCACACACATACATAGCCTCCACGGACACTGTACACATGTGATGCACACACATACATAGCCTCCACGGGCACTGCACACACACGATGCACACACATATATAGCCTCTACGGGCACTGCACACATGTGATGCACACACATACATAGCCTCCACGGACACTGCACACATGTAATGCACACACATACATAGCCTCCACAGGCACCGCACACACGCGATGCACACACATACATAGCCTCCATGGGCACTGCACACATGTGATGCATACATACATAGCCTCTACAGGCACTGCACACACATGATGCACACACATGCATGCAGACAAACACTCATATACATAATATAAACCTATTTTTAAAGCTAACTAACTAGGACCCATGGATTGTATATCTTCGGTGCTGGCTCTAATTCCTGTCACCACTGTCATCGCCCTGACCCTGGTCCACACACTGCTTTTTGGTCCTACCTCTAGCTGTCTGTGACTTGGATGGTATCGTAGCACACTTCTAATGTAGCCTAGAGCCTCGTGCACGCTAAGCCCGTGATCCATCACCAGGCTGCAGCTCCAGTCAACACAAACAGCGCCAGGGAGGATTTATTGGGTCTTACGGCTTCAGTCCAACGTGGGAGGATGAAGTGGCCAGGAAAGCGGCTATTACATGGCTTGCAATGATCTCCTTACATGGCAGCCAGAAGACGCAGAGAACTGGACTAAAACCCTCACTCTGTTACCCACGTCTGCCAGTCAGCCGCTGTGTTCTATAGTATGTATCTAAGCTGGCATTTATGAAACTTACCTTGCTCTTGGCCCAGCTGCAGGGTTAGTTTGACCTACAGGACACAAGTGTTTTGCTGGTTATCCATCACCTCCCCAGTTGGCAGACCACAGTCTCTGCAGATACAGCCCCTGCCTCTGAGGGCAGCTGCTTGGGATCTAGCTCCCAGGGGCTGGTGAGCCAGCCGCCAGCCGCCGAGAGGGAAATAAGATGGCAAAGCATGCCATCCGGAACCTTCTAATTTGCAACATCTGACCAGAGATGGTGGTGAGGTGTGGTGTGATATGGTATGGCTGGTGTGGCGTGGCGTGGCGTGGCATGGCGTGATAGAATCAGCAGGGTCAAGTCCTGACTGAAATCTGGAGATTGTATTCAGTACAAAGTGCCAAAGATCACTGGCACATCTTGCCAGCAGGAGCAGTTCATGCAAGGGCCACATCGAGCAAGAGGCAGAGACAATGAGGGGAGGAGGGTAGGTCAACACTCAGGAAAAGACCTTGGACTCCAATTAGCACAGACCCAGACCTTAACCTTGACCATTAGTTCAAGATGCCTGAAGCTTTACTTAAGCGAGAAAACCAGCACCACTAGGTTGTCTCAAAACAGCCCAGCTGTTCAGGCTAGTCCTTGGGCTGGCTAAGAACCCAGGTGGGTGGAGGATGGGGACCTGAGGGATCTAACTAAAAACATCGGTTAGGATGGAATCTGACAGCCATGGTTCGCTTCCATGATTTCCCTCACAATGCAGTCTTGAAAGTGGGAATTGAGTGATTATCCAAACGAACTTGTACATTATACAAAGAATGTAGGTGTGCCCCAGCTCTGCACTGCAAGATCAAATCACCCGTCGTCCCCCCCCAAAACCATGCGGTCACCCCCCAGCCTCCAGTGCCAATGCTTGGCTGTCATTAGTCCCAAGGAGATGCAGGCCATGTGTGGCGTCTCCCAAGCTGCTCAGGATGACTGATGTCTGGACTCCTCTCAATCCCAGTAATGAGGGGCGTCTGAAGCTTTGGTAATCATATCCTACTGAGTTCATAGACCGTTGCCAAAATATCCACAGTGCAGGGCTTTGGCAAGCGCAGAAACACAGCGAAGGGGATTACAAAGTGTGAACTGAGTCCTGAAACTCCTAAGACGTGAAACGGCTTATAAGATGAAGCCAAAAAACTGACTCAGGCTTAGAAGGGGCCTGGCCAGCCGTTCCGAGCAGGTGGCTTGAGTCACAGGGTCACATACTCTATACTGCTACACCTCAGTCCAGGAGGACAGCATTTGTAACATGAAGAAGGCAAGCCCTGGGAAACTGATGATCCATCATAGAAAACACAGTGTGTGCTAAGGAGAACGGGGATGGTCACCCCAAGAATGAGGATTCCCAAACGGAAACTTTCCAGGGATTCTGGAGTGTTTAAGTCAGAACCCAAGTTGAGATGGGGAGTCTTCGGAATGAGAAGCCAAGTGGCAAGCTCGGAAGCTTGTATGTATGTATGTATGTATGTGTGTATGTGTGGGGGTGGGGGCGTGCACATTTATGCACACATGTACATATATGTATGCACAAAGATGTCAGAGTATAAGTAATCTCAGGCTTTAGTCCTCAAGTACCTTACAAAGCTTTTTTGAAACCAGGTCTCTTGTTGGCCTGGAAGCTCACAAAGCAGGTAGGCTCGCTGGCCAGTGCGTTCCGGATCTGCACATCTCTGGCTGCCACCCTGCCATAACTGGGATTATCCCGGTGGGCCTGCACACCTGACCGTTTACACAGGCTTCCATGTTCACTCCCAGGTCCTCACACTTGCAAGGCCAGCGCTTTAGCCAGCCAGCCATCTGCTGGGCCCTCCCTCGACACTTTGCAACAAGAGACTCCAGCTGTCCATGACTCATTTACCAATCACGAGGACAGAATGTGGCTTAACAATGGCTTGTTCATCACTCAACAAAAGCCGTACGATCGCGACAGTCATCCGGTGACCATGGCCAGTGCAGAACTGGAATTACTCAATGACAACCTCAGCCGAAGAGGCTCAAGGGACAGTCACAGAGGCCCCAAGGGGAAACCTTTGCTCTTTCTGCTGTCGAATCTGATGAGAATGAGAAAGAGCGGGCTCTTAGGAGGCAAGAGGTCCACGCTGCTTGTGTGTGCAACACGCTGTCTGCATTACTCATATCTGATTTTGTTCTTGGGCACATACTCGTGAGATTCAGCTCATGTTTCTGCTGGCAACTGTTCATCGGTAAGGAACTGCAAAATGAGACCACTGCCATTCTGGTTCGCCATGAGAGGCCAAGCTCGTTTTTATTACATACATTCTGCATCTAAGAACTAGTAACTTCATATTGTAAACAATTAAGCATTGCAGAGTTAAAATTCAAGGCCACATCATATATCATTGATTGTCTCCTCTTTTGTGTGTGGTGTGTCTTTGGCTGGCCGAGGTCAACTCGTAGTGTATAAATGCATAAGTTATATAATTATTATATAAAAAGAAAAAAAATCCCATTGGTTTGTAGACTTCGTTCTAACGAACGCACAGCGTTCGCGACTCACTAAGGAAAACTGGAGCCCACCTACCCATAATGCCTGCTTGGTCTCTGACTGTGGTGGCCACGAAGGTCACCTCTCAGCTGCTCCCATGAAGGACAAAGCCTCCAGCGTGCAGAGGTCCCAATCTTTTTTGAATATTAGACAATTCCAGTTACAAAGAAATGTTTGGTTCTGAATACTACCGCTCCCAGCTTTCCATCAAACTGTGTCCTTTCTCACAACATGACAGCATCAAACTTCGCAACTCACGCTCTTTGGTCCCAAGACATCCTAAATTCAGCTTTGATGGCTTGAGTGACTGCCTTCTATTCCTTTTCTCCTCTTCACCCTCTTCTTCCTCCTTCTTCCTCTTCTTCCTCCTCCACTCCCTCCCCAGTCCCCTCCTCCTCCACTTTTTCCTCCTCATTTCAGCCTTTCCTCTAAAATCACATACTCACACGCCCTATACACATCCCCCATCCACCATGAGGCTCACAGTTCCCATGATACTGAAAGGAGCTGAGACTTTGGGTCATCTTCACAGTTTAACAGAGCTGGTAGCCACTCCCCCTATCAAATGGAAAGAATATAATTTCAAAACAGCAAATGCCAGCCAAAAAAAAAAAAAAAAAAATCCACAATGTGGTTTGTGGAGGGGCCGCCATCTTTCCTGTCTTCTTATTTGGTTTTGATATGTTTCTATTTTTAAACACAGGTAGTTCCCCTTCAAATGACATTCTAAATGGTATGTTAGGCCAAGACTGTGTTACTGTTATCTCTATTGCTTTCACTGAATCCTGGTTGGTACAAGCAAGGCCTCACACTCTACGGCTTGTCCGCTACTGAAGGCCACTTTCTTTGGCAGTTGTCCTTACCGTGCCATGCTTCTCTACAATACAATGTCTTTGACAGGGTGGCCCACAGGTTATATGTCCATGTCCATTACAGTTTGAGCTTCCTCTACTTCTGCAGTAATACTTGGGTGATGCCCACCCTCCCCTGTGAGTCTTTGGTTTCCAGCTTCCTTCCCCAGCTCTGGTCAACCTTTCTCATTCCTCATGAGGCACTTCCGATTTGTGTTCTCTGGGTTTGTGGTGACTGCTAGGTGATTTACGCTGTTGGGAAAGGCCTCCATCTGGTCTCTAGTAGTACGTACCCAGGTGAGACGGCATATGGCTGGCGGGGAGCCTAGTGTTCGGGTAGATGCCCCCGGTCGGTGAATTCCAATACGGGTTTGGGGCGGCAAAGAAACTAGATGAGGTGACTGGGAGGGCGGGAGGGTGGGGAGCCACAAAGTTCATCTTCTGGGGGTGGGCATGATAGGAGCCCATGTACGGGAGGTCGGAAGGGTACTTGTACAGAGAAGACTCCGGAGGGTGGGGCTGGAGGGCCTGCGCAATGCCATGGAAGTCAAACTTGTAGGCGTAGCGTTTCCCGTGCACCTTGGTCATGATGTTCTTGTCATAGTAGTAGCGGAGGGCGCGGCTGAGCTTATCGTAGTTCATGTTGGGCTTGCTCTTCCGCTCCCCCCAGCGCCGCGCCACCTCGTCAGGGTCCGTCATCTTGAACTCCCCATTGGTGCCTTCCCAGGTGATGCAGTTGGAATTGGAGCTGTCAGACAAGAGCTCCAGCAGGAACTGCCACAGCTGGATCTGGCCACTACCTAAGGATGGGGAGGACACAAAGCCCGTGAGAACCAAGCGCAGGAGAACCAGTCCCTAACCCCCGCCCCAGATCCCTGCTCCTGGGATGGCACACTGTTTTTATCTCTTGGCTGCTCACTTCCCCCAGAGCAAGCCTTGGCTAGACAGGAGCTGGTCCACGCCCAGATATTCCAGGTCACACTGATGAAGGAGGACTACAGGACACCCCAATGCTGCATGCTCCTTAGGGACCATGTTGGCACACGAGGGCTCAGCTTGAAGGAGCCTGGAAGCTTCTTCAGCATTCCTCCTGAGGGTGATCCCCTGAGGAACCTTGCCTGGAGTGCCCTCATCTCTGTCTCTACTTCTAAGAGACTCGCCCTTGTATGGCCCTCCCCGATCAGTCTCAGATTGACCTCATAGATCCATGTTTTCCACACAAAATAGAGAACACACAGAGGGCAAAGTTCAGGTAGGCTCCTTCCACTTGGGACATCTTTCAAAGAGCAGCCCAGTCCCGCTTGTTTCAGGGGGAGTGAATGAGCTACTTTTTCCCATTTTTGTGAGGCAGAAAAGGCTATGGATGGCAATGACGGCCCAACACCATTTATATTGGCTGGGTCAAACAAAATAACAAAAGTCAGGCTTAGGAAATGAACGTCGACAAGTTCATGGAAAACCAAACGGAGAATTGAAGCAAACAGCGGTGTTTCTAACATAACATCTGGCCGGTTCTGTCAGAAGTGTCCCTAGCACAGAATTAACCTACTCAGAATGAGGAAGTGTAGAAAAAGAACTGGTTCTGTTCCAAGCCAGGCATGGGCCAAGTGCACCAGGGCAGAAATCCATGGGCCATGTGTGCCACACTGTTGTGTCACGGTGCTTCCAAAAGACGACTGTGTGTGTGTGTGGGGGGGGTGTATGTGTGGGTGTCTGTGAGTGTGGATATATGTGACTGTACATGTGTGTGCTTGTTCATGTGTGTGTGTGTGTGTGTGTTTATATGTGTGCTTGTATATGTGCGTGTAGAAGCAAGAAAAAGACCTTTGGTAGTATTGTCCCATTTTTTTAGACAGGCTGTCTTGTTAGCTAGGAGTTTACCCTTTAGTCTAGGCTGCCTGGCCAGTGAGTCCCAAAGATCCCCTACCTGCAAACCCACACCGCTGGGATTACTGGCGTCCACAGCCACACCGAGGTTTCTGGTATTTTGGTTGCCTTTCTTTCTTTCCCACAGGTTCCGGAGCTCAAACCCAGTTCCTCGGGTTTGCAGGGCAAGCACTTGGCTGACTGAATCCTCTCTCTGAGCCTCTGTGTCTTCAGTCAGTGAAAATCTAAACATATCGCTCTAGCCACTATGTTACACTGCTCCAGGGGATCTCTGGATGTGCAAAGGGACCTGGGATGTCCTGAACGGGGCCTGTGCTCCCACCTTCTGCTTTGTCCCTTGGCTGCCCATTTCTCCCACTTGCCCTGGCTGGGTAAGAGCCTAGGCATACCCAGACATCCCAGGCCAGACAGACAGACAGAACTATAGGACACTCTGGTTCTGTCTATTGTTTGTGTCCCATTGCTGCTTAGTGAAAGTTATGTTGGGTACAAGGAGAAACAAAATTAACTAGCAAAGATTTTAGTTTTAAAAGTGAGTGGGAGGCATATATATTCCCTGCCTTCAGGGCAGCACACTGCCTTGGGCTCATTACCAGAGATATTATCTTTTATGATATGGTAAGTAATATGAATAGATGTGATCAATGATTAGAGCAGCTTGGACTATCATCCATTCAGGGAACTGATGGGATGTAAAATTCAATTATGAATTCGCTTTCTCTGCAGCCTTCCCACTAGCCCCTCCCACCCCCGCAGCACACTGTCCAGCCCTTGTCTCCACGCAGGCTCCGTGGAAATGGAGGCCTGTGGATCCACCCACGGAGGCAGCAGCATCATGAGAAAGGTCAGCCTCTTTGGACTGTACCCTGGGAAGGGTTGTTTTCAGTCAAGCGACACATTTGAGATGTATTAACAGCTTGTAGCTTGTCAGAATGGAAGCCTGTGCTGCTCCAGAGCCGCACAAACTGTTCTCAATCAAGGGCCGCTGCCTCCGACATCTCATTAATATGCATGGAAAAATATAAAAGATAGAACAAGAGAACCATATGGTTTTGGTATATATATTGTAACTAAAGGATTAAAACTTGAAAAAAGAATTTCACGGATGACCTGGGAATAGGAGAAGCTGTGGGCTTGGGGTTTAGCAGTCTAACATATGCCTCACTCTCAACATGGACAGTTGCTGGGAAATAAATATTTAGTGTCAACTTCCTCCCACAGGGAGGGGGCCACTCTACAGATTTCGTGCAAATGCACAGACCAAATTAACACTTGGTATCTGTTCAAACGTTGGCATCGTCTTTGGGAATTTATCCCTCACCCACTTTCCTTATGAGCATGTGTAAGAGGGAAGGACGGGGGGGAAAAGAGTCTGTCTCCCTTGTTTCTGAAGAGACAGAAAACATGCAAGCCCTACATGCATGGCTAGAAGCTCATGCAAGCCCTATGTGCATGCCTGGAAGCTCATGCAAGTCCTACATGCATGGCTGGAAGCTCATGAAAGCCCTACATGCATGGCTGGAAGCTCATGAAAGCCCTACATGCATGGCTGGAAGCTCATGCAAGCCCTACATGCATGCCTGGAAGCTCATGCAAGCCCTACATGCATGGCTGGAAACCCATAAAATCCCTCCATGCATGGCTGGAAACTCATGCAAGCCCTACATGCATGGCTGGAAGCCCATGCAAGCCCTACATGCATGGCTGGAAGCTCATGCAAGCTGATATGCATGACTGAAAGCTCAAAACGCAGAGGACTGATGCGCTCACATTGCCCTAGGCTCTTTGCTTTACTCCTTAGCTAAAAAGACACAGGGCTCAGGACTGAGGACAAGCCTGCCAAGCCTTCCCAGAAGAGCTCAAGGAGCAAAATCCCCTGGCCTCCAAACTGGAAAAGGAAACTGGCTGTAAAAGTCAACAACCGCTTAGGTGACCCTATAAATAGCAGCAGTTCCTGAAGCCCTAAGTTGTTTAGGCCACACATGTTCCCACTGAGCAAGAACTCTCAAGGAGACGACGGGGGTAGGGTGCTGAGAAATCCATCACAGGTGAAGTTATTAAATAGCGATTACTGCCTGAACTGTAATGGTCATAATATGACGAGGTGCATTGCAGGATGTAGAGAAGGACTCTGACAGGAAGTGTAACGAGGATTCGGGGAAGTCTAAATGTGAATTGGCCTAACCACTCACTGGCCAAACCAGTATTTCGGAAAGACAAGACTGTGGTTGGGGAGACAGCTCAGTGCTCAAGAGGTTGCCATGCAAATGTGAGGAGTGGAGCTCAGATGCTCAGAACCCACGCAAGCACCAGCTAGGGGCAGCCCCGTCTGTAATT
Organism: Arvicola amphibius; assembly: GCF_903992535.2. Taxonomy (NCBI): domain Eukaryota; kingdom Metazoa; phylum Chordata; class Mammalia; order Rodentia; family Cricetidae; genus Arvicola; species Arvicola amphibius. Next base: position 3,063,796 of record NC_052056.1, on the reverse strand, counting down.
CCAGCATCCCTTCTCGCTGTCTGGGAGGAAGCAGCCAAATGCAGCTGGGCACTCAGGAACACCACACTGGCTGGAGGTTGGCCTGGGTTTGTTCTCGGGGCTCGACTTCATTCTGAAGTTAACTATATAAATCCTCACATGGGACAGTGTGTTGAATCCCTGCACAATCATGTTTAGCTCACAGGCGACCTGAGAAAACAGGGGTGCACACAGGTGGCCTGACGTTTATGCCCAGTGCCAGCAGAGGCTAAACTTCAGGCTGCTGCTCTTTGTCCTCCATGGAGCAAGGCTCTCTAGCCAGGTGTCTAAGCCTCCCAAGTCCTTCCTAGGCTGCCCTCCCTTGAGCCTCACCTGAAAGCCACAGGTTCCCACTTCCTAACAAGTGACGAAACTTTTCTGAAGTGGCTGTCCCTTCAAGGAGCTGAATGCATCATCATTCCCACCAATTCAGAATGCCTGGACAGAATCCAAGAAGAGTTCTTCCACAGAAAGGGGCTTGGACTCCATCCCAGGAACTCGGTGCTCGACAATTCTAACGGAATCTAGAGCGGCTGGTGACTCATCACTGACTCGTGAGGTGGGAATGCTCGGGCACACCTTTCTCAGCAGGAGACATCGTATTCCAAGCACACATCAGTGCATATTCGGAGTGGAGATATGGGGATGTGCACACACTGATGCCATCTGTGCTTTCATATGTATGAGAAGCCATTGAGAGATGACTCAGCAGCTGAAGGAATAGGGGCGGCTCACAGCCACCTGTAACTCCAGTTCCTGGAGAGACCCAACACCCTCTTCTGGCCACTGCGGGTGCCTTTATGAACATGGTACCCATAAACTTATATGCTATATACATTTACACTTTAAAAAAATCATATTGCATGGCAAAATCTTTCCATTGAAAATGGACAGAAAGATTTTAAGAAGGTTCCACGTGCTACTCAGAAAAAAAATATGTGTGTTCCCTTTCTGTTGGGTGGAATATTCTGTACACACACACACACACACACACACACACACACACACTCACACACGTCCAGTTTATCCATAGTACATTTTAGTTCGGAAGTGCCTTTGTTTAACTTTGGGAGAACCATCTAAAGTTAAGAATACAGTATTGAAGTTCCCCACTGCTAATGTGTCAGGACCTGTGTGGTCATTGATGGTTTTAATGCTTGCTTTATGAAATTAGAGACTCCAACACTTTGTGTACGCACGTTTACAGCTGATGAATTACTCATCAGTTCATTCTTTTTCTCGTCTAATTAGTTTAGTTTGAAGCTTATTTTGTCTGGTGCAAGGATAGCTACATTTGCCTGCTCTTTTACATGTCCTGTGTGCTTGGCAGTTTGCTTCCCATCCTTTGATATTAAGTCCTGGGGCATCTTTACTAGGTAAGTGTGTTTCTTGGGGAAAACATATGGTTGGTTATTGTTTCTTAATTTAGTCCATTAGTCGGCATCCTTTTAAATGTGCTGAGATCGTATGTGTCTAAGATAAGCATACAATGGGGTTTGTTACCTCCTATAAATGTGCTAGGTGGTGTTTTATTTCTGAATTATTGGATCTCTTTTCCTGACAGCATATTAGTCTTGAGGGTTTAATGAGAAGACTTACATAGGAATTGTTTTTAATTTTTAAGATTAAATTTGGGTGGGGGAGCAATATTGAGGACTGAACTTGAAGCTGCCCAGATAACAGGTAAGTGTTCTAAGACATCTTCTATGTCTTAGTTACTAGCATGTCTGTGTATTAGTAGAACACGTGAGCTACACATTCGACACACATCCCCAGCTAATTTATCAGAGAATAGAAAGAAATATTCAAACAAGAAGCATTTTTACTAACAGAAGATGGGGATATTCTGGTGTCAAAGGTCATGTGAATCAACTGGCTCAGAGCCTGGATGTGTATGATGGGAAGTCTCCTTCCTTATAAACTAATTGTATCTTACAGTCAATTGACTACCAATCAATCAAAGGCTGGATCCTGCCATTGCCCCAGGTTCAGCAGGAATGGTCTCAGCATAGGAAATGTGGTCCTTGACACTGGACCCTGGGGCCATGGACCTGTGATGCCTCAGGATGTTGCTCCTAGGACCAGGGTGGGTTTCTGTCTCCTGGCTCTGACTTGGTACCCTTGTTTACAGAGAGCATCCTAGGCTGCAGCTCTCAGGAAGAGAAGGGGGCACTCGGGAAGCAGGCACTTAGCTTAGGAACAAAATATTACCTATGGCTCCATTTTTTAAACAAGCTGGGCAGTCCCTTTGTGTTGGGACAATGAGGGCACGATGGGCATTTAGGCCATGGGCATGAGCAGAAAGGCTGGCATGGTCTTCTTGCCTAAGGCAGCTAGCCCCTCTCTTCCTCCTCCTTCCTCTTCCTCTTCTTGTTCTTATGCCTCATCCTCTTCCCCTTTCTTCCTCATCCTCCTCTTCCTTCTCTTCCCTATCCTCCAAGACCTAACAGCTGCACAACTAAATCAAAGTGTTTCCTTTCTGACCCACAGCTCATATTTTTCAAAGACCCCTTCAAGCTCGTCTTCCGGAAGTGTCGGGGAAGAAAACAAAGTCAGACTTTGGAGACCCTCAGGTTCCAGACTGAGCCTCCTTCCTGTTTGGTTGTGACCCAGGGAAAGTTCTTTGGGATTCCAAGGCTTCTGACTGCTCTTATAGGATGGAGATAACAAAAGCTGGAGGGGAACCACAGGTGTGGTCAGTCCCTGTGAGGTGAGCACTACGCGGAGCGGGAGCCAGGTGCCCAGCTCACAGCGTGTTGGTGTTCGCAGAGCCTGGGCCCTCCAGGCGTGTCTACTGTCTGATCTATCCTGAACTGTGCTGCCAGACCAGCTTTGCTGAAGCTTACTTAACTCCACCTCCAAACACAGCCGTGCAAAGTCTTCATGTGTGAGTACACGTGCATTCATGGGAGTGAGTGCGGGAGCACACATCCGGACGCATGTGTGGAAGTGAGAGAAACCTTGGGAGTCTGTTTGTCCTGCCTTCCACCTTGTTTGCGGCATCTCTTCTTCACAGCCATGTATGCCAAGCTGTTCTGGGAGCCCCTGGGGATTCTCCCATCTTGGCTTCCCCTCTTGCAACAGGAGGACTAGAAACGTACAAGATTCATACATATCTGAATTTGTGTGGTGCTGTGCTGGGGACTGCGGACCCTCAGACCCTGAATTTTCTATGACCCCTTGTCTGCTGGAGCAAACAGCTTGTTTTCCTGTGCTTGCAGCAGCTCTGGGCATGAGTCCCTCATGAGTTCCTGACGGCAGGGGAGTGGTTTCTGGTGGGCTTGCAGCTGAAAAATCTGGAGAACATGGGTGTGCCCATTAGTCAAGAAAAGCCTTATATAAGCTGCCCTAGACCACAATAAAACTGGCATTCTTGTTTCAAGAGTGATCCATGGCTCTGTGTGCTTTTTAATCTCCAGACCCTTGCTTGATCGCGGTTCCCGGTGGTGCAGGCGCCACAGTGCTAGGATTCAAAATCAGTCCTCACACCTGCGTGGTAAGCACTGTGTCCACTGAATGATATTCCTTCTGCCTCACGGCCACTGTGGTCATTAGAACAGTTACGAGACAGTTGCTGGAAGGAAGGTAAGGAGGGAGAGCTTGCAAGTCCTGGCCTCTAAGTGACTGGTCACAGAATAGACAATGGGCTGGGATTTCATGGGCTAGAGAGTGCTGTATCTACCTGTGCCCACCTCTCTACTGACTGACAGCGCCCTGAGGCCAACTGTATCTTTCCATCTCAGGGATGAACTGATAAGCAAACAAGGCGCTGGTCACCCAGTTTATGTACTGGGCTGATATGATGAAGAAAATAACCTCCTCTATTTGCAGAGCTGCTTAGGACATATTTACGGAATTCATCAACATTAATCAGAATTTCACGGCAGACTCCGTTGTTCAGTGATGATGGTATTTCATGTTCTCAGAGTATAGATTCTCTTGTGGGGATGTGTGCAATGGCGGCATTCGAATTACTGTGTTTTCCAACCCTGTTTAGCTTACAGCTTGTGAAACAGAGATTCCTGCCTGCACTTGATGTGGCTGTGACATCCTGGCATCGGATTTACAGCTGAGAATACGAAGCAGATGCCGCAGAACCCTGGAGTTTGTGCCAGCACAGCTGGGTCTGGTCTGAATACAAACAAACAGAACAAGCTCGCTGGCACCGAATTGTGAGGACAGGTGATGGTCCTCTGCCAGGGATCACGGGGAGTCTGTTCTTCCTGCATCGAAGCTCAGAGACACAGCCTCACGATGACCACAGTTGGAATCTGACGGTTGTGAGATTATCATTTTAAAATGCCAGTTATTGGGTTTGGTTGGTGACAGGTTAGATTATGTCCCCTTAAATCCATGTATTGAAATATGAATTTAAGGAGATCTGAAAGTGACCTGTTTTAGAGGCAATGATTCCACGGAGGTTATCAGACTAAGGCCACTAAAGAGACCCATACTCCAGAACGATGAGGCCCTTACTCCAGAATGACTGGTGTCTTTTGAAAAAGGAAAAGCTGCAAACTGAAGTGATCTCTGAGTCTGATCTGATGAGGCCGAGACAGATAGATCCTTAAGGCTCACTGAACAGCTGAGTTAGCCTACCTGCAGAACTGCAGGCTGGTAAGAGAGCCTGAATTAAAAAAACAAAAAAAAAATAGGTGGTGTGATATTAACTATGGATTGATACTCTAACACCCAAGGTTATACCTTAGTTTCCATATACATGTATGATCACAGTCACATGGGCACGGACACACACACACACAAACACACACACACGGGGTGCGGTGTGGACATAGAAGCATAGAGAGGAAAGACAATAAAAAGAAACACAGGGAGATGATGCCATCCAGAAGCCAGGGTGGAAGGCCCCGAGTGGAAAGCTCCCAGCCACCAGCCTCTGTTTCCCAGCCTCCAGAGCTACGTGTACGCACTGGTGCTATTAAGCCATCCACAAGCTGTGTTACTTTGTTGCAAACATTATAAGTATAGAGAAATATTATAAGTTCAACTAGGTTATAAACTTCCTTGGTGAAGCTAAAAATTCTTAATTCATAACCTGATCCATTTTTTTTTTCACGCAGACAAATAGAATAGCTCAGTGAGATGCAACTTGAAGCCCAGCTCCCTCTGTTGGAGAAGTCTGCCGCCAGCACAAGTTCTCCTTCAGGTATTGTCCCAGTCCTAAAGGAGAAGATCGTTAAGTGACAACTCACCGGGATTCGCCAGGCGGCTACTGGTGGGTCCCAGAATCTGGTAAGGATCTGTGACAGAGGGAAACAAGTCAGACCCTGGAGACAGAGCGGGGGGCCTGGTAAAACGCCACGTCAGGCTGACGACTGTGTTTGCAGAGGTGAGACTGCTCCCTACCCCCAGATCCCTGCCTCTACCTCCTATGTGACATAAGCGGTCACACCGGAGATCAGGGGAGCTTCTTACTGGAGGCATCATAGTTGTAGAGGTCCCAGATTCCCACCACCAACCGACAGCCCACACAATGCCAGGGTCGAAGTCGGGCAAGGCTGGGCCTGGGCCACAAGGGCCAGGTTGTTCGAGGTTGGTATTTCACTCACTTCTGTGTTGGCACCAACTGGCACAGGCACTGTGACGCACACCAGGGAACGTCAGAGCAACAGAACCCATAGATCCCAGGGCACAGCCTCCAGCAACAGGAATGGTTTGCTCCCATTTGCAGGCTTCAGAGATGTCTTAGTAGAATCTCAGGATTTTAGCAAAGTCCTCCCAACTGCGAAACTAACGGTCTAGATAGACTGTGTTTTAGGTACATGGAGTTATGAAGTCCATTTAAAAAGGGACACCCTTTAGGACTCCCGGCTGAGCCTGTAACCTTTTCTTAGGGTTCCCAAGATGGTTTCTGGAACACACCTAACTGAGGACGTTGGTCTTCAGTTTTGGGCACTGTGGAAGGAGATGGCTGAGCAGCTGAAAGAAACCAAGAATAAAAAAAAAAAAAAAGACAATTAGCAACAACTCAGACGGGGCTGCACGTCTTTGATGGCTTTCACTTTCTGACCAATTAACTGCCAGCTTAGTAATCCTACTCTACAACTAGGAGCATTTGTGGTAAGAAGAACTGCCCCCTCTAATGAAATTAAATACAAACATTTTAAAGCGTTTCCCACGATTTAAACAATCTACTGCAGCCATTACTTCTAAACATCATGAAAAGAAACTTGAGCTGGCTTACAAAAGAGAATGAAATTAACTACAGTGTAAATATAAATAGATTCGGGGAACATGCCAGGGATGAAATGGAGCCAAGCAGAGCCGCGGCAAAGGGAAGCAGCCGCTAGCTCATCAGTGGTCCAGCATCCCTCGAAACCCACACTTGTGCACAGCGACAGCCACAGTTCTGCTCCCTTCTTCTCGTTATGAAAGCAGGTTACATCTCAAACAAAGGAGTCGTCATGCTTAGAGACTGCGTGTGCTTTGTTGCCAATGGAAGGACCCCTCCCTATGCTGGAAAGACCGCAGATCAACCACTGAGGTTATCATTTACCCTGGCTACAGTCACCCCTGCCTTCTGGCATGCAGTTCGAGGCAGTGGGGTGAGCCTGTACCTTTGGATTGAGGGGCGGGGTGGCCATGGCCAGTCCAGGCTGTTCTCCTAGGAGGCTCATAAGGTAAATCTGTAAGAAAGAGACAGATGTATGAACTAAAAGAAAAACAAACAAAAAACAAATAGCTATTTTTATAGCAGATTTGTTTCTTAGAGTAAATACTGAATAAAAATTCAAACATAATAAAAATAAGTGTAGGTTTTACCTATAAATTGCACCTTGTGTATTTTATATAGTTGTATATTTTACTATCTAAAATTCTCATTTCCATATAGCTGAAAACTACCATTGGTAGATTCTTCTAGACTTTGTTTTCTGGTGTGTGTGTGTGTGTGTGTGTGTGTGTGTGTGTGTGTTACATGTATTATACACTGCAGTGCACATGCATGTAGAGCTAGAAAGGCCAGCCTTAGAATTGTCCTCACGTGCCATTCACTTTTTTTTAAAACAGCTTTTGACATTGGGTCATGGGGGCTCATCTAGGGATTGCTGCTTTAGTTAAGCTGAAAAGCACATGTCACCAGGTGCAGATCTCAGCTCTCTACACGGAAACTGGAATCAGACTCAGGTCCCCAGGCTTGCATAGCAAACGCTTTCCTGGCTGAGCATCTCCCAGGCCTCTCCTGCTCACGGCCTACAGCCTTTTCCTATGATCAGACTCAGCACCATAGGACTGCTTCTCTCACAGTCTGACATGTTACAGGACTCATCGGAATCTACACTTCCATCATCTTCAGAACCCAGAGCCCATGATTGGCAAGAGCCCATTGGTTCTTGCCTGGGATCACCCCAAACCCACAACTGGCAGGAGCCCATTGGTTCTTGCCTTGGATCACCCGAAAGCCCACGACTGGCACGTATCTATTGGTTCTTGCCTGGGAGCACCCAAATCCCATGACAGGCACGTATCCATTGGTTCTTGCCTGGGATCACCCCAAATCCCATGACTGGCATGTATCCATTGGGTCTTGCCCAGGATCACCCCAAATCCACCCAGCAACCTTCATGCTCCTGTTTTCCATCCTCTTCTTGGAAACAAGAACGGCCTTCTTATCCTCCTGTGAGCTGCTTCCCCAGGCTCCCTCCACTTCCCCTTGATAATCTTAGCCATTAATATTGTCAGTCTTAACTGGCTTGGTTATTTATCTAGGCAAAAGGCCTCTCTTTTTTGTTTTCTAAGAGAATTTAATATCTCTCTAAGATGAATTGCATGAAACAAATTCAGGACTGAAATGATTGTCCTACAGCATAATTAACAATAACCCTGAGCATAAGTGTGTGCCAATTCTTTGTTAACTGTTTAAACATAGTATTACTTGTGCCATGAGCCTTCATTGCACACCACATTTGCAAATTTAATAACTACAGTTCTGTGTTCTCAGAGAAGGATCTGCCACTGAGCATCAAGCGTAAGTCACTGCAGTTTTCTTTCAGAACCAGATCCCAGAAGCATGGCTGTGCTCGCTCCTACTAACCATGCATATAGGATGCCCATTTCTGCATGCACTTATACTGCAGGGCTGTTTCAAAACTGCCATCCAGGTGTGGTGGGACAGACCTGTGAGCCCAGCACTTGGGAAGCAGAGGATCAGCTCAGAGCCTTCCTCCGTTGCATAGAAAGTTAGAAGCCAACCTGGGTTACATGACACGCTACCTCCAAAACCAAACTAGATCTGGGTGTGATGGCTCATGTCTATGATCCTGGCACTTGGGAGGCTCAGGCAGGAGGATTGCCGTAAGTTCTAGACCAGTCTGGGCTCTGGGGTAAGACCCTCTCTCAGAACAAAAGCAAAATTGTAAATGAAATTAAAAACAAAACTTCCTTGTTTGGTTGGTGGGTCTCGGTACAATGTCAAGTGCCAGTGTAGGCCACTGAAAGCCACGGCCCCACCCCTCAGCCGGCTTGCTTCTGCCAGACAACAGGGACTGCACGGAATTCTCACTTGGAGGACAGAGTGGTGCCATTACTCTGGGTGTCTCTTTAAGTAAATCATTTAAGCTTACTTAAACCTGGCAATCTGCTGGATCAGCTTTCAAAGAACCCCACTGTGCTACAGAGTGTGCACCCATTCCTATGTTCATACCCCGAAGAGGACAACATGAAACCCGACACAGAAAGCCTTAATTCAGTCAGCCTGTTTGGCTGCAGGCATTGCGACTGGTGTGGCCTGTGAAATTCTACCCTCCTGGGCTTTGCAGAGTGAGACAGTTTCCTTTTGGAAACCCTGCTGCTGCTCGCTCTCCTCTCAGGAGCACTTCTGCATTCTGGGACCCTCAGCTTCTCTAGAGTTGGGACAACTTGTGGGAATGAAATCTGTAGCTGCCATCAATTTATAGCTAAATCTCGTCTTACATCTCTGGAAACATTCTGAAAATAGATTCTCAACCTGTTGCAGTTTTCTTCCTAAAACGAAAAATTAAGGTGGGACATGGGGGCTGGATTCAGTTGAGAGGCCTCCGTAGGCAAAGGTGCTCACTTCCAAGCCTTGTTTTCGGACTGGATCCCCAGAACCTGCACTGTGAAGGAGAGATTCAACCCAGCTACGCTGTACCCTAACTTCCACCTGTGTGCCATGCACGCACCCCACCAAAACACCTCAAAATAAATACAACATAGTAATAGTTATTTTTTTAAAAGCTGGTTAACCAGAGTATTATGACAGAAATCATCCTAGAAAGAAAGCAAACTTCCTCCCCAGTTCAGAGGCAGAAAGACACACAAACAGAGGCCTGTTCACCTAGTGGAAACAGTAGTATCACAGAAGTGTGTCCTAAATCCTTGCTTCTCAAAGTGTGATCCATGGATCATCAACCACAGACACACCTGAGCGTTAGGGATGCAGGCTCCAACCCTGGACTTACAGAGCACAGCCAGAAACCTGATAAGGTCCCAGCCCAGGCATATGCACCCTGAAATTTCTCACTGTAAGAATTCTTATAAAATTCACCATTCTCAAATTGACGACTTCAGGAATGCTAGCCTGATTGTGCAGCTGTAACTACAACTATACAAGAGACTGGCACGGAAGGTTCTAGAGGGACTAGAGAGAAGGTTCTCTAGGGCCTGGGCTGGAAGAACACAGGTAGGAGTACCAGAGAGCCGCGAGTTTGTCAAATGTACCCAGAAAAGCGCTGCTCGTGAAGCGGGGTTGGAAAAACACCAGCCACCGCTGTAGAACTCATATGGGGAAGTTTCTTATTCATAAAATCCTTTGAAAGATGAATAGCCATGTCCACCCGTCCCTCGGAAATAACAACCACCAGGCAGAGTTCATCTTCCAGCCAAGAATTTGAGGTGTCTGCATGGACAAGCAATTACCATGTTCACAAACACACTGCTCTGGTAGATACGCTGGTCTTGTTTGCTTTCACGAGAGTCTATGCCAATATTTCCTTATCAGCTACTGGTCACACGCTGTGACACTCAGCCTCCTCCCGTGGGAGATGACCTCGGGAAATGCTGACCTTGGAAATTTCTGGGGATGGGGAACAATCAGGATGGTGGCAGAGCCAGCACCTCATACCCCTACCCCTGACTGCTTAGAAGACCATTACCCATGAGCCTTTGCTGCTCAGCCTAATAGAAGAGCACAGGGGTTTTAATAAAAACTAAATTACTTTACATTTAAATTTGATGAGAAGTCTAATGCCCATACCACTTTCTTTTGAGTTGTCTTCTTCAAAGTAGTTGGCTCACACACTTGTGCATAGGAAGTAACTTTCTGGCACAATTCACTCTGCTGTGGCAGCTATTGAAAATGATCGAAGAGCCTGAACCTATTAAAGCAATCCCATGGGCAGTCTGGGGTAGCCATGGAAGCATGGTGTATGCTATGATCCATATGAAAACAGCAACGTGAAGATACAAAGGGGGTGCTTGTCTGGTGGAGACCCTCACACACAGGAACTTTGTGTGTTTGGGGGAAGCTGGGATCTGTTTCTAATTCTGAATGAGGTTCTTTCTACCACATTCTTCTTAGGACATCGGAGAACCATTCCAGCATCCTGCCTCCCTTCCCAGTGAGGGGTAAGTTCTACTAAGTTGCTTTCTCCCTTGGCTCAGATCACTGGAGGGGCTTGCCAGCTCCTGTGGCCTCCACAGGGACACTTTGCATTTTAAAGGACCAAGACTTGGCTCTTAGAACAGTCTCCCTCATTCTGCAGAATCTATACCAGGTCTACAAGATGTCTCTGGTGATCTCTTGGAGGAAGGAAGGGCATGGGAAGGAATGGTTGTGCCTCGTCTCATGCATTTGAAGCTAATGAGGAAGACAAGAGTTACTTGCTAGAACGGATCTATACAGATCTGAAAAATAGGAGTTTTAGATTCAGCCTTGGGGTAATTAACCTGCATCTTCTTCTTCATCCAGATCTTTCTAAATTCTTCCTCACCTCTATTTCAGACACACAGAGACTGTATTTATGGATGACGACTGTGGGCTTTTAACTATGCTTACAAATTTCTGCAGCTGTAGAGAAACACAGGACAAGCAAAGAAGGCAATAAGCCAACTGCTAAGGCCTGAAGTTCACATAGCACCTGACAGAGGGGTGCAGCAGCTGTGGGCTCACCTAGCTCGGTCATGCTCAGCAGCACCAAATTTCAGGGTTCTATGGAGGAAGGCCCCCAAAGGCACTAGCTTCAAGGTCATAGTCCACACAATGCTGTGTGTGGTGGTTACACACTCCAAATGATTTTGGTAACACCCTGGGTGTGTATCATACTATAGAGTTACCATGAGGATGAAGGAGGAAAGGAAGAGCCTGCATGCTATCTTCCATGTAATAGACCAGATTTCCCATGACCAACCCATGAAAGAACAGGGTAGGTTACACTGCCTACGAAGATTCTGTCACTAGTGCCTGTCTCCAATTTTGACACTTTAACCCGAGACCCCAAGGGTCTGTGGCTTCCAAAGAAGTAGACTTAGAGAGAGAAAAACTGTGTATAGAGGAGTTGGGAGAAGGGTTTGGGGTGACTGTAACTACAGAACCTGAGAAGCCCAGACATTGTGAAAGACTGATCACCCAACCACAGAGCTAAGGATGTTGCCAGCATCCTAGCAGGGAACCAATCCAGGTGCTTATTCAACAAAGATGGGTGGGGGAAGCTGCGGTCTCGATCTGGAACTGCGGAGAGCAAAGTAACAAGCACAGAAGAGATGGCTAAGACACAAAAGAGGGAGAGAGGATGGAGCCCACAGGCCACGATGTATGGCCACACAGCTCTTGAATAAATAACCCTTTGCAGAAGTTTGACCATAAAAAAGAGAGGAAATAAGGAAGGGAGGAAGGATAGAGGGCACAGTGGAGGTGGTAACTTAGAAGTAGGTGACTTGGCTCAGAAGGAAAGGAGATTGGGTGGAGAGGAAGAATTTGGCAGCGGGATTCAGGGCATAGGAGGTGTGGGTGGAGACATCCTGCCAAAAGGATGAAAATGCCATTTAATTTGATCTCATGAAACACAGAAGTCTTGCAGTTTTCTGTTTTTGTTTTGTTTTGCAGGGAATCTGGAGAAACGGCTCTAGAGTAGAAAAGTTTGGAAGAGAGTGGACTGACGACCTAGAAGCCTGGCTTGCTCTGAGGCGTCCACCAGCTTCTGTCCCTAGTGCTGAATTAGAGAACTGGGGTGGATGTGGACACACAAGGGGCAGCCCCCTTGCCCCACCCTGCTGCTTCTGTCTGCTGGGTCCTTCCTTCTGTGCCTTGCGGGGTGTGTGTCTTTCCCCACAGGCTGATTCTGTCAGCTGGGTTTGTTACTTGCTGTACCCCTACCTTTTCATTTTTTTAAAAACTGGTTCAGAAAATGAACCTAGACGTAACACCACCACCCTACAAACAAGGGAGCGACAGGGCCCCTCGTCCTGTCTCGCCAACCAGCTTACCACAGTGGCTCACAAAGCCTGGCCTTGAAATCCAGCCAGCAGCATTCCTGAGGTGGCTTTAAACAAACATATCTTTTAAATTGGCTAATGGATCTTAAAGGGCAAATGTCCTGCAGGGAGCGTTTCTTTATTTATTTTTAACTAAATGTGTAGAAGCATTTTTTGAAAGAGCCCGGAATCATTCATGTGCATTTCTACCCTCCCTTGGGTATACCACAAGATTCACTGGTAGGCATCAAGTCCAGGAAGTCCTGGAGCAGGAGAAAGGGCATCTGCTCTGTGCTCTCAGTGCTCTTGGCAGGATTCTTTGGGGCTGTTTGAGTCAAACAGACACTGGGTCTGATCCATTACTTCAGTGACCTCTCACGTGACAGGGGACATTGGCTGTGCATTTTCAGGAGGTTTCTGGGAACAGAGAGATAAGCTTTCTCTCCCAGACCAGAGAAGAGAAAATCACTAGCCTGACATTGCCATGGCAGCTACAGAGAAGGACCAAGCTACAAAAGAGCTCCAGGAAGTGTTCCTATTGCTACCATTCACCCAGCTCCCAGCCCTGGTCTAGCTTCCTCCCTCGAAAGAAAAAGCTTCTGAGCCTGGAGACCAGGCCAGCTAGACTCATGCAGGCTGGACATGCCAAGAATCAAGGAGAAGCAGTCTGGCTGGGGAAGACATGTATGCTGGACCAGGGCAGGAGTATGGGAAATTCACTGTGCTTTCTAGGACTAGGATTCCCTCAGTGTTGAGGAATTCTAGCCTACAGGGTAGTCCTGGCCCCTATGAGGGGGTGGTGTTTAAGAGGAATATATCCCCAGTTCACAGTGTTCTCTCCCTGGCCAGTCCCCTGAAGGCTTCCTGGTTGTGTTCATGTGGGCCTACTCCCAGGCCTCCAGATTCTAGGCAGTGCCTTAGTAGCCTGCTCTAGCAGTTCACCTGAAACCCTGACCATTCTTGGCTATCTCTGGCTCCAGGTAACACCATTAAAACATCTTGTAGAACATTGTGCTAAACCTCCCTACCAGCGGAATGTGCAAGCAAGCCTTCTGAAGACAGACAGTTGTTGGAGCCTGGTTCAGTTTTCCGTTTCCAGAGGCTAACTATGTGATTGACATTAAACAAATGTTCATTTTTACATGAACAGTAAGTAAATAAATTCCTTAATTAAATCATCAATAAAACCCATAAAGTGTAACTCTGATGTTAGTATTCAATGCTGGATGCTTCTCCACTGGGGGAAAAATGGGCGCTGAGAATCCCTGATTTTGGAACTGCTCTTCTCTCACAAGGGACAGGTTGTACATCAATCCTTCCCTTAACGTGATAGAGCAAGTGTTCCTATTTTAGGTGTTGGCCTAAATACTCAAAGCTATTACATAAGTCCCTTATCTGTTTCTGCCTCCACAGCTTGGCCCCTCTACTGTGGTCTCTGAATGCAGCAGCTGAGGCATCAACAGGGACAGAGAAAAGGCTGGCACAATGCACTTCATTCTGGATCTAGGACACGCTCCTGGGTCACGGGCGGAGGTCCTGGATCTAAGCTGAACATCTGGGACTCTCTCTCTCAATGACGGAATCACCCGGGGGCATTAGCGTACCTGGCCTAGTTGTAATTCTTTGCGTAGCTTCGGGATATACTGAAGTATTTGGGAAAATAAAAGCTGCACCCCCTGCAGACAAAAGGAAAGACAACGTGTGAAGGTCCTTCGAGGTGACTGTCAACCTGAGCATCAGTGCCAACCTTCCTTTCCCTGCACTCTTGGGGAGGCCTTGCAACATCAGTAAGAGCTTTTGGCGAACAGGAGCCCCGGGTCGGACTCGGACCCTGGATGTGGACTTGAGTCTCCCATGTGTATGAAATACTATGCTTTGTTTATTATTCTTTTTTATTTCTTTGTGGGCTTCTTGATGGAGCCCCACTGTGTCCCCACCAGCAATCTTCTTATTTTATTAAATTTTATTTTATTTTTAATTTTTTTTTCCGAGACAGGGTTTCTATGTAGCTTTGGAACCTGCCCTGGAACTCGCTCTGTAGACCAGCCTGGCCTTGAACTCACAGAGATCAACTTGTCTCTGTCTCCCAAGTGCTGGGGTTAAAGGCATGCACCACCACCACCGCCTGGCCTCACAAAATATCTTAATAGGTCTTGGAAAGCAGATCTTGAAAGGAATTATACATTTTTTTTTAGTAAGACTCTATGGAATGTATTCAGAATTAATCAGTATCTCTATTCAAATACATGATTCTCCTTATTTTCCTTAATCAACAGCCATCTTCCCCAAATGAGGAAATTTCCCCTTAGGCATTAAGTCCTTTGGAAATTTATCATCTTTGTCTTTGGAGTGCCTCTAGGTACAGCTAAAATAAAATTAATGAATTCTGAAGTTTTGTGGAATATTCAGTCACTGTTAAAGAATTTCTAAATGATCACGCCATGAGTCTGTGTGTGGCTCAAAGGTGTTTCCTACGAGGGGATGATTCTTTGCTAATTTTGGCCACAGGTCATTAGCAGGTTGATAGGTTCTCTGCAGACTGAGAAGAAACAACTTAAAGCACTTCACAGTACTTTTCGGTGGCCGAAGATTAAGACAAACCAATTATCTACTATGAATACAAACTGAGGCTCAGTTCATGTGAGATTGGACACTTGAAACTAGAAGGAGCATAAGTGGTAAGCTGTTGCCTTGCTCAGTCGGGGAGACCCGTGATAGTGCCTGCTTGCTTGCTTACAAGGAGACAGAGGTTTCCTGGCTCTTACTGCTCTCAGCCCTAGCTCAGCGCTGGTAGAGCATGGTAGGGAGTGGTTCTACGCTAATCCAGGAGGTGAGCAGCAAGTGGCCACGCACCCCCTGGGACACCATCAGGAGGGGGAGCTGGATCTGTACATGGAACATGAGTAACACATTTATCCAGAGAACCCCAAGTGTACTGAGAGCAGGAAGGGAGGTTAGTCAGGACAAGGGCCATTGTAAGCCCTGCTCGGCTCCAGCATGCAACAGACACAAGTGTAGACCCTGTAGTTAGAGACAGAAAGGAAGGCGGTGAATCGGGGGCCAGTTTTATATTCTCCAATATTGTAGCAGGGTTTCCCTTGGGATAAGGTTAAGGGTTTGCAAAGTATATGAAACATTCCTTCCATGGCCCTCTGCAAACATATAAATCTGTGCAGAAGATCAAATCGAGGCAAGTCCAATAGGCCAAACCTGTCTGAGAAACACCAAGGAATCCTAGAAAGCACCGCTTTAGAATGAAAACAGAGACTAAAAGATCTGGGGGTAGGGTTATAGCAGGGAGCTTTGCATCTCCATAGGCAATGGGACTGGTGGATTGGGACTCAAAGTGGCACATGTAGGAGGATTTGTACAATTGGTCCAAAAGCAAAACAAACAATCAAAACGAAAATCCTTTCATGGCTAAGGGGCTGTAGTGGAAGAAATGGCTGAAGTGTTCACATACCCAACACCCCCTCTCTTCACCTATGTGTCTGACTTCTAACTCTAACCTGTGGATTTCACTCGAAAGCATGCACCTGTGGACAGGGCCCTACGCTTTTCCTGGGGGTGGGAGAGGGCTAGCATTACCTGTGTTTCTAGCATGCATTAACCGTGGAGAGTTTTGTAAAGCCTTATCAACGTCATCGGAAGTCAAATGTGGAAGGGGAGCTACAAAACAAAACACAGAGCAACATTGAGATGAGAAGAGGGAGGACGACCTTTCTTAAAAATAAACGGAATCAAAGAGGAAAGAAAAGAAAACATACCTCCCCACCCTCACCTTGGAGTGCTGGAAACATCTAAACCCTGCGATACTGGTTAAGGCATTAAATATGAAAGGGGGCAACTTCACACGGGAGAAACAGGCATGGGATGCCAGGCAAAGCCACCAAGGAGACACCCTACACACTTGTATTGGGATCCTCTGGGGCTGTGTTCAGAGCTGTAGGCACTAGGGCATGCAGCATTTTTCAGACATATGCCGATACTGGCCGACAGGAACCTATGCTCTCAAGTGAACAACCTCCCATTTGGTGTTCAGGTTGGATGCAGAAGGGGTTTCACACAGCTCTAAGCAAGGTAACTACCCACAATCCCACCCAGGAGGAGGCTTGGCTGCCTTCCAGCTTCGAACATCATAGACTCTGTGGAGGGTGTGGTTACTTCTCTACAACATTCCATTTTCCTCGGAGGAGGGAGAAGGCTGCGGCCCTGTCTCCAGAAGAGTCTTCACTGTTGTCTACATCAGGAAGCGCTAAGCTCTACTGTGTGGTTTACTCAGGTCAGACATGGGCGCTCAGTGAGAGCAAGAGGATGCTGGGGGCCACCCTGTCTGAACCTCCTGAAGTTGGGCCTACGACCATGGCAACAAGCGTGGCTACTGGGGGCAGGCAGCTTACTCTCTCTGAGGTAGTGGAGATGCGAGAGAAGGATGTCGGCGTTGTAGCTCGGAGTGAGCCGCTGGAAATCATCTTTTGTCATCTTGCACAGCTCCTTCCCGTCAATATTCTGGAATAACAAGACGTCCACGTCTAGGAGGCCGTATTCTTTCACTGCCCATTCCAGCCACTGCCGGACGTGGTCTGTGCTCCATAGAGTAGGATCTGAAAGGGAACAGGGACAGACTCAGTCAGCAGCTACAGGCTAACTACTACAGCAGAGTGCACGCCAGTCACAGCTCTGGAGCAGCCTCCCTCCTGGACCGGTCCAGAAGCACCAGCCTGTGGCCAAGCTCAGTAAGTCACAGCAGGAGAAACAACATCCTGGGCAAAAGAGAGCCAGATGCACTGATCTCCACCCTCAAGTGAAGCATCCTCCAAGTTGAAGAGAATTAGCTCTGCCACTGCTGTGGCTCAGACTCCTGTAGATATTTGGGTTCCGTTTCAGTTACTATCACTTTTACTTATTAATTTAAAAATGTATAAAATTAAAACGTATCCCTTGAAAAATTACTGATGTGCTTATATAAAAGATTAGAGTTATAAAAACATCATCAAGAGCGTGCTAATTACAGATCACAAAAGGATGTAAATAGGGCTGGGGAGAATGCTCGGTCTATAAAGTATCTGCTTTGCAAGCAAAGAGAGGGAGGAGGGATTATACAAGCAAATGGGGGGGGGATGGTCAAGATCATGATGGGGAAATCCACAGAGAAAGCAGACCCGAGCTCCTGGGAGCTCATGGACTCTAGACCAATAGCTGGAGAGCCTGCGTGGGAGTGCATGGGACTGAACTGGACCTTCGCATTTGGGTAACAGTTGTGTCTGTTTGAGGGGCCCCTGGCAGTGGGGACCAGGATCTATCACTGGCACATGAGTTGGCTTTTTGGAGCCCATTCCCTATGGTGGGATGCCTTGCTCACTCTTGATGCAGGGGGAAGGGGCTTCGTCCTGCCTCAACTTAATGTGCCAGGCTTTGTTGACTCTCCATGGGAGACCTTACCCTTTAGGGAGGAGCAGATGGGGGGATGAAGGGGAGCAGGAGGAGGTAAAGGAAGGGGAACTGTGGTTGGTATGTAAAATGAATAAAAAGTTTTTTTAAAAAAGAGCACTGGGCAGCTACGGAAATAACTAACAATGTTTGCCGGCTGCAATAAGGAAAAGTACACAGAAGGCATTCTGCTGCCTCCCGGGATTACGTGGATACCTTCCTAAGGAGTTCCGCCATCATCCTGGGATACTAATGTATGGTTGTCAATGGAAAGGAAAATAAAATTCTGTATTTAAAACAATGAAGACCTGTGTTCAATTCAAAGAACTGCACACATACACACACACACATACACACTCAAGAATAAATTAATAACTATATTTGTACAAGCTACTAAACAGGGAATTTAAAATAAGGCATAGGGGACTCAAAACACTCTTATAGTGAATGTGACTCAGCTGTCAGTAGGTTTATTCAAAGAGACAGGGAATGGAAATGGGGGCTGGAGAAGAAGAAGAGGGATTCAGATGGGGCGTTAAGATGCGGGTAGAAATGGAGGAGGAGGATGAAGAATGGACGTGGGAGATGCAGATGGAGGATGGAGAAGAGGAGTGGGCAGGGATGCTGAGGTCAGATGGAGGAGAAGCCCGAGCACCTTGGTAAGGCCAAGCTTTACACTGTGGAATTTTAGAGTCATTAGGAATTTCTGAGGCGTGCGAAGGCGTCTTTAAGTACAGCAAGCACAGAGAACTCAGTGATGAAAATGGAAGGCCCTCTTGGGAGTCAGCGCATGCGTGTTTGGGCTCTTACCGGGGGGTAAGCACTGCCTCCTCTGGAGTTACTCTTATTTTCCTGTGACTAATTAAGTGAACTATCGCAGAGAGGAGGCAAAAAGTCAATGAGATAATGTGTGTGGAAACACTTGGCCAACAGTAACAACCCGGAGAGGAAAAAGCACCCACACAAGAGGGTTTGCGGAGTCAACTCTGCTAAAATGAAATAATGAATTCAATTTCCAGGGCTGCCTCTTCCTGTGTACAGAAGAGCTTGATTTATCTTTTATTTTAAGAGCCTTTTGGAGGTGCTTCTGTTGAATAAATCATAAGCCAACGAAGATAAGACACTGTGTGTTCAGCCTCCTCCTGAGAAGCTGATCTGTAGGGAAACAGCCATGTTGTGTCAATATGGTTCCAAGAACAGCAAAGGGGCGAGGGGCCAGAGACCCTCCTGCCTTTTCTGTATCTTATACCACATGATTAATAGCCCATAGGTTTAAAAATTCTATTTCAGCCAACTGGATCCTAAAACATATAAGTACACCACCATATAGAGTTCCCAATTATGTTATTCTTAATGCCTATGTGTGGAAGAGACACACGTGAGCAGGGTGGGAAAAAGTCATGAAGACTCTGTGTCTGGGGAGATGAGTCAGTGGGTAAAGACACTTGCTGCCCAGCCTGACAACTTGAGTGTGATCCTCAGGACCCACATGGTGATGGGCGAGAAATGACACACCCAAGTGTCCTCTGACTTCACACACTAGCTATGGAGAGCCCCCATCTGCCTACACAATAAATAAATTAACATGCAATTTTAAAAAACCAGAAAACCCTCTTCTAGTTCCATAAAACAAGATTCTGATCCAGTTGAGTTCATCGGTTGCCAGGAAAATATGAATGGATAGTGGCTGAAATTAGGGAAAAGGGTACTGTGCTGTCAATACCAGACTACACCATCATTGTACACAAGCCCTAGCATGGGCCAACATTTCCAGTTCCAAAGCCCTTCTAGAGGGTACGATTCAACATGAACTGAACTGATGGAGAATACCTGCAAGATGCCTCCACAGCAGAAGAGTAACTCTTGGCTATGAAAAATGTGGACTATATAATAAAATGCACCCCCAAAGCCACATCGAAGGCCTGTTGTAAAACAGGCCTGGGGCAAGTGAGCCAACCTGTATCTAAGACTACCTAGGGACTCAACATTTGGCCTCCAGATGAGGGCAGAACCCTGTTTACAAAGCAGGCCCAGCAGAGAGCAGGAATTTCAGAAGTGCTCAATACCACAAACTGAAATTTGACCCCAAGCAAAGGACTTCCTCAAAGCTGTTTTTGAAACTTTCAAATTTATAATTGATGGCCTGCGGCTTACGTTAATCTACCCTCTTGGCATTTGCCTTTAATTCTATTCAGCTTGGCTAGAGAGCAAGGTCTACTACAACACTGATCTTTAACACTCTGCCTTGTTAGCCTTTGAGATGGCAGACACCAAGGTGATATTTGTAAATGTCCCTTTGCGTCCCTAAAAGCACGTTACCTGCTGGCTGCAGAGTTCTAGAACTCACGTCCACACGTACATGCGCACACACGCGCGCACACATACACACACACACACACACAATTCTGTCTTTGACTTACCAATTACTGAGAAAGGTAAATCAGACTCACACACTGAAATGGATTTGTCTGTTTCCCTCATTGTTGTTTATTAATTTTGAGGCTACGTTACTAGGTACATGTGTTTATCATCATTATGCCTTTTCTATGAATTCAATATTACATAATAAACCTCTGTCATCCCTAATAGGGCTTTTTGCCTAAAATCTTATTTGTCAATGTTTTATTTTAATTTTTTTAGATTCTTGTTAGCTTTTGATTAATATGTCTCATTCTAGCTGTTTATTATCAATTATTTCAGTGTGTGTGAAATATTTTATCAATATACATAATTGCTTGGGTGAGCTATTTCATTGCACCCTCTGGGTTTCATACTTCCCGTTGTTCTTGCTTTGCTAGCTCTGTTTTCACCTCCTTCCTGGGATCTAATTTAATTCATTTTATTCATTATTATTTTATGTGCATGGATGCTCCTCCCCACATGCCATGTGCCATGTGTGTGCAGTGCCAGTGGAGACCAGAAGAGGGCATAAGATCCCCTGGAGTTAAGAGGTACAGGCAGCTGTGAGCTGCCATGTGGTGCTGGGAATAGAACTTAAGTCATCTGCAAGAGCAGCCCGTGCTCTTGACCACTGTGAGCCGTTGCTTTAACCCAAAGGTGATCTATTTTGTTTTTTTATGTTCATCACCTCTCCTACTGCCATTTGGCCATTCCCACGCTATTTCTCTTATTTCTTGATATTATTTAAAATAAATTTCAAGTTTTATCATCAAAGTTCTCTTTTTTCTCAAACAACAAAAGCAAAGCTTCATTTCCAATCCCTTCTTTTAGACGATAGCACCTGCCACTCCACCTGCTCCCACTCCCCACCTAGGAGGCTTTGATGGCTACTGACCTGGGACGAGAGTCCCAATGAAGGGTCGTCTATGTCGGGCTGGCCCATGAGTGTATGGATGAGAAATTGCATTAATTATGCTGACTGATCTGAGAAGTCCCAGCCCCCTGCAGGCAGCACCATTCCCTAGGCAGCGTTCCTGAACTGTATACAAGTGGAGGAAGGGTGCTGAGAATAAGCAAGCAAATAAGACTGCTATATGCATGCAATTCTCTCTGCTCCTGACTGTGGACGCGGTGCAAACATGCTACATGTATACAGTTCTCTCTGCTCCTGATTGTGGGAGTGATGTAAGCATGCTACATGTATGCAGTTCTCTCTGCTCCTGACTGTAGACATGATGTAAGCATGCTACACACATGCAGTACTCTCTGCTCCTCACTGTAGACGTGATGTAAGCATGCTACACGCATGCTGTACTCTCTGCTCCTCACTGTAGACGTGATGTAAGCATGCTACACGCATGCAGTACTCTCTGCTCCTGACTGTGGGCATGATGTGAGCATGCTACATCATGAGTCTCTTGAGTCACTTTTGCCACAGCAGCATAGGTGAAACCAGGACAGAGATGTGTCTGTTGCTCTGTGCCCATCTCTCTCTAGATTTATACTGATCCGGCTTTTGGTTAAGGCCCATTTTTAAAACGTTTTTCCTGAAGGGAGGGACAGTTATCAACAGACTCCCTTCTGCTTGGAAATCTAATTCCACCCTCAATTTACATAATAAATGAGAGTAATTATGTACACCCTTCTGTGTATTCTCACGAGGAGTCTCTTCTTCACTTTGAACTATTGGAAAGGGTCATTGCAGAACCTCACCAACTCAGCAATTATGCCATCCCCTAGCTCTTCTGGGTGTTTCCGCTGGTTTCATATGGGATCAAGAGCTTGCATGGGAGTCACACAACACCGGGCTAGAATTCTGGTTTTTCATGACACTGGCTGGAGCACCTAGGTCAACTCTCTTGGTGTTGTAAGTTTTGTTTCTTCAGTAGAGTGAGAGCAATGGATATTCCCTGCATCATATCTTGGCAGAGTCTCCACCATTTCTAGAAATGCTGTGTCTGTGTGCTTGACAATCAATCCTGCATAGACAGCAGATGTCAAGTTGACATCTTGTATACAAATATAGTAAGTGTCACTTGACAGTCATGTGTATACAGTAGGTGTCAGGTTGACAAACAAGTGTATACATATATAGTAGGTGTTAGCTTGACAATCGTGTGTATACAGTAGGTGTCAGGTTGACAAACAAGTGTATACATATATAGTAGGTGTTAGCTTGACAATCATGTGTATACAGTAGGTGTCAGGTTGACAACCATGTACACAGCAGGTGTCAGCCTGACAACCATGTACACAGCAGTTGTCAGCCTGACAATCATGTATACAGTAGGTGTCAGCCTGACAATCATGTATACAGCAGTTGTCAGCCTGACAACCATGTACACAGTAGGTGGCAGGTGCCATCCATTTTCTTTCCTAACATTCCAGTCTTACATATGACCCCCACGATTCCCTCAGCCACCAGCAGCTGATAACTTTACAGATAAAGTGGTTTCAGTTCTCACTTGTCTGGTGGTTTTAGTTGGGAGAAACATGACCTAATGGGCAAGGTCACCAGGAGATCCTGGCGGGGTGACAGTGACAGAGAAAGACCAAGCGCTGATTATAGGGGTCTACCAATGGGTTCTCTGCAGACCCGGGCCCCACTCAACTGTGTGGGTGCCTCTGGAACAGCGTCTTCGTCTCTCTGAGTATTTATCTTCTCATGGTTCATGGGAGACACTGAACTGTGATTTCCAATCACCACGCAACTCCCATGATCCCCTGGTTCCTGCTTAGTAAGTGACAAGTATTGCCAAGTCAACATGTGGCCTTTCCTGTCCCTACCTGCAGCTCTGTGCTTAGGACACCATGGGTGCTGGGCACAATTTACCATCTGGTCACACACAGCCTCGTAAGTAACAGACCTGGGTCGAGGAAAACGTGTGGTCGAGGTATCGGAGCCTTGGGGGGGAATCTAATCCGTGCCACCTATCTGCTTCCTGGTGCGGCTCAGCAGCGCCATTCTAGGGAGGGTCATGTCAGTCCCTTATCACTCTGAGAAGTCACGGAAGAGTCCCGGGAACCTGCTGCTGCCCTCCCCGGGCTGACTCTGTGTCACTAACTCAGCCTTTCCACGACAGTCAGAAGACCCAGGCTGCTGAAGGGCTGAGCCACAAGTGCAGCCGGAGGCGGTCAGGTCTGCGGGCCCCAAGAACACTGCTTCTGGAGTCTGAGCTGAGATAAGCGTTACTTTTCCTATGAAACAACTTCTTAATTGTTTCCCCCAAATTGCAGTTTTTATCTTGACTACCAGGAGCTCGAAGCCACACTAGGGGCTTAACCACAGTGTCTTGGCCGGACCTGCCATCAGCGTGACTTCATTCTTCTCTCGTGCACTTTAGTCTTCCATGTGTATTGTGATCACACCGCACTGAACCTGAATTTTGATTTCGGGTCACACATCCTGTAGTCAATAGTTTACAGCTCATAAAGCACCGCAGATATGTTTTAGAAATAGATCCATTGTCTCTATTTATATAAACGTATCCATGTCTTATATAAGCATATAGACTGAAAAAAAAAACTGTGATAATGATTGGTCAGGTGTCATAAGAATAACAATTGCTAGAGAGTTAAGCACATAGGTGGGGGGCACTGAAAAGAGGTCTTGAAGGATGCGCAGAGTTCATTACCACAGCCGCACACACAGCACAGGCCCAGGCACTGAAGATGCAGCGTACAGACAGCAGTGTGCCTCGGGGTAGCGTGTGACTGAGGAGGAGCTAAGGAAGCACAGGCTGAGGTAAAGGCAGAGGCTGCAAAGGGGCCCTGATGGCTATAAAGGAAACTTTCACAACCTCTCTTTTGCACTGACCCCCTTTGCTTGGATATTCTAGAACACACGTCAGAGTCATTAATTTGAGCTCTGTACATTCTCCAGTCACCCGCCTGGGTGGGTCGTGCTATCTGAGCGCTCTCTGACCTCTCCCAAGAGACTGGCAGGAGTAACAGATGCTCAGGGGACATTTCCTGGGTGATCCGACATGGGTGGGCTTGGTAAGATACCGAGCAGGGGCTTTGCAGCCTGAGTGTTTGGAAACGGAGAAGAAAGAGTGCAGTCTTGTAGGCGCCTTTGTCCATGGTGATGGAACACAGGAAAAGGTTAGAGAATGCCGAGCAAAGGAAGAGATGGGTGTGGCCACTCAGGCTCTGAGATACTCATATCAAAGGGTTTGAGCTGATTGTTTGAAAAACAAAACTAAAATGTGGGCAGAAAAAGAGATTGGTCTGAACATTTTAGCACCTATTTTAGGGAAGAAACAAAAAGAAATGCTATAAACCGCTAAAACCAGAGGTCCTATTACACTGGTTCAGCATTTTGCAACTTTTAAGAATGTCATGAAGGCCGTGACCATGCCCCGCTCTGTAGTAACCCACACCATTAGCACACCCTGGCATGCACCACCAATAATGAAATAGCAGCCTCGGTTCCACATGCTTCTAAGAAGCACAGAGGTAAGCCAGGTGGCTGTGGTGGCGCACACCTTTAATCCCAGCACTTGGGAGGCAGAGGCAGGTGGATCTCTGAGTTAAAGGCCAGCCTGGTCTACAGAGTGAGTTCCAGGACAGTCAGGGCTGTTACACAGAGAAACCCTGTCTCAAGAAAATACAAAAAAACAAAAACAAAAAAAGAATCATAGAGGCACACCCATCACACAGAGGACACAGCCTTGGTGCAGGAGATTGTGAGATGCATGATGCTTACATTACACAGAGTACCTGCTCTCTGTGTGCACTGGGAATCCACTGTTTCTCCACACAGATCCATGGCCACAGCCTTGGAAACACCTGGAAATCAGACTTCTGAGTTAAACCTACTAGATTCGGGCTGTTGTTAGGAACCAAGGAGAGGAGACAGCTCTGGTTTGGGGCTTTGTGCCATCTGTCACAATGGAAATCTGAGCTGACACCAAATAAAGCTGAGGAAATATATTTTCCCAGACTAGGGGGCAAAGAACAATCCTTCTGGGTTTCAGTCAACACATCACCTGAGCCGCTCAGCACTTTATTATAAGTGGGCTTTGGTGTGATGATTTTTGCTAGTGCAGGTGTTTAAGAAGGCTTAAAATGGGTGAGTCTAAGCTAGTATGCCTTCTAGAGGAGTGCAGTGAAAGTGTTTGCTACTAAGTGTCTCAGTGTATAATGAACCAATTGGTATGCAGTCTCATAACAAGTAGAGGAATGCACACGTTCACGTTTACATGGATACCATGTGTACCACATGTTCACACGGATATCATGTGCACCACATGTTTACATGGATACCATGTGTACCACATGTTCACACAGTTATCATGAGTACCACATGTTTACAATGATACCATTTGTACCACATGCACACATGGATATGTGTACCATGTGTTTACATGGGTATCATGTATACCACATGTTTACATGGATACCATGTGTATCACACATGAGTCTCCTTCTATGTTAAATTCTTCATTTTGGCCACACACCTCATCCCTTTACTCTTAAAGTTGAGTCTATCCTGCCTTTGTGTATGTCTATCTCTGTCTCTCTCTCCCCCACCCCCATGCTCTGTCTGATATGAATGTCAGCTGGCAGTGACGGAAAGAGCAAATGCCTGACAACAATTAAGGTTTCAGCTCACACCGTTGGGTACCAGGCACTACATCTAACCAGCAGGAGCTCCAGGAACCAGACACTTAGGTCTGGAGATTTCAATGTGTGCAGAGCTCTCCACACGCCGAGTGCCTGAGTGAGGCATCTAGAAAACCTGTATTGCTGCTGTAGGGATGGATACAACAGCTTCTGCTACTGCTAGTGTGTGTGTGTGTGTGTGTGTGTGTGTGTGTGTGTCCCCGTCTGTGGACGTGTGAACACACATACCTGGAGCTTGACCAATAACTGAAAGATTCGCAACTTGCAAAACCATCCACAGCTCACTGTCGTACCAACACCATTAACTGAATAACTGCCTACGCTGGCATGAAGCAACCCGAGGAGGGCACAGCTGAAAGCAGCTTTCTTCAGAATGAAGAAACAGCCCACTGCTCTGTGCAAGCCGGACGCCATCTGCAGAAGCACCTTTTGGTCTGTCGGGCCATCACTGAACGAGTGCCTCTGAACGAGACCTGCTGACACTCATGGAAAGTCCACCGAGCTGATTCCTCACCCCACGTTCCTCTGTGGAAAGGCCTAAGTCAGGCCCCTTCTCGCTCAAAAAGACTTTGCTAACATCGAAGCACCCTGATGACACCTCAGAAATATGAGATAGCCCAAAGTGACACCACGCGTCATGATTCCACAAGGATAAAATGGACGCAGGCAGATCTCGGCTCAGCCTGGTCCTCCATCTTACATGGCTAGAACTTGGTTTGCCTCGGGTGAAGAAATGAAGTGGGAAGCCAGAGGCAGGGGTGGCTGGGGTGGGCTCCCCTTGGGTTTCTACATCCTCTTGTGTGTGCCCAGCCACGGAAACTCTATCCTTCCACCCACTCTCAGTCTCTGGTATAGCAGGCACTCACGGAGAACAAGGAGACAGACTGACACGGGGCTGAGTGACATGGGGTGAAGCAGAGAGCAGACCCAAGCAGGAATGGAGGCTGTATCATCCCTGACAGAGATCTGTAAACCACAGGAATGGCCCATCTTTCCTGGGAGGAGGGATTGTTAACCAGAGTGAGACTCCAAGACTCTGACCTGCGGGGACGATCACTCTGCGCTCGCTTGTGGTCATGTTGGGGGGCGGCATGTGCTTCTCCTCCATGTAGCTGCTATAGCTCATCCCCACGGGATCAGGGCTGTCCACCATCTTCCCGCCTTTGGTCACGCTGCATGCGTCAGGAGAGTTCCTGTGGGAGAAGAAGACAGGTTCTGCTGTCAGCAGGGTACCCAGAGGGCAGGGCTCGGGGCTCGTGACTCATGGAGGGGTCCAAGGACAGGCGAGGTGGGAAAGACCATGAAAGCATTACAACTTGGGAAGCTGAGGCAGGAGGATCTCTGTGACTTCGAGGCCAGCCTGGCCTACAAGAGCTAATTCCAGGACAGGATCCAAACCTATAGAGAAACCCTGTCTTGAAAAAACAAACAAACAAACAAAAAAGGTCAGAATATTATGGCACCCCAAATTCACACACTGAAGCTCTAAGCCCCATGCAATGGTATACGTGGGTAACCAGATTTATCTCAGGTCAGGACGGTAGAGCCAATGACAAAAGGATGAGAAGTTGGTGAGGAACTGGGGCGCTGTCTCAGTGGGCGAATCGCTTATCAAACATAAAGACTGGAGCTGGACCTGAGGATCCACTAAAAAGCCCAGCATGCAGTGTGTGCACCCATGGTCCCAGCGCTGCCCAGCCAGTCCGACCTGTCGGTGAGCTCCATGCTTCAGGAGGAGACCTTGTCTCAGAGAATAAAGTGGAAGTGACGGAGAACCACACCAGGCACTGAACTCTGGCCTCCACGGGCAAGCGCATGAATGTGTATACCTGCACACACACATGCATACACACACGCATGAGACAAACAAACAGGAACAAAGAGAAAGAGAGACTTTCCCCATTGTTTCACTCCCTCCATGTGAGGATGCAGCCACCCCTGACCCAAAGAGAACGCCCTTGGGTCAGTGGACATGGCGCTCTCTGGCACCTGACCTTGGCTGCCCCATCTTCAGAACCATGAGTAAAGTGTTCCTGTTGTCTAAGCAGCCTGCACTGCCGCCTGCGACCATGCTGGGGCCCACGCTCTGGAGAAACACGGAGCCCATACGTGGGAAGCCAAGCTGCTGTCTGGCTTCTATTTTGCTAACCAACTCTTTCTGAAACTGTCGTGTCCAGACTCCCTCTGTGACAGCTGACTGGGAACACTCAGGGAACAGCGAGCTGGTGTTCATTCTTGCAGAGTGACAGCAAACAGGGCTAGCGGCAGAGAGACACCAGGGCCCGGACTGCTCAGCCATGCTTTCCTGGGGTGATGCTTCTTTGGAAACCTCAGGGAAAATCTGCTCTTGGGTTCCCATCCCTGTGCCAAACACAGGATCTGGGGGACTAAAGACTGATGGTGATGGGGGTCAGGGCGCAGTGGGGAAGCTGGAGAAGGTAGGGGACCGAGGTGAGGAGGTGCTGAAGAGTGGCCTGAGAGAACCAGAAAGTGACCTGAAGATAGCACTGCATATGAGAAGAGCTGTCCCCACTGACCCTGGGGATAGGCCACAGGGACCATCAGGAAGGCAGTCACTGTCTTTGCAAAAAGATTAACATGCCTTTCCCAGGAAAAGTGTCCGTGTGTGTGTGTGTGTGTGTGTGTGTGTGTGTGTATGAGTTTGTGTGTGTGTGTAGTGTGTGTGTGTGTGTGTGTGTGTGTGTGTTTAAGTGATATTTGAGAGCTATAGGAATCAGGCCTTACAGGTAAACAGCAAGTAAGAAAACCAGATTTAGAAGCTAAAGAGACAGTTCAGCAGTTAAGGGCACATGCTGCTCTTGCAGAGACCCCAAACTCAATTCCCAACACCCACATGGTAGCTCAGGAGATCCAAAGCCCTCTTTTGACTGCTAAAGGCACTAGGTATGCACATACATACATGTATGCAGAACATACATATACATAAAACAAAATAAATATTTTCTAAAACAGAAGAAATCTACCTTCATCAGGGAACAAAGAGATATATGGCCGTTTTCTCAGATGGTTATCCCACAGGCGATGGCTACCCAGGGATGAAGGCTAGCCCAGGGATGAAGGCTAGCCCAGGGATGAAGGCTAGCCCAGGGATGATTGCTCCCCTACAGAGGAAGGATGATGGCTAGCCCAGGGATGATGGCTAGCCCAGGGGTGATGGCTAGCCTACAGATGGCTAACCCTGAATCACCTCAGCAATGATATCTCTACATTCTGGTTATATTAACTAAAGTAGAATTTAGGAAGCGCTTCTGAAGCTCTACCCAGCACATGGATTCGCTGTGGCTTGGTTTCCATTTTCCATATTCCTGGAAATCTTAGGCACCCCAAGGACTCCTGACTTTTAATGTTCGATCCAGTGTTGAAGACTTTGATTCCGCCTCTATAGGACCTTTGTCTCTGCCAACGCTTGTTAGCTGCATCTTTGGAAGGTAACTTGCAGAGTCACCAAACTTCAGGCTTACAATGGACTTGAGCTTTGAGTTTGAGAAGGGCAAAAGCACCTAAGGCAGGCAGGTGTGCAGGGCTACTTTCTGAGCAAGACAGAGCTGACATGGAGTCGTGAAATTCATTTCTCATCCAGAGGCCTTGACAAAACTGTCAACAGGAAGGCCTGGCCAAGGATCCATTGCCCACGGACTCTGAAATACAGATTTCTTCTCGGCATTACTTGCCAATGCATCCAGAACCACAGAGGAGCTCAGTGCTGGCACCAAGGAGACAGCGACAAGCTATCTGTGCAGGTCACACCAGGGTTACACACCGAGTTCCTACCAAGACCCGGGGAAAGACAGCCTGTCATCTTATAAAGTTCTCACGGCTGTGGCAACATGAAGGTAATTTAAATAATAACCGTCCACGTTCCCACAGATCAGTGCCTGTGTGCTTCCAGTGCTGTCGACACAGCCATGATTTCTGCTTGATGTTATAATATTTTCCTGGCTGCAAACGATTATCTCTGCGAGACTCATCCTAATATCAAACCACACAGTATCTTTGCTGGAGACTGAGTTTCCTAATCCTTTGGAAAAAATCCGTCAACCTAGTGTTATATGAATGGTTTGGTATGTTTGTCTCAAAGATGCTTGGGGAGCGAAGTTAAGGGTTTGAAGGGAATTTTTTTGACAGGAGATGGTACCCAGGGCACAGGAGCAATATTAGAGATGACGGTAGAGTCTCTGCTCGTCCATCTACTGCAACTTATTGAGTGCCTACTGTATACGAGGCACTGACACCAGAACGGTGAAGGCCAGAACGAGGTGGCACTGGGGTTTAACCACCTCTTTGTCTATCGCCACATAAGTGTGTGTGTGCGTAGACACACGAGTGCCACTGTGTGCTCACAGAGGCCAGAGCACAACACCGCGGGTGCTGCTCATCACCTACTTCCCTATTTGAGATAAGGTCTCCGAGTGTTTACCATTGTGTAGATCATGCTAGCTGGCCCCGGAGTTTCTTAGGAATCTCATATCTGATCTTCCTACAGTGCTTTAGAACAGTAGAACAACACACACTCGTGGGCACACACACTCATACACACACACACACCACACACACACACACACACACACACACACTCTGCCCCATCTGGTTCTACATGCATTCTGGGAGTCTGAACTCCAATCCTCACATTTGTGTGACAAGTACTTACCTACTGAGCCACATCCTCAACCCTCCTCTAAGTCTTGATAGTTTAATTTTCCTGTCTGAGGACAAGAACTCCATACACGGATTTTGGGAGTTTTTCTACCAAATGAAGCAGACCCCCCTCACCAAATATGGGTATAATAAGCTGTCATGTTGCATTATGCCAGTATGTGCCCAAACTATATATAACTATTTAAAGTACAGTCAAAGCCAGGGGTAGTAGATGTTGAAACAGAAGGATCATGAGTTTGAGGCTAGCCTGGGCTACAGGGTGAGTTTGAGGCCAGCCTGGGCTATGTAGTGAGACTCTGTCTCTATACAAGCAAGCAAACACAACATGGGCGCCTTTAGTAAAGCTACTCTGCATTCAATTTATAACTGGCAGGCATAATTCATGTTAATAACAAGTTTCTAATCCCATCTTTCATCATAAAAAAGACCAAAATGAAACCGTCAGACCCATTTCCAAAACTTATATCTCTAGAATAATAGATAAAATATATAATGTCTCACCCTATTACATTTAGTTATTAAAAGAAGAAGAAGGGATGAGCCATGATTTTGACCGTTATTCTTTTTTCAATAACGAAGAAACTCTTAACTCTGAGAGGAAAGATCCTCCTGCAAGGTTCAATGCCCAGCACAGCTTTCCAGCAAACACTGAATAGGTAGAGTAATTCTCATTATCATCTTGCCTTGTCAGCTCTTAGAGCTTGCCATAGGAAGACCTGGCACCGACGTGTGGGGCCCAGCCTGATGGCAGCCGGTCCTCACAGGAGCTCAACAGATGTCTCCTAAATCTTACAGAGTAGAGAGCACACAAGAGATGAGGTGGGGTGGAGAGGGGGCTTAGAGGGCAGGAGCAGCACTGGCTGCTCTTCTCTAGACCTGGCTTTCATTCCCAACATACGCATGGCTTCTCACAGCCATCTGTAACCCCAGTCCTGGGAGATCTGATGTCCACTAGCTTCCTTGGATACTGGGAATATAAGCAGTGCACAGACATATACACAGTGCAAAACACCTATACACATAAAATAAGATTGGAGACAGGGGTAGAGGTTACCAGGAGCGACAAGCTAGAATGTCAGGCACAGTGGCCTGAACTCACCATGCTTCTTCACCTGCAGAGAACAATGATCAGAGTGAAGGGAAAAGGTTCTGCTTTGAAAGACAAACACCCTAATTTGAGGTAAACTCCCGGGGCTGCATGTTATTGTAGTTTAAAAGTCTACAGTGCAGCCCTGGCATGCTATTCTAGCTAGGGATCTAACTACTCCCTGGCATAGCCCATGCACACACACACACACAGACACACATAGAGACACACACACACAGAGAGACACACATACAGACACACACACACAAAGACACACATAGAGACACACACAGACACACACACATACAGATACACACACACACACACACACACACACACACACACGAACAAGGGCCAGAAGAAAGGAAACCTTTTTCAAAGTCATCAATTGAGATATTACTTTATTTAAGAAAAAGAAATCTTATCAGGATCAGAAACAGGACAGCATTCTTTTAAACACCTCACGGAGCCTGGAGAGGTGGCGCAGCAGTTAGGAACACTGGCTGCACTTCCAGAAGACCCGAGTTTGGGTTTTCAACACCCACATCAGTCAGATTATAACAACATGTAAGTTCAGTCCCAAGGGATCTGACACCCTCTTCTGGCCTCCACGGGTGCCCCCCCCAAAGCATAGACTTGTACAGACACACATACACGTAAATTAAAAAAAAAACCCACAATCTCACAGTTCTCTAAGCGAGCTCATTCTGTCCCCATCGTAGTAAGCCACACTGTCACAGATAAATCGTGGAGTGATGGGACGGCTCGCCCAAAGCTACATGACCAGTCCTGAAAGAACTAGCATCCAAATTCTGGCAGCCAAGGTCCTGAACTCAAGCTCTTTAGCAGCTACAACATCACTGGTTCATTCGCCCAAGCAAGACGTGGTCGGGTGATCTCTCAAAAGACTCCCTTTCCTCAGTACTGAATATTTTCCCAAGAGTCTCCTCCTCGGAGTGGAGCTGGCTAGGGAGGGCACGCTATTGTGTTGACTGCATTGGGGGTGCCCACATGGAAGGAAGGCAGAGCTTCCGGGAGAGCTCTGAAGAAGGCAGCGCCCATGTGGACATACATATGATGTTGACATTTGATTGGAAGGGTCACTTGACTCTGCAGTTCAAGGCCACAGGTTCTTCCCTGGAAGATTCAGGGGCTGCACTGCAGGGTGCACGTTCCTCAGAGATGGTGGACAAAAGGAACCCAGAGCAGAGAGCCCCAGGCCAAGAGAGCTGAAAGGGCATGACCTGACTCAGATCGTCGACCAGTGAAGAGACGGTTGAGGACCAGGACAGACAACAGGCCGCTGGGAAATGGCGTATGGCCCAAGAAGAAAGCCTCTCTCAGTTGTTACCATACGTCCTTTTTTTATTTCTTAAGAGAGGGTAATAACCCTGGAAAAACCTACTAAGAAATATAAGATGAGGTCTTTCGGTCTTTGGGAAACAAAATAAACTCGGCGTCTGCAGTCTGTTTTCTGACGTGGTGTCTACTTACGGCAGGGCAGGTTCCATCATGGAATAAGCCACAGTAAGTGGCAGAGCCCTGGCCATTAGCCCGACGAGTGTGGCTGCTGTCCATGCTGTGTGTCACCTGTCACCACCCTGGTGGCTGTGATGGCCCTCACTTCTCTAGGGTGTTACCGGGTGCAAACGCGGGGTTCACCCTCCCTTTAGAAGAGTGAGAGGAGACTCTCAGCCCTGCACAAAGCCCAAGGTCAGTCAAGGTGGAACTTGGGAAACCCAGGCACCTTCGTTTGGGGTAGGTAGAGCCTGCCCGCCAAACCTGTCAAACACCTGGATGTCCTTCAAGGCCGGTTCTCCGTCCCCTAGCTCTCTCATTCCCTGCACAGAAAGGTGAGTCTTCAGGGCCTTACTCTTTGTCCTACACTGGGACATTCCTAGCTGTCCTTTCAAATGTCCTTGCTGCTATGACAGGATTCTCCTTCCCAGAGACAAACCCAAGCAGCTAGATCCAACCTGCCGCTGACCTTGACCTACAGGGAGAGCACACTCCCCTGGGCAGATCACCTCATCCCCACACCTACAAATGTGCCTACAGCATTCTATAGCAAGTACTGCCTCAGGAGCAGGGAGACATCAGTATCGCTGTCCTCAGGGGGCCACACTGAGGAGGCTAAGGCCCCTTACTTGAATTTCATATTCCAGGATGATCACATGTTACGGCTGGCGAGATAGCGCAGTCAGTAAAATTCTCGCCTTTACTAAGATGGTGATCTGAGCTTGATCCTCAGAACCAAGTGAAAAACCAGCCTAGGGAAGCTGGAGACAGGGGATCCCTGGAACTCAGTGGTCAGGCAGCCTAGCCTCCTGGGTGAACTCCAGGCCAGTGAGAGACCCTGAGGAATGACGGCCAGGTCGTCATCTTGCTTCTATGTGTGCTACAGAAAAGGGGTACCTACACACACACGCACACACATACACACACACGCACACACATACACACACACGCACACACACATGCACATACACACATACACACACACATACACACACGCACGCACGCACACACACAAACACACATGCGCACACACA
Organism: Arvicola amphibius; assembly: GCF_903992535.2. NCBI lineage: Eukaryota > Metazoa > Chordata > Mammalia > Rodentia > Cricetidae > Arvicola > Arvicola amphibius. The sequence continues at coordinate 3,029,554 of NC_052056.1, read as the reverse complement.
CACGCACACACACACGCACATACACACACGCAAACACACACACGCACACACACACACACACGTGTGCGCATACACACACAGACCATACACACACACACACTCACGTTAATAAAGATGCATGGAGGTGCAGCATCCTAAGAGAGGAAAGTCATTTCCATGGCCACCCCCAACCCACGTGGGGCTGGCTGAGATGAGTTCTCCAGGCCTGGGTCCCACCAGAGTATAACTCAATCTAACCCCCAGAGCCCCTGCCCTGCGTTAATTAGCCAAACCACCCTTCCCAGGTTTCACAGCGGGAATGGAAGCAACTCCCCACAAAAGGTATTTTTAGGACCCCAGACAAGGAGGGGATTGTCTGGCCAGCTCCGGGGTAATTTGTGGGTCTGTTTTATTTCTGAATCAGACGCAGTGGAAAAGCTGCTTCAGACCCCACGGCCCAAGCGGCGGGTGGGGCCCGGCGTGACTCATGTGTAGCTCGGGCTCAAACTGAAACCGTGCACGCTTGTCTTCACAGCTGAGGGTTATTTTTACTCTGGCTAAATATTCTCTTACACCTGGAATCTCTCCCTCTTCCCAGCAACCCTGGTCCTCCCCTTCTCTGAAGCAGTCAAAGGCAAAATTAATTAAATGCTAACTCGACAACAGTTAGTTCTTTGTCTCCACGATGGGGCCTGACATTTCCCCGGAGAAGTTTAATTATTTAAATACATGTTTCTATTTATAGCCAAAAATGGCTATCAGCAGGACAGGACAGTGCCTCATTTGGGTCTTGAGGACTAGAGGGAAATTCAAATTTTGTGGAGGGATTGAGGTTTAGGATTAGATTATGACTTCTATGGTTCCTCAGCGAAGACTGGACACAGCATCTCTGCTACATGTGAGTTTCTTCAGCTTTCTTTGAGAGATATTTTCCAGAGAGAAAAAAAAAACCACTGAGTCATCATTCTGGGGCTCTCAGGGTGTGTTGTTTGCATGTGTGCATGTGTGAGAATATCTATGTGTGTATTCATGTGTGAGTGTGTGTATGTCTGTGTGTATGCATGCGTGAGTGTGTATGTCATGTGTGTGCATGTGTCTGTGTGACAGAGAGAGATATATGGTGTGCTTGTTTCTCTGTGTGTGCATGTATGTGTGTGGTGTGCGTGTGTCTATGTGTGTATTCATGTGTATGTGTGGTGTATGGTATGTGTGTGTATATTCATGTGTGTGTGATGTGTCTGTATGTATGTGCATTTCATGTGCGTGTGAAGTATATTGTATGTTATGTGTGTGGTATATGTACTGCGTGTGTGTGTGTTTGATTCTGTGTAGTACACATATGTGCACACATGAGGAAGCCAGAGGTTGATGTCAGATGTCACTTCTTGGTATACTTCCAGCTTGTTTTTTGAGACGGGGTCCCTCGCTAGAACTGACAGATTGCCAATCAGTCCAGGAGAGCTTGCCAAGGAAACCCAGGGAGGATATACCTGTCTCTGCCCCCACCAAGGGTGAGATTAGAGGCATGTGCCACACTGCCAGGCCCAGCTTTAACATGGATGCTAGGGATCCAGGCACAGGTCCTCATGCTCGTACAGCAAGCTCTACCGAGCTATAAGTGCATCCCCAAGCTTTGGATTTTTGTGTTTCAAAATATGTCAATTCTGATCAACTGATGACTTCACTTTCACTGTAGAAAATGCCAGGGTCAGGCCCTTTCTCCCCAGCAGCAGCCCTTCAGCAACCCTGGGGAGGACTGCAGCCTTGTGTCCCTTCTTTTACAAAGTGGTCTGCATGTGTTTGACCTTCAAAGGGAGTAACAATGGCAGGACACTGAGGAGAAACAAGGAAGGGGAGCGAGACAGGAAATGACAGACCTTCTGTGCCCTCCCTAACCTTGTCCTCTGTGTACCACATCTCCCTTTTGCAGCATGGGGTCCACACGAGTAAAAGGAGCCACTGCTAACAGGTCCCTCTGTGGCAGGTGCGGGTGGGTCCCCACTGAATTCTGACGGAGTTGTGTGAACTCTGGAAGGACTCCAGGACACAAGGACAGAGCCCTCAGGACGGAGCACTCCCCTCAGGGTGGGATTGGTGTCTTTATACACGAAGACTCCAGGGTTGGGGGATGGCTCACTGGATAAAGTGTTTGTCACGCAAGAGTTCAGAGCCCTAGCAGCCACATAAAAGCTAGGTGGATGCTGCCTATAATGCCAGAGCTTGTGGGGCGCAGAGACAGGGTGTCTCCAGAGAGCCTAAATAGCCAGATTAGCCAGATGAGCTCGTTAAAAAGCTCCGGGACCAGTGAGACACCCAGCCTTGGTAAGAGTAACGTGAAGAGAAGAGCAACTGAGTAGGCTATGTGAGGTCAACCTGTGGTGCTCACATCACGACTGCAGACAGGCATTCGAAGCTAGCAGGAGAGAGATGGTGGGGAGAGAGAGAGAGAGAAAGAGAGAGAGAGAGAGAGAGAGAGAGCGCAACAAAGAGAAGAGACAGAGATAGACAAGGAGAGGGAGACAGACGGAGATTCGGAGAGATAGAGCTAGACAAAGACAAAGACAGAGAGAGACAGAGACAGAGACAACACATAGACAGGGACAGACAGAGACAGAGAGGCAGAGAGGGATGGACAGAGAGACACAGAGAGGCAGAGACATTGAGAAACAGTGACACAGAGACAGAGACATATGGAGATGCAGAGAGACAGATACATAGAGACATAAAAGAGACAGAAACAGACAAAGACAGAGAGAGGCAGGCAGAGACAGAGAGAGAACAGAGTTCGCTCCTCAGTCATGCGAGGCTGCAGCAGGAAGCTTCCCTCAGTGAGCAGGAAGCAGGTGTCCACCAGACACCAAATCTGCCGGTGCCCTGGTGCGGGTTTCTCACCCTCTGGAAATACGAGGAACACACTCGTGTTGTTTATAAGCCAGGCAGTCCTGGGTATTTTTGTCATAGAAACCCAAGCTGACTAAGACACTCACCATTACTGTTAGGAAAAACCACTCATTTGAAAGTCTCCAAGCACTGTGCCAGCCACAGCCTGGAGGGCAGCCGAGCTTAATTAGGAGGCAACTTGCTTGCCAGTTCAAGTCAGAGCCCCGAGGCAGAAAGGAGCAAATGCAATTAGTCCAGGGAATGTCACTGACCCCAAATAATGCCGAAGGCTCCCCACGTACAAGAAAGCATATGTACAGCAAACCCAAGTGAGAAAAAAAAAGCAAATGGGAAAAGAGGCCTGTGAGCTGCTTCACACATTCAAGCCGAGTTCGCTACACAAAGAAAGAGAGTGCTTGGCCCTGAAGAGCTGCGTTAGGGATCATGTGCAACAGGTACACAGAACCATTTCTAACAGTGGCAGACAAAGCATGAGGAGCGAGCCCCAACACAGGACTTTAGCGTTCTGTTTCTAGTGCAGTGAAGATCACCGAGGGCCATCAGGAAGAGTGGCGCAGTTCCCATGAAAGACCCTGTGGGGTTGGCGCAAAGGTGAGAGACAGACGTAGAACAGCAACTCTGACCAGATCAGGTCAAGCACAGACGTGAAATCAGAGAGGGGAGAGGAGGGGGCACACACTACTGTGCTACCATTCCCTGGAGAAGACCTTGCCATCCCTGCCAGCAAAGGAAATGTCCAGCTAAGTGGGGAGGCTCGGAGGGAATGAGGAGGAATGTGCATACGTGTACAATACATGCACACACAATGCACACATTCATGTGTGCATGCACAGCACACACACACACACACACAACACACACACAGATATACATACCACATACACAGTGTTTTTCAGACATTGCCAGCCTCCACCTGTAGGTAAAAATCCCTTGGGCTGGAATGGGTGAAGGCTCACAGCACCAACTGAGGCAGGAGTGTCCGCCATGTTTACCTGGTATTTGTTGGAGCCCAGTCACAGTGAGAAAGAGGTCACTGAAGAGGAGCCTGGGCTGTGAACCCGAGTTGCTTTCTAGCTCTTGTTTGCCCAGTGTGCTTGATGACAGCCTCTACCCTTGCTTCCTTTCTTCCTCACCCTGTCCACTCCAGTAGCAGACAGCTTAGCTCCTGTCCCCGCGAATGCGTATCCTGACATGTCTGTCCCTGCCCCTGCCGCTCTGCTGCTCTGCAGAGACCCAGGACAACACACCCCAGTGTCCTACAAGAGCACCCACTCTCAGGCTCAGCCCAGGAGCCAGCAGAGCAGTGGAGTCCGGATAAACTCACAGCGCTCCTTCGCTGGCAAGCTTCCGGGCTGACTGCGATAAAGCCAGGGTCCTCACAGGTACCCTCTGCAAACTTCTCTGGTTACTCCTCTTCCTGGTCCCTACATGTCCAGCACGACAGCCTTCTTGTGGGTTCAGGATAATCACGGGGCCTTTGCAGGGCACCCACTTATCCTAGGATGTCCTCCCGCTGTTTAACCAAGAGATCTTCTCCTCTGCTATTGGGTATTTAACCAAATGCTACCCTGTTGTCCAAGGTAGAGGCAGGGGGATCAAGAGTTCAAGGTCCTCCCTAGCCACGCTGCACCTTTAAGGATAGCCTTTGGATACATGAGTCCCTGTGTCAAATTTTAAAAAGCTACTTTAAAATACATCAAAAACGTCTTGCTATTGACCACAGGCAGGAGTGAGGTAGGTCCCAGGTGACACTGAGAGCCAAGGCCCAGGGAACTTCATCGCCTACCTTCCACACCCCACCAGGCATAGGATCCTTGTGGTGAATTAAGAGAGATGCTGGCCCCTATGGGTGGGAGGACATCCCTCCTAAAAGAGATGCTGACCCCTGTGGGTGGAGGACAGCCCTCCTAAGAGAGATGCTGACCCCTGTGGGTGGAGGACAGCCCTCCTAAGCACAGACCTTTCTACCTGATGAGCTGACCTAGTTCCTTGACTCTGCACCCAGATACTGGGTTGTCTCTCCCCTCCATCAGTGGTACCCCAGAGTGGTGCTTCTCAGCTCCCAGAATGCCAGGATGAGGGCAGTGTTCCTTGTTGCCATGCAGATTTAACCCACATTTCTTCTGATTCCAGAGCCTGGAGATCTAAATACACTGAGTTCTTGTCCGCAGGTCCTGACTCAGGACCTCATTTTGAGAAGCATCACCCCAAGGAGACCCTCATCTGATGGAATCAATGAGTTCCTGGCTCCATGAAGTTTGGGGACAGGCCTGGGAGTAGGGCACCTAGCATGGGAGCCCAGCTCATGAAATTCCAGTTGCTTTGGGACCTTAAGCAGGCAGCCAAGAATTGCCATCAAGGAAATGTGATATATCTACACACACATATACACACATATGGAATATTTTTCAGCCATAAAATGGGCAAAGTTATATAACTCACAGAAAAGGAAGATAATTGGAGATAATCATATTAAGTGAATTAAGTCTGTCTCAGAAAGACAAATTTCATGGTTTCTGTCATTTATGGTTGTTATATTTTTTTACTGATACATTAAATCATATATTAACACATGACCTGAAAGTGTAAGTACCACCGTCTCGATTGATGAAAGAGAGAGGAGAGCCAAGGAAAGAGATGAGGGGTTATCTCAGGTGTTTGTTTAATATATAATACGAGTTTGTACAGATATTTAAAATAAAAGAAGAGTTGCCACTGCGGGTGGCAGGCAAAAAGGCACTACCAAAGGTAGCTGTTTGATCTGGATGCCCGGGCCAGGGGAGCAGAGGGCTGGGGAAGCAGCCTACTGGGCGGAGCCCACCACCTGGCAGTGGAAGGCAGTTGGTGTGGCCATGCCTTAGGGAACACTAGCTCTGGCCCGTGCAGCCAGCCTACAGTGAGTCATGGATACCCCGCTGCAAACGGAGCTGTTGGCGGCTGGCAGCTGGGAGAGCCTGGCGCCCCCGGGGACTCTGTGTACAGCACGAGCAGCTGGTTTCAGTTTTGCACACTGCCAGCCTCCGATTGTGGGAACCCCAGGGTGTTTCCTGTGAGGGAGGTCTGAGTGAAGAAAGGAGGGAGACAGAATTATCACCAAACCCTGAAGCTGGGAGGGGATGGCCACTGTGTACAGGACAACTTGAAATTAGCTTCTGTCTGCAAGAATCCTGCATGGACAAGCCAGACCCTCAAGGACTTCCCTGCTGTCTCGTGCAGCAGCGGCAGCAGCAGCAGCAGCAGCAGCAGCAGCAGCTCCCTTCTCTCTGCCGTCCCTTCATTACGTTTTATAAAAATAATTTGAACAGCAACAGTGCTCACCCTGTGTCTTATTTCAGGAGCTTAGGGGCCTGAGGTCTAGCAGTATTCCACCATTCTGTCTCTCTCTCCTTTCTCCTCTCCTCCCTCTCCTCCTCCCTCCCTTCCCCTCCTCCTCTCCGTCCTTCCTCTTCCTCCTCTGCTGGCTCCTATGCAGTCATGGAAAGACAGGCATAGACGGAGAAAGTCACAGCTAAGAGTTCTGCCTTGTGAGGCTGGAGACGCCTCGCTCTGGCAAGGACAAGGCTACACAATGCACTCCACTCATTAAGTCACTTAGAGCGGCAGGGCCCATGCGGGTCCTCGGCCAAATGCCACAGCCAGAGTCCATCTTTTGAACATGGCTTCAAAAGGCATATCACTGCAGGAAGACCTACCCCATGGAAGCCCAGATCAGAGACAGTTGGGAGAAGCCACTGGGCTAGGGACAAGGAGAGGGGCCAAGTCTTTGGCAGACCTGAAGGGAATCGACATAGCCAATCACTGAGTCCTCCTGTTGCCCCTTGTCTGCGGGTGGGGATGAAAGCAGACACACAGAAACGGCCACCTTCTCGGAGAGCAGGCGCCACCCACCTCCCACGCTGCCCCAGCAGCCATACAGCTAACAGCTCCTTGGAAGTTCTGTGATTGACGCCCAAGTTAACACAACACTGGCAGCTGGTGCAGTGGTCTCCAGCACGCATGAAACACAACACTTTAAACATAGCTAGCATGGAGACACACATGTGACAAAGAGACCCTCTGAGCGCATTGAGCCCAGCACTTTTGGTTGCCAGCCCAATTCTGAGTCCTTCTGAGCTGCATGTCTGGGCGTCCTTCTGAGCTGCATGTCTGGGCTAGCCAGCCAATGCCCGCTCGGCGGTTTCCTCATCCATCAGAGGGGAACATGCCGTCCCCCTAGTGCTGATTAGAGGGTCATTGATTTATTGGTGATAAAGGAGCTTTGTGTTCATGAAACACAAGGAAATGGGAACTGTTCTTAGGACCTGTGTATAACGGAGATCATAGGGGATTTAAAAGAAATCATCCTGCCTGTGTCTCTGGGTTTAACAGTCATTCCCTTGGGTATATATAGGATACCATAATGGAAATTAACGCTACCTACCTCTCTCTGCCTGCCTGCTCTCTCTCTCTCTCTCTCTCTCTCTCTCTCTCTCTCTCTCTCTCTCTCGGGAAGGGGGGTGCCACAGCACATTAAGGAATTCTAAGGACAACTGTGTCAATCTGCACCTTACAGCTTCTATTTATTTATTTATTTATTTATTTATTTATTTATTTATTTATTTTTGAGATCTGTCTTCTCATGGTTTGACACTGTTTACATCAGGCTAGCCAGCCCCCAGAGTTCCCCGAGAGTCTCCAGCCTCTGCTTCCCATCTTGTTGCTAGGGTAGTGCTATTACAGACAAATGCTACTTACTATCCATAGTTTTGCGTAGGTTCAGGGGATTCATGTGGCAAATGCTTCACCTGAGCAATCTCCCTGTCCCTTCTGCTACTTTTCAAACTTCTGTGTACTGGAATGCTTTGGATTGCTCGGGATGGTTTGATAAAACATTCTAGGTGTCAGCTACATTCTCATAACAAACTCAAGAAACAGCAACTACGTGAGACTTGAGAAGCTTATATTGAGAAAAAAAGCATCATGCATTAAGTACATTAAAAGGGAACAGCGAAAGTGGAGATAGCGGGCTAAGTCTGAGTGTGCATACAAGGGGACCCACAAGCAAAATCGTGTAGTTTGGGCAGATGCTCCACTGCCTGGCCACTAGCTGACACTGTCTCCATAGAAACACAAGAGAGCAGTCTTTTCCAGGCGATAAAGCCTCAGGAATGAACTCTGCCATGTGAACAAGCCCCCACTCCCACTCAGCCCTCACACCTGGGACACAGAATTGAGCAGCAGTCTTCAAAGAAAGTTCTTGGTAAATGCACTACCAGTTTTGCAGCCTCTGTCCTCAGCCCAACCACCTGAGAGAATGTTTTCCTAGAAGTGCCCCGTGTTGCCCGTTAGTGGCCTCACTCTCTGAGAGTCCTTGAGCAGAGCAAAGAAGCTACACATCTCAGCAGGGAGAAGAATCGAGGTTTGGGAGAGGCAAGGCCAGCATTGCTTACCTGGAACCATTCACCTGGCTAGGGTTGCATTCCATCTTGATGGTGACCCTGGCTGGGGGTTGAGACAGCCAGTCCTGCTGAGGGACTCGAGGACTCATCTTGGATGACTGACCATAGTCACTGGACGAGGATGCAGTCATCTCTGTCTTAGCCAGGTGTGGTGTTCCGTAGGCACACTCAAATAGTGACTGGTCCTCACTCACAACCGATAAGGCCTCCTGGATGGTGAAGAAACAGAAAAGGAGATTCACAACATCCCAAAGGACATGGTGTCACAGAACCATTTCCAACATTTAAGGGACCATATTTTACATAGTTTCAAAGGCCTGCCTTCCTACTTTCTACTTAAGAAAGTAGAAAACAAAACAAAATACCTTTGTTTTCTTCACTGCACACTGTAAAAGTTGGAGCTGCCCAGCCTAGAAGTGCTTAGCTGCAGTTCTAAAGCATCCTAGCCTTGACTGTGCAGGGCAGACAGTACCAACTTCAATCGCAACACAAGGAACTTGAATTTCAAAGGTCTTAGAAGACATCCAATTGCATCTGTCATTATTTGACAAATGCAATCTATAATTCAAGCAGACAGGTCGCAGAATGGTCACAAAGATTAGAAAAAGAACTGTGAAGGCTGACACCTAGGCATCTGGTGGAACCCCATGTTCCAGGAGACTCTGAGAAACAGGTCCTCAAAAGAGTAAAGGGAGACACGACACCAAAGGACAGCCAGACAGAGACACGGCTTTTTCCACTCTGTGTTATTAGTTAAATAGGGTTTCAAACAACGCTTGCATGATGGTGAACATCTGGATGGTAAATGAAGCAAAAAATAAAAAAGCTGTGAATTACCCAGATGCCTCCAAATACCATGATGTTTGAATGCTCAAGATCCATAAAGAGCTGGCTGGTGTTTGCTCACTCTCTGTCCTCTGACAGTTTCATTATTTTGTGAGAAGAATATAGAAACTTGTCCCAATGGGGGCATTTTTTTTTTCTGTGCTTAAGCAAGGGGTAAGCCTATGGTTGTGTTTAAGAGTCCATGAGCAAATCATCAAAGGCAAATTTTACTTAGAAGTTTCAGCTGCTTGACTGATACATTGTATGGCTATTACATGCACTGCTTGAATGATACATTGTATGGCTATTACATGCACTGCTTGAATGATACATTGTATGGCTACTACATGCACTGCTTGAATGATACATTGTATGGCTACTACATGCAGTACTTATGAAACAATCCAACTCTCTAGAACAGGAGAAAAGCCCATCCATGAGACAACTCATGACTGTGTCTGTTTCTCTGCTCAGCATGGTCATCAACAAATGAGAAAGCCACTGGCCCCATGCGCCTGTGCACTCGTGTCTGTGCGTACACATGTGGAGGTCACGTTGATTGACTGTGCACTCCCGTCTGTGCGTACACATGTGGAGGTCACGTTGATGGACTGTGCACTCATGTCTGTGCGTACACATGTGGAGGTCACGTTGATGGACTGTGCACTCGTGTCTGTGCGTACACATGTGGAGGTCACGTTGATGGACTGTGCACTCGTGTCTGTGCGTACACATGTAGAGGTCATGTTAATGGACTGTGCACTCGTGTCTGTGCGTACACATGTGGAGGTCACGTTGATGGACTGTGCACTCGTGTCTGTGCGTACACATGTGGAGGTCACGTTGATGGACTGTGCACTCGTGTCTGTGCGTACACATGTGGAGGTCATGTTAATGGACTGTGCACTCGTGTCTGTGCGTACACATGTGGAGGTCACGTTGATGGATGGTATGTTTCTAAATTGTCCTCCGTCTCATTTTGGAGGACCGTAACTCTTCTTGAACCTGGAGCTGGGTAGTTTGATCTCCTAGTGAGCACCGTGAGTGATCCTGTGTCGCCGCCCAATGCAATGATTACAGGCGCATGCTGTCATGCCTGGGTTTTACCTGGGTGCTAGGATCCTATTGGCCACTTATCCATCTCCCCAGCTCTGGATAATTTTTAAAATCTAACTTGGGACCCAGAGAGAAGGTGGGGGAAAGTCATAGAATCCTTTCTCATCATGACCCAGAACTGTCAGCGCTGAGCTAACGTGAATGAGCTAGCCATGGCAAGCCAGGGGTTTGTGGAGGTGCAAATGTGTGTCACTGTTCGCCGACTCCGGGTTGCACGGGGAAACACGCTTAGACGGCCACTCCAGTCTCACGCTCTAGGGAGACCTTACAGTGAGTAAGGCGGCTCACCATCAGGAGCAGGGCTTTCCACAGCACCCTGCTGAAGATGAAGTCCTCTCTCCCTCCCCAGACAAATCAGAACCACGCCTTTTCATGAAGCACACCGCCCCCTACACTCTTCCTTCTTCTGTGGGCATTTCACCAGCTCATCTCGTCCTCTGAGGACCAAGTATCTCCCTGTTTCCCACATGCACAGGCTTCTTTGGCTGACCGTGCTGAGCCAATACAAAAGAAATAGGAACTCTCGGCCCACCTCTCAATGGGGTCGCAGGTATCTGTGCATACATACATACATACAAGTTTAGCCTTGGCCTCAGCCTGTGACAGCTCCACTACACTTAGGGAAAGAGCACGGCTGGAGTTTCAACAGGAACTGAAGCATGGGTTGTGTCAGCCAGAGAGCCAGAAGCAGGCACAAGGCAGGGTGGGCATCTTAACTAAGTGACACATTCAAATCCATACACTGGTTGTGAAGTTGCAGCCCCAGAAGATGGGGCTGTTGGCAGCATCCTGAATGTCAGAGCATGAATTATCTTTCCTGGTCTCATTGGATGTATGAACAGAGCTGTGGGGTCTAATAGGTGCCCCAAAGTCTAATAAAGTCCAATAGATGTACTGAAGCTTATTTTTCTGGGCATGTTCCCCTTCCTATGGTCATGTAGATGGTTTACACACTCAGAACAGAAAACAGGGCTGGCAGCTGCTCCTGCTCCTTGTCAGGCATGAGGATCCAAGCAAGGTTTGTGGAGAATAACATACTGTGTAATGTTAGCTTTGGCTCTTTGATGAGAAGACACATGAATAAATATGTGATTTATTATCAGAAACTGGCAAAAACAGGTTACACAGGAGGGATTGACTAAATGTAAGGTTGTATTTTTAAAAATTATAAGTCTTGAATAGCAACAAAAATAGTAACTTTAAATTTTTTATTCTCACGATAAAGTAGGATATTCTCATAAACAAAGCCATGGGGAAAATAAACGTGGTTCAGGATTGCTGGGGGAGGAACAAACTATCCCAGCTAAAATGAGGCCTAAAAGTGTGTGTGTGCTTGGGAAGGAAGCTTTTCACATCTGGCAAAGTATAATTTCACACATGGTCTTCTAAAGAAAGAAATCAAAGCTAATTGAGATGGATTTAAGTGGGGAAAGCCTTAAAATGTTAGCGATAAGACAGGCACACATCCTTTCTTCCTCTCCAGACGTTCTTCTGCAAGTCAGAGCTGCATAAAAGTGGGGATGGGGACAGAACACACACACCTGGATGCTTTGTTCATGGCAGAGGAAGAATTTTAAACAAAATGGAAGGTTTGGGACAAATGCTTCAGAGCTGGTAAAATGTGGACTCCATTCTAAACAGAAGTCCAAAAGTGCTCCCCAAATCACTCACTCAAACACACACACACAAACACACACCACAGCATAACACACACATGCATGCACACGCATATATGCACACACATGCACACATGCATGCACACACATCAACACACACCATAACACACATGCACACATACAACACATGCACATACGTGCACTACATACAATAATGCACACACACATACACACACACCATACACAGACACATACCGAATACATACACTCTTACATACACACATCATACACACAGACACCCACATGCATACCACACATACATATCTCCCACACAACACATGGAGATAAAGAAAGCTGAGGGGTATATTCTGAGTCATTGAACTTAGTTGCTAGATGACAAGCCGGTCACAGACCCAAACATTACTTTGTTCCCAGTTCAACTACACACATAGGTCTCACCATTCCCCTTTCAAGTCAGAATAAGACAAAGCCCTGAGTATCCAGCAGCTTCCCTGCCTGCAGTCTGAACACTTCAAACAGAGGAGAGCCCTGAGATTGATGGGAAGACACCAGGAAGGAGAACTGGGTGGGACCCAGGGCACGGGAGGTCTCTATCCTCCAGCCTGGGGAGAATTTTTTACCTTGGCCTTTAATGTCCCTGCTTCCTGGATGCCCTCCTGTGTTGGCTGGCCACCTTGCCTGCCCACTGCCCTGCCTGCTACCTGCCCAGAGGTCTGTCTGCAGGGCCTTAGATAGTATGGATATGGCTATTTCTTTGCAACCTTTAGTGAGTCCCAGGCTTTGAAAGAGGCCAGGGTTGCTTTTTAACCCAACAACATTCAAAACCAGTCAAAATCTGGCAGAAATGCGGCCTAATAATTTAATATTCCCGCCTCTGCATTGCTATAAAAAGGCCTGCACTGGAGATCAGTGTGTGCCAGCATGTGGGGGTGTCTGTTCTGTTGCTCCAGGAAAGTTGGGGTAGCCTGATGCGGCTAGTGGCTGCCTCCCAAGGCCATTTTTATGACCTTAAAAGAGGCACATAAATTCTAACTAAGCTGCCCCCAGGGAAAAGAAAGGCAGGGCTGTGCTGACACACAGTGTTTATTATCTTATTTGAGTACTGACAGTATCAACAACAGGGCCATCTTTATTTTGCTCCTGGTCCTGGGATAGCAATCAAGGAACAGTTCAGAAAAGGGAAAGATCAGCTGGATTATGTTTTTATACTGAATCAGAACTAGTAAGTTCAAGAAACTGAATTTGGATGCTAAAAATCTTCCAAAATAGTTCCCATTAAAAAGAGAGAAGTCAAAACTTTACACTTCACTTGTTTACCGATGTTTCCAGAAAAAGGCTTCCAGTTGATGTGAAGAGAGGAGCTGCATGAGGATGGACGAGACCCATGTCTGGATCCTCACGACACACGTGAAAAGCCAGGTGCCATGGTTCACACCCCAGCTTTGGGCATGGGAGCGTCCCTGGGGATCACTGACTAAGTGACACAGCCAAAGAAGACTGCACTGACTTCTGACACACACACGCACACGCACACACACACACTCACATGCACGCACACACACGCACACACACACGCACATGCACACGCGCACATGCACACGCACACGCGCACACGCACACACACACGCACGCACACACTCACATACACACACGCACGCACGCACACACACGCACACACGCGCACACACACATGCACACACACGCGCACACACACGCACGCACGCGCACACACACACTCACACACACACGCACACACGTGCACACGCACACACACATGCACACACATGCACACACACGCACACGCACACACACACTCACACGCACACACGCACACACACACGCACAAGCACACACACACACACGCACGCACACATACACACATATATGAACCACATATACACGTACCACACACATTCACCACACACATGCACCACATACACATTTACCACACATACCACACACACATGTATCACACACATATGCACCACACATGCACACACATGCACCACACACATACACATGTACCACACACACACCACACAAGTTTACTACACACACATGTACCACACACACATGTACCACACAATGTACCACATACACATACACACATACACATGTACCACACACATTTCCTACATACACACATTCCCCACACATTTCCCACATACACATGCACCACACACACATACACACATACACATGTACCACACACACCACACACATGTTTACTACATATACATGTACCACATACACGTACCACACACACACATGCACCAGACAATGTACTACATACACATGTACCACACACATGCACCACACACACATACACACAGACACATGTACCACACACATTTCCCACATACACACATTCCCCACACATTTCCCACATACACATGCACCACACACACACACGCACCCCCCCACACACACACGTACCACATACACACACAGATGCATCACACACACATGCACCACATAAACACATGCACCACACACACACATGCACCCCCCCCCACACGCACCACAGAGAGAAAAGGACAGACTGATTGGCACACAGACATACAGATTTCATGAACCCCAATATTAGAGTCATTTCACTGAAAGGGCAGTCAGGGCCTCAGCGTGAATTTGTTTCTGATCTGCGATCCTCAAGGCCCACAGAAAGACTCCACAGTTCATGCAGAGAATCCACCACACTTAAGTTTCCTTGAGAAATCTAGGAATGATGGAGTTCCAACAGGCAGAAAATCTCACAGAACAATCATCTCTGCCACGGGGTGGGGGTGGGGAGCTGAGAGGAGTGGGAAAATGACCATCCCTGCCTTTTGAAAACTAGGAAGACAGCCAGCTGTCAACTTCTGAGGAAGCAGATTCCAAAATCAGTCCTCAGTGTCCTCAAAGATTATGGGAAACTATGATTTTATAATGAAGCCCACCTAGCACAGGGAACCATCAACCCAGGAAGCCAGTCTCATCCTCACCAATAGTAGCCTGATGTCCAAGGCTCATCCCATAATATTCCAATATAGAATAATTTCTTAAATTCCTCTCACACAAACTAAGCAGCCGCCTTCTGCCGCTGTTAATGAAAGGTCATTATTTGACCACGTTCACAGACACCAGATCCATCAATGAACAAAATAGAGCTACATCGCGGAACATGACACATGCAATAGACTCTTGAATTTACACTCTCTGCTTGAAGTTACAGCATTTCCCAGTACCAGCTCTAAGAGCCGGCTATACGTCAGAGTCGGCAGCGTGTCCAAAACTTCTACCATCACTCTTTCTGTGCAGAAGGGACGTGAGACAGCACTGTCTTTAATCACGGGTGACATCTTTGAGTTATGGGACATAATTACACAACTTTTACAAGAGTCCCATAAGCTCAGGCACCATTCTTGCCCATAGACGGAAATGAGGTTTTGGAAAGAGATGGCATTCGCCGCGAGGGTGGCGTAGAAGGGGCCTGTACACACACGAGTGGACTTATTCCCAGAGCCGAGCACTGTCCTCATTCTAGCCGTCATCAGAAGCAGGGAGGTGAGCACGGCAGGGTCCTCAAATGCGCTGCTTTAAATATTTTAAGTCTCTTTACTATTCATGCATGAACGTGTGTGCTCCTATGTACAAAACATGTGGGCAGGTTCAAAGAACAACTTGTGGAAGTTGGTTCTCTTCCTGTCGTGTGAGTCTCTGAGATGAAGCTTAGGTTGCCGGTCTTGGTGGCAAACACCTTACCCATGGGGCCATCACATCATCTTCAAGCCCTGTGTTGAAGTTAAGAAATAGAACCACCTAGAAAGGGGAAAGCTGGGAGACAGCAGGGAGTAAGGAGGAAGAAGAGGACGCATGCCTAGGATCCCACAGCGGGAGGGAGTGAGCAGAGTCTCTTGGAAGGAATCCCCCACTGCATACTCTTCCAAAAGTCCATGGGGTTAACAGCAACAGGTCCTAATGCATTACTTATTTCATAAGTGATAGTTTAGGTCAAGAAGCCTTTTCTGCTCTTGGCTGATCTGATTATTCAAAGCCAAGGATCCTGTGGCACATGTCGGGCTGCATTCACTGCAGATGGATGTCTGCCTCTGCGAACAAATCATACATGGAAAATGAGGGCGTATGGGGATAGCACTTATAAATATGTAGGAGCCTGGGCCAGGGGGAGAACATTAGTGGGTGTCGGTGCACCTAGTGATACTGCAAACCCAAATATTAGGGCCAACAGCCCTAGCATTTATGTCTTCTTCTTTCCACGGCCAAGCATGGACCGTAGATGCTTTTGGAAAATTTAATCCCGTGTTATATCTATGGGGGAAGCAACATAAGCAAAACAGACAACACACTTGTGCACAGCCCCAATGTGGCCAACAGCATCAAGACTTTAGTTCTGTAGGGAATGTCATTTCAATGTATGTGTGTGTGTGTCCCTGTGTATACATGCACGCATGCACATGTATGTGTGTGCATGTGGAGGTTCACTTCAGGTGTCATGCTTTAGGTCCATCCATGCTTATGTTGGTGGGCTTTTTTCCCTTTGAGCTAGGTCACTGGCCTGGGACTTGCCACCTAGAGTAAGCTGACAATGCAGCCAACACCAGGAATGTGCTGGTCTCTGCCTCCCCAGCACTGGGGTTAAGTTCTCGTCATCATGCCTAGCATGACTTACACAAGTTCTGGGGATGGAACTTGGTGCCTCATGCAAGAAGCAAGCACCCTATGGGAAGGGCTGTCTCCCCATGTCGACCCCCATATCCCTTCTGAATTTTTAAATTCAGACATAGTGAACCTCTGATTGCCTGTGCATCTTGTCATTATAAACACACAATACAAATGAATCCCTGTATGACAGAAGATGCCAGTGAGGCTGGGCACGGTCTTTTGTGTCCCCCTGATATTGTTTCTTCCCTCCTTGCCTCTTCAGAGAAGAATCATGTGTTCAGCACAGCATCTTGCTTTGTGTTCACGTTTTTTTAATTTAACATATTGCTATTTTAGTCCTCCAAATATATAAATATTTGGATTAGCTTCAAAGGGAAGATGTATGTAGGCGAACTAAGTCCATCTAAAGAGTGTTTTCTTCCAGCATGGCGTTACTCCAGCATCCAACAATTTACAGCTTGTAATACTGACCCAGTACTAAGGAAATGAGACCCAGGACTGCTACAGAAACACGCACACATGCACACATACATACATAATACATATATACATATGTACATATGTACATATGTACATACATGAGGGCTTACACAGCAATGTACATATACACATGTATACAGGTACATGTATTAACAAATATAAGGGAATATAAAGCTGTACTATTTTCATTAACAGACCAGACACTCCCCAGATGGTCACTAAGTAAGATGTCAGTTCACTGATACAGAGAGTCTGAATTCTTCCATTTTCACCACCGCTGACTCCTTCCTCATTCTAGAAGGCATTTTCCCTTCATCTGCCTGATTCTTCAGAATAGAATGCCCCCAACCAGTTCTGTTTTGTTTTGAGGTCAATGGATTTCAATTCACATTTGATCTGGGTCTCTTGTCCTATACCGCTAACCCTAGCAATGGGAAATCTGCAGCAGGAGAACAGTGAATTTAAGTCTCTAGTCTGGGCTACATAAAAAGACCTTAACTAAACAAGTAAGCAAAGAAACCATTTTCAGCCACCAAGACTGCCATCCCCCAATGTGCTTCTAGCATCCAAACAAACTTTTTGATATTACCGACTAGTGGATGCCCATACTACATATAACATAGTCAGGGCACGGTATTCAAGTCCAGTCCATCACCATGCTCTTGGTGGGGTTCACACACGTCTGTCATGGCCAAGGAAGGGAGAATGTGCCTTATGAGATAAGTGATTGTGGAGTCTGGAGCTGGCATTGCCTTCTCGTTTTATCACGGGTTCATGAATGTGCAACGTTGCTCTAACCTCATGTAGTAGGTTCAGCCTATGAAATCTAAACCCTAGAGGCCTATGGAGAAAACCAGGCTTTAGAGAAAACAAACTTTTCCAAAGCAAGGAAGGGAAAAAGCACCAATCAGAAAGCAGAGAGCCTGAACAGGTGGAAAACTGGAACTTTAGAGAAGGGTAAACACAACACAGGAGAGACTCCAGAGGATCCTGAGAAATTAAGAAATCCAATCACTATAATGTGGAAGTCATCTCTCTTTGCTTGCTTGTGGCATACAGGTGCTTTCAGATACATGGGGAATAGGAGGAGCCAGGGACCGGCTTGGCAAAGGTCAGGTTGGAGGGCTCACACACATTTAACCTGATTATCCAATGCACACATGTACAGACATGTCACTCGGTACTCAATTATCAAGCACAATTTTCTAAGTCTTACAGAAAAGTTAAACAAAATGCTAACCAAAATACGTACACAGAAGCATTTCCATAAAGAAGAAAGAAGCCACGCTGTCTGTGGGGAACTGTCTGTGGGGAAATGGGGTCAATGGATGACAATACAGTAAGTGAATGAAGTCATGGCAAGAAAAACAAATACCTTATGTTTTCTCTCAGTTGTGGTCTGAGATTTTACATGCATAGATAGATAAAAAAACTGTATGTGTCTCTGTGTGTGTGTGTGTGTGTGTGTGTGTCTGTGTGTGTGTGTGTGTGCGTGTGTGGCATGAAAGCAGAAATGAACAGGGGATGAAGGAACCTAATGGGAGGGTGAGTAAAGGAAGGGCTTGGGGTTCCTTAAATATACAATACATATGGATATAAAAAGTTGAAAGGTAAAAAACAAAACAGTAAAATGAATAGGCCACCCTCTCTTTAACCATGGATGTGTTTGATATTAATCAGTCCTCCCCACTCCCACCCATGAGTGTGAAGAATTGAGCTGCTGCTTCAGCTCTGCCTGCCCACGGGCTGTCTGGACTCTTCCCATCCCACGCTTGGTGCTTTGCTTCTCTGACCCCTGCCAGCAGATCACACAGAATAGCCATGCAGAAGTCTCTACTTTTGTCTGGTTTCTAGAAGTTCCCTTTAGATGAGAAGATGGTGTTCGCTTGGTTTTTATTTTGTTTGGAGACTGGATCTCACACAGTCTTGGCAGACTCACTATATGGCAGAGAAAGGATGACCATCCACTCCTGATCCTCCTGCCTCTGCTTCTCACGTGATAGGATTACAGACATGTGTCACCATGACCATTCCTTATGAACTACTCAAGAATTTCACACATGCTTATAATGTGTTTTGATCAAATCCACCCCTCCAGCCTCTCCCCCATCCTCATTACTTCTCTTTCCCCCAGTGATGTGCTCTGTTTTTAAACCTTGCAGCATTGGGGTGTAAGACCATCTACTGAAGCAGGCATGACTCTAGGGGACCACACCCTGTATGTAAACCAACTCTCCAGGGAGTTTCCTGCATGCCAGGCAAGCACTCTACCAATGGAGTCACACCGCTAGCCCTGCTGCTTGGTTTCTTTTTCTTTTAGGTCCCAACAGCTAAACTTAGGCGATATCTGGAGAAGCAGCAGAAAACAGGAGGTGGCTTTACAGAACAAAGAAGTCCTGGTCCTGGGTTGGGGAGGAACACCCCAGTTTACAGCTAGGTATGCCCCCACTTTCTGTGAATTCTCAAATCTCAAATTCCTCCCTCAAAAATCTCCATGCTCGGGCTTGCTGGGAGTTGGTTCAAAATACAACCCAGGAACACAGCCTCTCAGATGGTTACAAGGCATCCTCCCGGGAGATACTAGCACACTCAAATTCACAGAGCCCAGCGCTGTCTTCTCTGAGTCTCGGTTCTTCAACTGCAAACGTGATGCAGGTCACAGCCACCCAGCTCTCGGCGGGCCAAACAAGCTACTGTGTGTAAAAGTTTTATGAGTCTGAATATATGCAAATTATTATCAGGCTTGAGAAAGTTGACATTATTGGATCAAAGTCCTCAAGAGCTGGAGGCAGAATCTCTAGACATATTATTCTAATAAGCTGGATGCCTGGAAGGTTACACAGCCCCCTGCATTAGTCACTTCTTGGGAAGCACTGAATTTTAAATCATCCATCTGTCTAATGAGGGCAGAAGGAATACAGGCTCCCCAGCCTCTATGAGAGCACACTGAGCCCCGTGTGGTTTAGCTTTTGTGGCCCCTAGTCCCATTCTCTCATGGGTTCTCAATTATAACTCCTCGCTGATATGGACTCAATAGAAGCTTCGTCCAAAAGGGAGGGAGCTTGGTAACAAGTCAAAGGCCAGGGGGTATGGCTCAGAGGTAAAGCACTCAGGAAGATTCCACCCCCAATTCCAGCAAAGAAAAAAAAAAAAACACCAACACATCTACACTGGCACATGGCATGCAGTTGACACTCTTCAAACTCCTGAGATATGTGATTCATGATCCCACCATGACCCCATCCCGCCATGACCCAATGACACCATGACCTCATCCCATCCTTCTGATCTCTGAGGCTTGCACAGTTGGATAAGTGAGATTGAGAGAGTGAAAACACCCGCAGGCCAGCAGGCAGAGTCTTCTGCTCCCATATTCTGTTACAGCAGTCCTTCTATGACGGGATAAATGGGCCAGCATTCTTCTGGTCTTCAGAGGGAGTCCATGCTTGGCCTCCACAGAAACCACGTATGCTAAAAATATAACACATTACACATCTGGAACGGTCTCCTTCACGAATCTCTGACACATGGGTTCATTGTTTTCCATAGAATTCCAAGAATTTTATTCATGAGAAAATTCTGGCACAATGGAGAACCTTGGCAGGAGGGAGATGGAAGCAACAGATGTCCTGGCCTCCTCCCACGATTCTGTCTCTAGCTCAGCTAACGTCCTTTGGGTATCTATCTCCTGCCTTCAAACAGCCAATCTAAAATTTTCCACAGGAGGAAGGCTGTATGAGAGCCTTGAGGACTTAGAGAAAGGATGTAGCTTCCTGAAATGGCGGTCACTGATGTGCAGGTGTTAGGACAGTCACAACAGGAAGAGCCACGAGCACAGGGCACTACATAGAGATTCAGGGTCCCTCAAGTCCTGGACTCTAACCTTCTGGGCCTTCTCATCGAGGGCTTGTCTACCAGTGTTTGCTCAGGCCCTGTCCCATGTCCCCCAAAACCTCTTTATTAACCGGTAGCATCCTCTCCCTGCCACATGATGTGGATAAGGTCTCCTTCTCCATGTGTGAACATACATGGGGTAAGATACACATTTATTGCAGATGAAATGGCTAAAAAGTTTCTGCAAATTAGGGTTAGAAGATAACACTTGGTTCTTATGTGCTGCTTCAGATTTTAATTTCCTATGTCTCTATAGCTACCTTTATGCTAATAGCAAGAAGCCATATTGTGGACCGCGGTGATAGCTCTGTGGGTGGAGCACTTGCTACAGAGGAATCAGGACTGAGTTCCATCTCAACGTTCACTCAGAAGCTGAGTCTGGCAATGGATGCTTGAAAGCCCTACATCTAGCACACGAAGGCAAGAAAAGAATACCAGGGGCTCACCTGGCCAACCTGTCATGACGCCTTTGGGTTCACTGAAACACAGTCTCAAAAGCTGTGGAGACTACCTAAGGAAGATTCCAGTACTGACCTCTGAACTCCACATATGCATGAACAGGGCAGAATTCACACACACACACACACACACACACACACACACACGCAAACTATACAAATACACACAATTTTTAATTGCAGAAATAAGTTAGGTTTGTTCCCTAGAGCTGGCTCTGTATTTCCAACTGTGGCTGAGCCCCTATCCGCTGTGAGGGAACACAAGCTGTTTTATATGTAAAAGTCATCATTCATAACAAACATGGTTCTAGTGAAAAATCACTTAGAACCTAGCAGAAGAGCCTACAGGTATAGTAGCTACTGTTTTCATGGGGTTCCAATCCCCTTTCTCTTATTACTTTCTTCCAATAATTAGAGGTACAGGCCACACACAGCATAAGGCAGACACAAAAGTGAACCATTTTTTCTTTACAGACACCCACCATGGAAGCAGCATTGATCCTCACTGTGAGGGTCTAGCCCCTGCCAAGCTGGCGTTTCCTCTGGGTGAACGGCGACGCCTCCTTCTCTGGGGCCAGCAGGCTAAGCCTGTACTTTGCAGATTTTCCAGCACATAAATCTTCCCTGATTGCTACAGAGGAAGGGGACTAGGCAGCCAGGGTGTCAAGGCCTTTGTGCAGGCTCCAGGCTGAGCTCATGTTTTTCCCATGACGTATCACCGTGCACCCCATTGGGATGGTATACTTTTAATACCCCCAACAAAGGGGTTGCCAGCAAGACTGGGCTTTTATAAGTCTGGGAGCACTGACATCAACCCCCCATACAGTTGGGTTATAAATCCTAACCGCTCACACATCCATCCCACTCAACAGGGGGTCTCCCTGGCTCTCTGTAAGTAGATTTCCTTTGGAAGACCCAAATGCTCTTGAAATATCTGAAGATTCGTTTGCATCCAAATCATGCTGAGCTCCATACTAGCTAGGAGGCGTGGCCTCTCCATGCAGCCTCTGCAGGAGTCTCCGACTGCACCCTTACTGGGCACCTTGTCACTTCCTGAAGGAGGAAGAGTCACCACAGAGTCACAGCTGTCTCTAACCTTGTCACCTCTTTCTGGGGAACAGGTAGTTTTAAGGCGCACAGCTGTTGGGAAGTCCCACGCAGACCGTGAGCGTGGAGATGAGAGTGGGTGAGGTGGAGGGTGGGTGCCTACAGCCTCAGAGCCTACTTCCATTCTGAGTGGAGGCCTCTCAAAGTGGCCCATCCACCCAACACTCACAACCAACCTCATGCATTGCCAGGGGGCTGCATCCAAGAGCAGCTTCCTTAAAAGGGAAGATAACTCACATTCCCCCTTGTTCAGTGCAGCCAGCTCGACCCATCTCCACTTACTTGTGAACACAGACTCACTACAAAATGACTGGGGAAATTTTTAAATATGCAAATACTGCACCCTGGGAAATCAGGGAGTCATGCAGGCCACTGTCAGATCTTAGAACTGAGCTTCTGACCTGAAGACAACAAGGAGGCTGAGCCGGCATCAGCATTGCTCCCCTCACAAGGTCCGGTAGGGCGGTGGCTGCAGAGCTGCCGGCTGCCATAGGCCCTGGAGTTTAATTATCTAATTTGACATTGTACCCATGTCCTCATACCCACGCTGTTCTTCCGCAGAATTTACCCGAGCTGCCTTTATCCAGTGAAAATATGCAATGTTTATCTACGACCTAACAATGCTCACTCCTTTACCACTCAAGCCAATGTCTCCACATTCCTAGTCTGCTTTCAAGCCCAAGACTGTGAGTCTGAGTGTCAGGGATAGACGGTAGCTGGCCTCACAGGAACATGCCTTCAGTCAGGCAGTTCTCCAGGTCTTTCAACGTTAATGAACAGCAAACTAATGATACTTACAATACCCCAAATTGGTACTGAGTAATAATATATATAAAACCCCAAATCTGTACCGAAGTGTATAGTCCCATCTTCTTGATTGAAAGCATACACTTTTAGCTTCTTTGCTGGCAATGTACAGTCTTATTTTCTTTCCTGAGAGCAGGCAGTCTTTTCTTGACTTTCATCCGGTAAGCAATAGTATAAGGAGGTTTCGCACGACATTAACATGGCGCTGGATCTTGCCAACAGTGGAGAGCTGTGCACAATGAGCCATTTCATCTAAGGGGCTCTCCATCTGAGCTTTGCTACCTAAGAGAAACCCCAGGCCGCACCCACCCTCAGATAAC
Source organism: Arvicola amphibius (assembly GCF_903992535.2). Taxonomy (NCBI): domain Eukaryota; kingdom Metazoa; phylum Chordata; class Mammalia; order Rodentia; family Cricetidae; genus Arvicola; species Arvicola amphibius. The sequence goes on along the minus strand of NC_052056.1, from coordinate 3,005,930 downwards.
CAGGAATGGCTGTACTTAACAGTTTATAACTTCAATGACTCTTCAGATCCTGCTCTCTCCCCTAACCTACAGTCTGGTTCTGCCCCTGTCCCACCAAGATGAGCAGCAAGCCTTGGCTCTGCATTCCCCGTTACTCCCTCGTTAGCTGCTCAGGAGCAGTGAGCTAGTCTGGCTACTCCCTGCTTCTGACTCTAAGGCTTCCACACTGCCTCTCTGGTTACCTTGTCTCTCACTCCCCTACCCTCCTCTTTCTCTCCTGCTTCTCTCTACTTCAGCTTCCCAGCACCCCCTGGGTCACTTTCCTGCAGGGAGGTCAGCTTGTGTATGTAAAGGAGGAGAATTAAGTCAGTGAAGGAGCAGAAGTGGTGTCCTCCAGGCTGAGGCAAAGGCCCGGTGTCAGAGAGGGAGAAGCAGAAGAGACCCTATAGCTGCCCTGGCCAAAAGCCAGAGACTATCTCCTTTGAGTTGGGTTAATATCTTTCACCTCATAAGGACTCCACACAGAAAACTCTATCTTTTAAGTTTTATTATTTTCAAACGAGATAAAAATCAGAACATGCGCGGCTTGCCTGCCATGTGCACACCAAAAAGCCATGCCTAATAAAGCATCACTGCCAGCCCACCCCACATGTTTCAGAAACCTCCATCTGCCCTTCCACACAGGACCTTCGGGAACTTTTATCCTGAAAGCCTGCGACTATTTTTTTTTTAAAGACTCGGCATATATGGAAATCACTGCATGGAGACTACCCTCACCTGTCCCTTAAGAAAGGCAGTCAGGGGGACCTGAGCTGTGACAACAGAAAGGAGGGACCACACCGGAGAATACCCTGCGCCAGCTACTGCCAACTGTAGGACAGTGTGGTGGAAGAACGGGTCCTGGGAAAACGTCAGACCTGTAAATCCTCTCCATTCTCATGGGCACACACACACGGATGCGAATTTCTGGGCTTGAGCAACCATGTAAATTGCCAGCTATTTCCTGTTTAAACAAAAGCATCGACGTGCTTGAGGAAAGGGCTTTTAGGACCGTTCCCCCCATTCGCAGCTGTGCCAGCCTGTGGAGAATTCTAGTTCTTAGAACACCCATGGAGATCGGTTGTTCTTCATTCAGGAAGGGGAGCATCTCTTCTGCCCTCCAGATTTTCTTCGAGTTGGCAGGCTAAGTCTCACAGCCTCCTCTGAACCCAGTGTCAATGCCTGGGCAGTCTGGGCACATCTGAGGTGCCTAGAAACACAGTCACTGGCTGAGTGATTGGAGAGACATTCCTTGTCTCAGAGCTCTGGAAGCTGAAATTTAAGGCCAAAGTGTTAGCCAAATTGGCGCCTCTTGATGCCTCTCTTCTTGGCTTGGAAATGAACCACTCCTATGTCTTCATGGTTCTCCCCCTGCACATGCCTGGCTCTGTGTCTAAATGGCTTTTCATGAGAACCCCATTCACAGTGGAATAGATACCACCCTAAAGAGCTCATTTGAGTCGGGCAGTGGTGGCGCACGCCTTTAATCCCAACACTTGGGAGACAGAGGCAGGTGGATCTCTGTGAGTTCGAGGCCAGACTGGTCTACAAGAGCTAGTTCCAGGACAGGCTCCAAAGCTAGAGAGAAACCTTGTATCCAAAAACCACACACAAAAAAAGAGCTCATTTGAATTTGATGACCTCTATCATGACTCTTCCAAAAAGGTTACATTCTGAGATATTGAGGGTGAGGACAAATGGTCGTGGAGATAGTTCAACCATGACAGCCAATGGCTTGAGAGAGACAGAGAATGTACCCCCTGGTTCACTGTCGGGAGGGCCTCTACACAGCACAAAACTAGGCACGACATTACAGCTATCCAAGCGTGGTCCAGATGCACGCTGGGATTCCCAGGGCCCTCCAGGGACTGAGCAACCCCACAGTGTCTCCTGACACCTGCTTGCCTTTCCTGTGCCTATCTTCTCACAGATGCTCAAGGGCGTTTTCCAGAGGATACCTGCTGCTTCAGAGTAAAACGGACCAGGGAAACCCCTGTGAGCACACAGGAACCCACTGCCACTTTCGGTTGAGCACTGAAGAGGTTTGTCAAACAGATAACTAATATACTTTTCTCTCTAAACATTTATTAAATAAAGCAATTTTTTGAAAGCACACTGTGTGTGCTAACGTACGCTTATCACTGTTACTTGTAGGTAAATTTGTAAGTAGGTGTTTCAAATTTCCTGGCCCCCTCTCTAATTTCGTGAGTGTTCATAGACATAACTGACATACTTAACTATACTTTATACCTCTGACTTTTAGGAGCATAAAAGGATCCTAAGACCAAATGTTTGAGACCCACAGTTTAGAGGATTAGTCATGGCTGAGACAGTCTGCACTGCCTAAGGTGATCCATGGTCTACAGCAAGACAAGGTCTTCTGAGCAGACCTCAGTAGTTGAGTGCTAGGAAATGGGAATCCCAGGGCTAGCTCTTGGTGTGTCCACTAAATCATGACTTCATAACTTAAAATATAACATTCTCTAATACCCCCCCTAAAACCTAGTACTAGACAGAACGCTGCTGTTCAACTCAGTGAGCTGTAGACACAGCCAAAGGTGTATGGCACCAATGCCCTAGGAAATTCTTAACACAATCAAAACCAACCACCGTGTCGAATGCAGCAAACAACACAAGAGCTGGCTGCCGGACCTAATTGAGCAATTAGGATGTGGGCAGCAGTCCGTAAGAATTGAGAGTATGACTTTTGGTGTCACCCTCTCCCTGCAGGTGATCCGAAGTGTGTGGGAAAATAGCCCCTTTTCTGTTTTACCCCACTGGCATGTGAGGGCTACTCGTTTCTGCAGCTAAGTCTGTCATGTCCCAACTATCGATATAACAAAGGGAGGGATGCAGTAATGTGTGCAACAGACACGTTCACAGTGCTGTGCCAACTTCTCTCATTTCGCTCCACGATTAACATCTAGAAGCTGGGGAGTGAAGTGCTGACTACGCAGGCGTCAGGGCCTGAGTTCAATACCCAGCACCCACGTAAAAAAGTAGGGTGTGGTGACGCGCTGGGGAGGCAGAGAAGCAAACATCAGTGGTCCCTGCCATGTGTAAGGCACCTTAAGAACGTTCAGCTCCTTGCATGGAGGCTTGGCAGACACACCGTCACAAACACTCATCATCACTGTGCGCATGAGCGAGGCGCTCAAGCTGAGGACAGCCTGATCTGATGTGAAATGAATATGTAAATGTGGACATAATTCACAGAGCTTTGCTTTCTCCTTGACTACTGTACTATTTTATTTTCTCCCCCTTCTTTCCCCTAGGGCGATACTAACTCATAACAACCATATTTTGTGACACCCTAAGTTACTTTTCACTTTGGTTTTCGAACAAAGCGCTGTGTAATAGATGCAACCGTGCAGACAGCTCTTCACTCGGATCATAAAGCCCAGACTGTATGGGCTGCCGGCTGCCAGTCATGAGCTGACGGTGGAGGACAAAAGACAGCATCCCCATTGCCTCCTGGGCACTGCTCGCACAGTGTGTGCTTACACACACAGCCCCGTTTGTCTCCAATACACTCTCCACACACTGAGCGTTCACACTCGTTGGTTTTCTATACCCTTGCCTAAGGAATTTGTCTAGTCACTTGGGTTATTTGCATTGCAATGCCTCTTATTTGTGCAGGGTGTTACACACTCCCACGGTTTCAGGGTCTGACCAGGGCCACTCAACAAATTCTATTTCTTTTTTCAAGAGTTTATGGAGATTGCTATATAGGAACAACATAAAAAAAAATAATTCACATTATGACTCTAAGTGAGAAACAAACCAAAAATGGCTAAAATGGAAGAAGTCCTGCACATTTTTCATAAGACTGACCGTGAGACAGAAGAGGGCTGGAGAGGGCCCAGGTGACTGAGTGTTCTGTGTCTTGCTGTAGAATCTGAAGCTGAGTTGTCTAAGCCTCCTTCCCCTACGTAGACACCATGACACTGTCCCTGGTTTATATATGCCTTATTGCTTAGTCTACCATAGAGGCTATGATGAAGGACACATGCAACATGGTAGAGATGGTATTAAACATATTCATTCACAAGCAGGATAAATGAGATGACAGGAGCCTGTGATAAAAAGGGACAAACGCTCCAATTGCTTGATATATATTAAAATAAGGAAATCCAAAGAAGGACTTCTAGGCTTGGGAATGCTCAGCTGGATGCTCAGATTACGCTATAAAAGCAGGAGAACCTGGGTTTGATTACCCAGAACTCACACACAAAAGACGGGCATCATGGAGTTCCCTTGTAGGCAAAGATCTCGGCTGCCATGCTCTTAGGCCAACACCTAAAGAATAACGACAAAGGCCGTCTTCTGAACTGGGCTGGGGGTGGGGGGACATATCGCATGACTGATTCCTTCTCTCCCAAACAGGAGGGTGTGTAGAACTATGGGGTGAAAGAACACCCTCTAAGTAGGTCTCTGTCCTCATGACAGTCTCCATCCTTCCTGTGGAGAAGACCTGTGCCCACCTCAGTCATCAGAAAACAACCGTGTGCAGAACTCATTGGGAAGCCCGAATCTCCAGATTCTAGTGGCATTCAGCATGCAAGCTTCCTTTTCTACTTTCCCATGTAAACCGGCCCCACACTCCTACTGGCACCAACCCTAACCACAAACAGACGATATAATGACTCAGTGGCCACACTTTCATGGACTTGCTCTAAGTAAGAAAACAAGTTTTCTCCCATGGCTTAATTTTATGAGCTTAATTTCCTCCTATCTGAACTTGACCATTAAAATCAAAAGTCTGAGAATGTTTAAGAGGAAAGAGTGAACAGGATTCACTTAACCACCTATTCATTAGCGATAGAAGCAATTCCTTTTCTAGTCACACGTGGAACCAAACAGCATCTCGCTGCGGAATACAGGGGTTGACTAGAAAGCTGATCTGCCTTCAGATTTTCGAGGTGTGACTACACCTCAGACCTCACCCATCTGTAGAAGGGCAATCAGATGAAGGGATGGAGGGATGCATGGATGGAGGGATGGATGGATGGATGGATGGATGGATGGATGACATACGCAGCCTTAAGATAACATGTAAAATATCACCTTCCAGTAGTCTGGAGAATGGATGTTCCACAGCCTGGACTATAGGTAAAACCCTACACTTAACAGGTGCTGTGTAACCATTATCCAAACTGAGCCCCTCGGCCCCCACACAGCATACAGAATGTCTTATGATCACCACACAAAGCTGCAGGCTAAGTCCTCAGTGCTTGCTCACGTCTGTGATATATTAAATGCTCTACTTCTCCCACGGGAGCACATCAAAACAGCAATAAGTCAGGCTGGACCCTGAGAGACGGTGCCAGCACTGGGGGCCGTGGCTGGAATCACCATTGTGTAGAGTGACCCCAGTTCTAGGATGTGGAAGCCCTGAGAGTAGAGAGGGAAAGAGGGAAGAGTAGAGTTCGCATGGTGACCATGACCTTAGATGGAGGGAATTGAACGAGGACCAGCCATGTGCTCTGACCTCTGGCCTGCACACTCTCGGTTCACCTCCTGTGCATTCAGGGGACATCATGTCCAACTTTCCTGTTTCCATGAAGGACCTGCATCTGGCAGCCTGTGTTCACACTTGCCTGAGTCTGGCAGCCTGTGTTCACACTTGCCTGAGTCTGGCAGGCATATCACACTTGTCTGTGGGTCTTGTACATACTGTCTTTGGTAAGGTCTTCTGTAGCCTCTTCTTGGCTCCAGTGTTTACCTCAACTCCCTGCTACAGCTAGTTCACCCCAGAACCTGCACTCCATACCTTCCTACTGCTAAACAAGAATAGTACCTTCTCATAATACAAAGCAGTATAGAGTAAAATACTAGGGACGGGGTCTCCCATTACCGTGATATCATGCTGGGGCAGGGTCTCCCATTACCATGATATCATGCTGGGGCGGGGTCTCCCATTAACGTGATATCATGCTGGGGCGGGGTCTCCCATTACCGTGATATCATGCTGGGGCGGGGTCTCCCATTACCGTGATATCATGCTCTTTTTACTTTATGACAGTCCTATACAGTCTGTGGAAACCATGCTTGGAACTGTGTGAAGTCTTCACTTCTTTCAGCCAAGCATCATGAATGGTTGCCTCTCTCAAGGCACGGGGCAGCAGCTCTGAGTCCCGGCCGGGACAACAAGAACAAACAGTGGTCCCTTTGCCGGGTGCTGCTAAGCCACACTGTGTAGGGTCAGGTGAAGGCAGCATATGCTCAACTGGCATTTGCAAATCATGCCATATTTATCAGTAGAGTGCTCCACCATAAGCAGAGGATCACAACTACTCGGGAAGTAACCAAAGACGTGACACGCGTGCTCAAAGACAAGTAAACCCACATCTTATGGACATGCGAAAAGGACACAGGAATTCCTGGAGGCTAACGCTGAGCAATAAAATAAACCAAGACAGTTCTAGGTTATGACAAAAAGGATAAAATAAATATATGCAAATGTCTCTAGTGATCAACTTCACAACAGAGTTAAATAAATCAGTCAGGGTAAGAGACTCTCTCTCTCTCTCTCTCTCTCTCTCTCTCTCTGTGTGTGTGTGTGTGTGTGTGTGTGTAAGGAGTGTTTATGTATGCCTATGAAAGTCAGAGGCTCACTTTGTGTGTCTTCCTCAATCACATCTCCCTTTTATTTTTCAGACAGGTTCTCCTGGGGCCTAAACTCACTGACTGGATAGACTGGCCAGCCACACCACCCGGCCCTAGGAATCTTCTTGTACTCATCTCCCTAGTGTTGGGAAAATGGGTTTGCACCACCACTCCTGGCTTCTTAGGTCCTAGGGGCATGAACTCAGGTCCTCACATTTGGCCCAGAGAAAGCTCTTCTTTAGAAAAAAAATACAAAATAGCAAGTACAGAAGAATGAGGGGGACGTACTGCTGCCACCGCAAGGTCTACTGAGTAGTCCCAAAGTCAGCTGGGCCACATCAAAGAGACAAATCACCAGTCTGTCTGTCTACAAATCCTTTCAAAGCTTCCTTACGAAAGTTAGAATTTAAACCTTTCTCTGACATGTGGGTGCAGTTAGTCACGTACTAACTAATGTAGAGAGAGCGAAGCAGCAATTTTGGCACACGACACCTCAACCAAGTCCTCTAGGTCAACACACCCACCAACCCCAGACTGGCACCTGGACCCTCTGACAGGACACAGGGTGGACACATCCCCTCCGAGACCTCTTCCTAGGCCTCTCTCGCTCTGTGCAGAGATGTCAAAGCCCACAGGAGACATCACAGAGACCAGGAGCCACAACAAGGAAATATAACGTCTCGACCAGAGAAAGGACGGCAGTGGGAAACGGGACTAAGCCTGTTGTCTCTTCAGAAAGTGGCCACTGTCATAGCTATGCAGCCAGGATCCCGGCCCTTGCTACTGAGAAGGTTCTTATAGGCCTAGGGGAAAGGGCAGCTGTCTCAGGCCCTGGGAACCCCTCCTCTTCCTGAAGGGAAACATCAGCCTCCGTTCAGTGAACTCAACTTCACTTCTGGTGTACTAATTTTGCAATGCAAACTTGGATTCGCCAGAGACCTGCAGAACAAGCTTTGAGCTTCCAACTGCATGGCCTCTGTTAACTCCAACCACAGCAGATGGATCCACATGTGTGTTCACCCACGGACCGTCTATAGTTGCCTGTGCCTGGAACCCTTAGCCCTGCCGAGGCTTCTCTAGCCTAGATTTTCCAGGCCCTGGTTCACCCTCGGAGGCCCTTCCCTGCTCTGTCAGGCTGCTTGCCTTGTATATCGAACACAGGCCTAGAACTGAGCTTGGAAAGAAGTTTCCACGGCTCAGAGTGGTTGCAACCCCTGTGCTTCTGAAGGATGAGTTTCCAGAGACACAAACTCCAATCCTGTCTTTGCGCTCCTCAGCCTGAGCAGAGAGTCAGTCTCCACTTCAGGAGAAAGGCTTTGGAGTGGAAGCCGAGGAGCACATTCATTTGTGTTTTTCTGAGTGTGAGTGTGTGTGTATGTGTGTGTTGTGTGTGTGAGAGAGTGTGTGTGTGAGTGTGTGTTATGTGTGTGTGTGTGAGAGAGAGGGGGGGGAGAGAGAGACAGAGACAGAGAGAAAGAGAGAGAGAGAGAGAGAGAGAGAGAGAGAGAGAGAGAGGAGGGCAGAGCTTTGCTTTGAGAGGCATCCCCATCCCTCAGGAGCTACCCACCTTCTGTTTGCTTTTTGAGACGGCAGCTTTTACTAACCTGAACTCCTCAGCTAGGTTAATTCAGCTGACCCCATGGATCCTCCCTTAACTACCAACCCAGAACTGGGATCACAAACCCTGGGATTAAATTCACGTCCTTTTGCCTGCAAGTGGGGAACATGCCCTGGGTGCCAGTGGAATCTGTTCAGCCGCTCTTACAGGCAACCATGTCATAGAGAGAGGGGAAGAGAATTAGAGTCCAGATATGAGACACTGTTGAGCTAGCATCTGTTAAGCCCTTTAAGGGTCTATTCTGAAGCTTGGAGAGCTTCATTCTAAGGAATTATATCCTGTTATCTCTCTACCATTCATATTGTAGATTGAGCAGAAACCATATTCAGGGGCTGGGCTGTATTAATGGAACATACATGTATGGCCACATTTGACTACATCTAGGCACCAGGGGCAGGAAGGTATATGCCACAAGCACGTAGTAGGGGTACACGGAAGCCATCCAAAGCTACACAGACACACGAGCACATAGTAGGGGTACACAGAAGCCATCCAAAGCTACATAGACACACGGGCACATAGTAGGGGTACACAGAAGCCATCCAAAGCTACACAGACACATGAGCACATAGTAGGGGTACAGAGACACCATCCAAAGTTACACAGCCACACAATGGTCTCTACTTTCTCCACTTTCCATGCTATTTGGGGGGAAATCATTTCAAAATTATAAGAAGAATAGCATAGTTTTCACAGAGAGTTTTTCTACACCTAGCCTAGCTCTATATGTGTTAGGATTTTAACAAAACCAGGGTTCCATGAGCAAGACCAAAAGATGGTACAGGTTCAGAATTATTAGCCAGGACTCAGGAGACTTAGCTCCCAAGCCCAGTACAGCCCTTGTCTGTGGAAACAAAGTCTGGTTGGAAATAGCCATATCTGTGAACGTCCTCTGCCACCATGACACATGAGAGTAGGTTCAAAGGAGCCCACATGTCCCCAGAGTAGGGAGGACAGCCATTTCTGCACAATGCTCGCCCAGATCACCTTGAAGCTGGGGCCTGGCAACTCCAGGAAGCTGCAGGCTGGCCTCAGCTTTCTGAACCCAGTAAGAAGGGAACGACTGCCACCAGACTTCCAAAGTCCCCAGGGCCGTACAGCCGCAGCAAGGTCACCATGCCAAGGTCACCGTGCCGGGCAAGTCACAGGAGTCCGACAGGTGGCATGCGATGGCACCCAGCCCCCTGGGGGTGTGCTCATCGCTGGGCAGTCCTTTATCTTCTTTCCCAGCTGCTGTTCCTATTTTCTCTGTATCACTGTGATCAGCCACGCAAGTCTCCTCGACAGCTGTTCTCGGTGTCAAAGACACTGTCCTTATTTACACAGCAGACAGCGGTGGGGTGGTGCCGACTCCAGCCTAATCCTGTGTGAATGTGAGAAACTGACTCAAATCTGGAATGGTTACAAATGTGGGGAGTAAGAATCAGGAGAAGAAAAAAATGTTTTTCAAAGCCACTGCTTAGCGGTGCTACAGTCTTGGGAAACAGTTATATGTAATTATATAATTTAGCAATCATCTTAAAGTTCATCATGTTCTCCTCTATCAGATGTTAGAACTTAAATAAGAATATGTATCATACATATCTATATGTAATATAGCTATAAATATGATATGGATATATATCTATAAATAAGATATCTATATATGTATCAATATAGTTATAGAGTTTTATATATACATATGTGCATGTATCATATGTGTGTGTGTGTGTGTGTGTGTGAGAGAGAGAGAGAGAGAGAGAGAGAGAGAGAGAGAGAGGAAGTTGAATTAATGTGCCAACTGATTTTTTTCCCTCAGCCTGCATGGGTAGTGATGAAGAGACTGGTTCAAAGTTTACTCACAAGGACATCTATCACGTAAGAAACCTTTACTTCCCAGAAATCGTAGTGTAGTCTGGGAGTGGCAATTGTGGCTGACTCGTGAGTCACCCACGGGGTAACTGTTAAGGGTGAGACACACTGGGACGTGACTCCAAAAACAAAGAAGACCACGTCTGAGAACTTCTGTGGGCTCTCTCCGCTCACCCTCTTCAAAGCACTTCCAGCTTGTGCATCCCCGAGAAGAACTATCAGGAGGGAAATGGAGATTTTCCTAACAGAGAAGCCAAGAAGTAAGAGAGGGCAAGGAGACACAAGTACCCTGATGCCATTCTCCCCGGTGACTGGCGACCACAGGTTTTCTTGTACCGCCAAGTCTACAGCCCGAAGTTCCCTTATCTGCCCTTGAGTGGCGGCATATCAGTGTATCCCTAGAGGGACCAGAGCGACTGGTCATCACAGAGCCAGGCAGCACAATGATTCAGTCCTCCACCCTTCCTCACCCTCTCCCTCCTTCTTCCTCTGACTATCACAAGCCATTGCTGGACTTAAACTTTCCTTGAGCAGGGCTGGGGAGATGGCTCTATGGGAAAAGTACTTGCTTGCCAGACGTGGGAACCTGAGCTTGGTTCCCAGCACCCACACAAAGAGCTGGGCATGGCTGTCTCACACCGGGTCTTTCTGGCTGTTTGGGGCTTACTTAGCCTTTCTCAAGTGAATGAAGCATAGAATGATAAAGTAGGACCCTTGGTATACCTTTCTGGACTTCATGTATGTGCGTACATGCGCACGTGCACACACACACACACACACACACATAGACATGCATCATGCACACATATCCACACATATATACATGTTGCATGCACACATGTACATACACAAAAACATACCATCTCCTCAAACCACATAATACTTGTGAGACACACACATCATTTCCCTGATCACGTCACTGATAATGTCTCTTGGCCAAATAAGAATCCAACATATTTTGTTCAGGAAAAAAATGGATAGATCTATCAAGGAAACATGAAGACCGCATGGGGCCTTTGTAATAGTTAGCAATACTATGAGCACAACATGGCAGGCCCCATGACAAGTGCCTGTAGGGACGAACGCACATGCACATGGCAATGTTTTAAAGGAGGAGCCACATCAACACCAATTTTAAAGACAAAGGAACGGAGGCCCCGCAAACTGAGATGCCTGGAGCTGAATTCAGCAAGGCCTGAGTTCCAGCGCAGCTGCCTGGGTCCAGAGCAATTGAGGGGAATCACTGAGACTCACCACTGAGAGAGCTGTGAAGCCACATCACAGCACAGGAAGCCCGAGACCTCGAAAGCCAGCCAGACCAGACTCAAGTAGATCTGGGACATAGAGTATAACCCTCTACATTCTTCTCTCCAGCCTCCTGCCAAAGGCACCTCCCGTCAGATGGTTCCCCACACCTACGGTGTCTTCCCCAGTATGGAGAGGGTTTGGTGTTTAACATCATATGTGACCACAACCAAACGGGATGGGGGGGGGCTTTTATTGGGGTGCTCAGCCCTTGTGTTTCCTCTGTGAGCCAGGTTAAGAAGAGGAAAGCTGTCCTTAGACCCCAGGGTTGTCCCTGCCCTAGGGCTTTGGTACTTGGTACTCCATGGGCAAGCCCTGTTCCTTTGCTTGTTTGCCTACCAACCTACCCTGGCCACCTTGATTGCACCACAGATGGGGCACCTAAGCCGCATCCTACGGCTCTGTCCCAAAGCCTCTGGCCGCCTGGTGTATTGCCTCTTGATACATCTGGGTTCTGTGTGCAACACCCTCTCCACTGCTGCCTTCTCCATCTCTATGGGACTGGGGACCTGGTATCCACCTGTATGGCCTCATCTGGTGGAAATATGGAATACCACTGTTGACTAAGTCAATGAGTCGATTCCTACACATCGTACCCTGGAACGGACTGCCATGTTCCTGGAAGAATTTCTTGAAACAACCTAAAGAAATGAGGTGATTTATTCTCAAGTAAAGAGAACTCAGCCTGTTCTTAGGCCAACACGTCATCACCCCATACTGAAGTCTCTGAGATTAAACACAAACCTGGGTGTTCACAGGAATTCACTGTGTGCGCAGCCCACAGTGGGTTGTCTGGAGCCATGGTCCCTGAAGGCTACTTCCTCTGAGCCCCATCTCCCATTTACAGCAAGGGCACATAAGATGACGTGTAAGCCTCTCCCTGCCCAGGTGGGGTCCTCAGAAATGAAACTGATCACAGCATGACTGTGTGAAAACCTTCAAACCAACAACAGCCAAGGTGTGGTGCCATGGCTCAGGACAGGAGCCCCCAGCACGGGAAGGGGCTACCATCCCCGCAGAAGTTTGTCACCGACACGTTGGCTCAAGTGTTCCGATTGTCCCTGCTGTTTACGAGCCTTGGCCTTCTCGGCAGGGCTGAAATGTGTCCTCCTAAAGATGTCCCTGAGATAGGACATCGCTCTGCATTGTTTCTGTGCACACCAGCGCTTCTGTCCCGGAGCGATCCACCCTCCTTTTAACGGCTGATGACAGCTCCAATGGCCGGGCAGAAATCAGTTGAAGGAAAGGGAAGTCTTGTCGGAAATGAGATTAATCTTGTAACGAGTGTTCAGCCCTGATAACCCATCTGGGCAGAGGGATGCTCAAACTGGAGTGCAATTAACCTTCACCCGGCAAGTTCTGCCCAACCGCTATAAATATTAAAGAGACAGAGCCCTTCCCCACTCCGTGTAGACTAAACAACCAGATTTGAATTCCACGTCAACGGCCCCTTCACAGATGTGCACCAACAACCATGTTCAGGAAAAATAAAAGGAGACAACAGTGGAGCCCTGATGACCACACTGGTGACCTCTGCCCTTAGGTTCAATAAGCTGAGGTCACAACCATAAAACCCCACTGAGGTGTTTTGAAGTAAAAGCCCCAGCTTTGGGAGAACATGGCGCGGCTGTTTGAGGACTGTGTCTACCACTGGAAGGCACCTGGAGGCTTTCCCCTTCCCTCTGCAGATCAGTAGACACTTACGCAATAGTCTCGCTCTACATTCCTGCCTGTGGGCCACAGAAGTTTGCATGAGCCATGTAGCCAGTGGTCCCAGAAGACAGAGCTCTGCTCCTTTTCATCTCTGAGAAGTTACTGGCATCACAAACAGCAAACCTGTGAGCTCATCTTTATCAGCGCACACTGTAAGGATGCAGCTCACCAAGGGGGCCCCTGGAAAGCACCGAAAGGTTAGGGCATCTACTGGGAAAGCTGGCAGCTAAAAATAACCTCTGTGAGCCGAGAACAGGGGCTGCAGGTGTTTATCTTATCACCCAGGCAGCCGCCTTTCTCTGGTACTTGCTTATACTGTGCCTCTGGGCCGTGCCTGTGCATACACACAGATGACACACAGGTAAACAGGTAGCATGGATAATGCTCGTGATTGCCACGAGTGGATCTAGGGTACCTGCCGTATCCAGGATTTAGACAATTAAAAAGGACAAGCTATCTAGAAATACATATACAAAACCATACAGGGGGGTGATGATCCATGTTACCAGCTCGTCTGAGCAGGACCACAACTTATATCTTAATTTCAAAATAAAGGAAATCTGAAAGCGTTCACTTAGCACGTAGTAAATGTGTCTACCCCTAGGGTTTTAATCCAGCTGTCCTAACTTGGCTCTTAGATAGCATGTTAGCTCTTTTTTTTTTTTTTTTTTTTTTTGGTTTTTCGAGACAGGGTTTCTCTGTGGCTTTGGAGCCTGTCCTGGAACTAGCTCTTGTAGACCAGGCTGGTCTCGAACTCACAGAGATCCGCCTGCCTCTGCCTCCCGAGTGCTGGGATTAAAGGCCCACCACCCGGCGAGCACGTTAGCTCTTACCTCCACTCCGAATCCAGTGGGTCAGCCCTGGTCCCCAGGCCTCGTGGACATGGACGTGCTTGCACACAGCATGTGCATGGTTACCTCACCCGTGTTTAGGGTACAGGCCAGCCCAAACCAGGATGTGAATATGGCATTGCACAGGGGTGAGCCACAGAGAGGAGTATTGCTGTAGACTGGGAGAAGGCACTCTGGAAACAGGAGTTGGCTCTGCAAACTCATATTATGTGCTTAAATGCACCTATCTGCCTTTTGGAGAGAGGAATCCATTCCTATGGAAGCTTTGAAAGATTTTAATCCCACATCCCAGGGACTGGTCTGCCACGAAGTTACAAGTGTCCCTTGGTGACACAGCTAGATTGACAGTAGCCCGTGAGATGGGAATGTTCTCATCTCTGCTCTCGGGCACGTGAATTAAGCAAGAGCAAACAGACAATATGGCACATGTAACACAAACCCCCGAACTTTCTCTGTGTAGCCTTGGCTGTCCTGAAACTTGCTCTGTAGACCAGGCTTGAACTCACAGAGATCCACCTGCCTCTGCTTCCCTAGTGCTGGAATTAAAGGTGTGTGCCGCCACCACCTAGCCCACAGCCTGTTTCTTAATCTTCCAGAGTCCTCATTATTCATAGAAAGATGAGGTTTTGAAGTAGAAACTAAGCTACTTCTGAAAACATAGCATCTGAATGTCACAGGCAGCTCTAGACTCAAATCTCCGTATGTGTGATATCAAAGCACATATCAAAGACGCAGAAGCAAGAATGAAGAGATAATGCCTGGTCATTTGCATGTGTGCCCATTTTTATGAGTTCGATCTTTGGGCTGAGGGCATTAAACACAAAGTCATTTTGTAAAGAAAGTCACAAACAATCACATTTTCATCAGAAGTGAATAGCACCTATGACTCATCTCCCTTGGTGGGCGGGGCAGAGAAGAAGGATGACTGACAGCTGAAGCAGCAAAGCCTGGGTGCATCTGCAGAGCCCCGGGTCTGTCTTACACTGCTCCTGTCATTGCTAAGTCAAGTGATAAGGGAAACCGCAGCATCACACCGGGTATCTTGTGAAACTGAACCAGCTGCTGGGTAAACGCTTCGCCATACAGTGATTTCGTTTTGAGTATCACACAAGATTTAATGCTGCAGGGGTGGCCAGGCATACTACCAAGTTTCATTTTCCTTCCTAATAAAATGAATCACATTCCTACCTTCTGGATTGCTGTTCACACAGAAGTGATGGGTATGAGGCCCCTGGCATTCTTATTATACATGACAGGGACCTCAATGACCTGAGCCTCTTCCGAAGCAGACTGTGTGCAGCTGGGCCTCCACGACCTCCATCACCTCCTTCTCATTCATGATGGTTGAACAAATCCTGAATTTATAGGTGTTCCTACAAATCTATGTCCACTTGTGATCTCAAAGTGGGGTCTTGCCGATGTAACGAGAGGCTGCAATGAGGTCACACTAATTTAAACTTGGTTCTAGATTCCGTGAGAGCATCCTTACTCGAGGCAGAACAGTACACAGACAGAGTCAGTTATCAGAATGAAGGGGGCAGTGAGCATCCTAAGCAGGCAACTGAAGCCAGAGAAGAGGCATGGGGTCTGCTCCCTTCAGAGCCTCTGTGAGAAGCCTGTCCTGCCGGTGCCACTGGGACATCTGTCCTCCCTACCTGGAAGGATAGAAGTGTGATGTTTGAAGGTCAGTGGGAGTGGGGGAATTTGTCACAGTTGCCCTGGAAGACTGATATCCTAATATGGCTACTGTTTGTAACAATAACAAAGCCCTTTTCCAGTTTTGGGCATCACATGACCTGACATCTGCCTTAGAGTCTTAGTCAAACTTCCCTCAGTGCTGGGTTTATGCCAAGAGTTGAGTTCCTCCCTGGTTATAGCAACCAGAGAGCCATGATTTCTCAGGAGAATGTATATTTTTGTGGGTACACTTTTTCATGTCAATTCCTGGGCCTGACTATAGCTTCCTTCAGTTCTCTGCTTAGGAGAGCCTCGCCCTATACTAGTGGAGGATGCATTCAGTTCATGTGCCAGTGGGCATCACAGGGAGAAAATGGTATAAGCATCTTTAGATTCCTGAAATCTCTATTTCTTTTTAAGCTATGTTAAGATCTCCCATGTTCATGGATTGGTAGGATTAATATAGTAAAAATGACCATCTTATCAAAAGCAATCAAAAGATTTAATGCAGTCCCCATCAAAATTCTAACAATTCTTTATTGAAAGAACAATATTCAACTTCATACAGAAAAACAAAAAAAAAAACAGATAGTAAAAGCTATCATGTATAATAAAAGAATTACCAGAGGCATCACAATCCCTGATTTCAAGCTCTACTGAAGAGCTATAGTAATAAAAACAACATGGTATTGACATAAAAACAGACAGGTGGATCAATGGAATCGAATCAAAGAACTAGACATAAATTCATGCACCTATGGACACTTGATCTTTGACAACAAAGAAAAGAAAAGCATCTTCAACAAATGATGCTGGCATAACTGGATGTCAGTGTGTAGAAGAATGCAAATAGATCTATATCTGTCACCTTACACAATACTCAAGTCCAAGTGGATCAAAGACCTCTACATAAATCCAGTTACACTGAACCTGATGGAAGAGAGAGTGGGGAACGGCCTTGAACTCATGGCACAGGAGACAACTTCCTGAACAGAACACCAGCAGCACAGCCGCTAAGATCAACAATTAATAAATGGGACCTCATGAAATTGAAAGCTTCTGTAAGGCAAAGGAAACTGTCAAAAGGACGAAAACAACAGTCTACAGAATGGGAAAAGATCTTCATCAACCCACATCTGACAGAAAGCTGAACTCTAAAATATACAAAGAACTAAGGAAACTAGACACCAAAAAACTAAATAATCCAACTTAAAAATGGGGTATAAATATAAACAGAGAATTCTCAACAGAAGAATCTCAAATGGCAGAGAAACACTTAAAGAAATGCTCATCACCCTTAGGCATCAGGGAAATGCAAATCAAAACAACTCTGTGATTCCATCTTACACCTGTCAGAATGGCTAAACTCAAAAACACAAATGACAGCTTATACTGGAGAGGATGTGGAGCAAGGAGAACACTCCTCCATTGCTGGTGGGAATAAAAACTTGCACAGCCGCTTTGGAAATCAATATGGCGGTTTCTCAGAAAATTGGAAATCAATCTATCTCAAGACTCAGTAATACCATTCTTGGGCATATACCCAAAGGATACTCTCAATCATACCATAAGGACTCTTGCTCAACTGTGTTCATAGAAGCTTTATTTGTACTAACCAGAACCTGGAAATAACTTAGATGCCTCTCAGCTGAAGAATGGATAAATAAAATGTGGTACATTTACACAGTGGAGTATTACTCAGCTGTTAAAAGTAATGATATCAGGAAAGGCAAATGGATGGAACTAGAAAAAAACAACAACAATCCGAGTGAGGTAGCCCAGAAAGACATACGTGGTGTGTACTCATTCATATTTGGACATTATCTGTAAAGTAAAGGCTAACCATGGTACATGGTTCAACCTACAGACACAGAGAGGCTAGGTAACAAGGAGTGCCCAAGGGCGGGGGACACATGCATCTCCCTGGGGAAGGGAAATAAAGATTTTTTGGTTGGGCAGGTGGGCATGGGAAATGAGAGATCAGACTGGGGGTTAACTGAGGGGAACAGTGCTGAGAGATGAGTGGCAAGAGGGGGGGGGCTTTACGCAGCCAGGCAGCCCCTGATACAAGGGAAGCTCCCACGAGTCTACAAGGATGACCCAGGTTAAGACTTCTGGCGGCAGCAACAGTGAATGCACAGCCTGAGCTGGCCATCCCCTGGGGTCGAATTGGTCACTATCCCAGTTGTCATTGACTGATGGAGGCAGATTCAGAGACCCAAGGCCAGGTATTGGGCCATGCTCAGGGAATCCTGCTAGGGGTGTGTGAAGGAAATGAGAGGGTCAGGAACATCTCAGGAAGACCCACAGAAACCACCAGACTCAAGGGAACTCACAGAGTCTGAACCAACAACAAGAGACTGACATAGCTCCTCTGCATATATGTGACAGTTGTGTAGCTTGTTCTCCACGTGGGACTCCCAGCAGTGGGAGCAGGGCTATCCCTGGTGCTGTGGCTGGCTCTTGAGAACCTATTCCTCATGCTGGACTGCCTTGCCCAGGCTGAATACAGAGGGAGGTGCTTGGTCTTATGGCAACTTGATATGCCAAGCTGCGCTGAGGGCCATGGGAGGCCTGCCTCTTTCTGACAGAGTAGGGGTGGGTGGAGAGAGGAGAGAGAGAATGGGAGGAGAGGATGGAGGGGAGGCTGAGGTTGGGATTAAAATTAATTAATTAATTAAAAAAACTATGTAAAAAGTTAAAATGAAATGACAAAAGGAAGTTAAAATATAATTTCCTTAGTATGTTTTCCAAGCAGTAATTGCAAGCAGATTACTCCATGATTATCCCATGCAAGCCTGTTCCTCCAGCAAAATCCTACTTCTCTCTTAATTACCCAAGAACAATGAGTGTACAGATCCAAAACACAATTAGCTCAGGACACAATGGGCTCTCGGTGGCCAGTCAAGTTTCTTCCAACATTTTGATTCCCAAGTAAAAGTCATTTCCTTTCCCTTGAATCCTACAAACTAGAACTTGCTTTAGCTAGTTTCTCTCAGAGGAGAGACTTCACGTGCGTTGGATCACTTCTTCACAGGAAACGTTTACATGTGTAGGGAGGCCACGAGGAGATGAATTCCCAAACAATCAACTGAAGCACACTCATAAAAGTAAAATAAACCTTAAATAGATCCATTGCCTCAACGGTGTAGCCACCGGGCAGCGATTCTTTCCTACAAGTAGATGAGCCCCACCCTGCTCATACAGGTGACACTGACTGAGACAGACATGGAAGTGGGCAGGGGAGACTTATGGGAAAGAAGGGGTTCGGTGGGAGCTAGAAAAGACTATGGAAAGAAGGATGTGGTCAAAGTCATCAGATGTGCATGAAATTATCAAACAATGAATAAATTTTAAAAATCTCACCTTTCAGGAAACCTAGAAAAAGAGTCCTTGGGACTTGTCTGTATTTTTCTCTGAAAATTACATGTGAATAACTTCCTGGTGTCTAAGCACAAATATCTAGCCAGGATCACAGACTACCTCAAGTCTCATGGACGATCACAGTTTCACCATTTTCTTCTTCATTCATTTTTTTTTTATCATTTTTTTTACACGCATATGTGTGTCTGTGTCGGAGTCTGTCTGGATGTATGTAACACGTGTGCAGGTGACCATGGAAACCAGAAGATGGTGTTTCAGTGGTGCTTCCCCTAGAGCTGGAGCTACAGGCACTCGATGCTGTGCCGAGAACTGAACTCGGGTTCTCTGGAAAAGCAGCCATCGCTCTTACAGTCAAACGACCTCCCGAAGACTCTGCTTCCACCGTTTTCTACATAACAGTTGAAGCCGTAAAACCTACCTAATTACTTGTGCATTTTCACATTCCAGTAAGTAATCCAGTTTATTAAATTCAAGATTTAATAAACCAGTTATTCCCTGTTATTGAAATTAACCTAGATTAAGAAGCAGATTATTCTGTAGTGAATGCAGAAACATATCTACTAATAAGTAGATACTTACTAGATGACATCTTAGTAGATTGCATCACATAGCATAAAGACCACAGTGGCGTCACCCGCCAGGTTCCAACTGATGGGAAAACTTTTGCAGTGAATGGAGACCAGCACATGAGACTAAGATTAAATTACAGAGTGGCTGAAATTCTGAAGGCGTGACTACAGTCACAGAAGATGTGAATGGTTTCCATCACGGCACACTGGGTAAAACTTCTCATTAACTCAGGTCCAGCAAGACTAAAGGGCTATGGCAGGGGGACGGTGGGAGGAGTCTTCACTCACTGAAAGCAAAAGGCTACAAGGCAAGTGTCCCGGAAGGAGGTGCTGCCCAGAGCGGCTCAGGAGCTGCCTTTCTGCTTCTGATTCTCCAGCAGGAATCTCCAATTCACAGCCCAGAGGAGACTGTATACACTCAACCCAACCGGGCTCTTCATGGTCCTGTGATTAGTATGCCAGCAAAAACATTCACACAGATCCTTGGAAAGGTATTCTCCCATCCCAAAAGGGACCTAAAAATGGCCAACAGGTAAAGAGAAAGAAAGATTTCAGCCTAACTAACGTTTGCAGGAATTAAAAACCACAGCTACAATGAGATGTCATTTCACACCAGTTCTGATGCCTGATACCAAAGACAAGACACGGTGAGGGTGGGAATGCTGGCTGTGGGGTTCTCAGATACATTAAAGATGACTACCACGTGCTCCACCAGTCCCTGCATAGACACCCGAGGGAATTCAGTCCCTACCCAGTACGGATACCCACAGCCTCCAGTCACTGCAACTGTGTTCACCTAAACGTGATATGGAAACAACCTCAGGGGGTAAGAGATGGGAGAGCTGGTGCCGTGTATAGATGATATTCATCTTCGAAAAGTTAGATTCTGGACTGGGGATGTGGTTCAGCCCTGGGTTCAGTGCTCAATGTTTTGTAAACCACACGTGGCAACACACACTCTCTCTCTCTCTCTCTCTCTCTCTCTCTCTCTCTCTCTCTCTCTCTCTCTCTCTCTCTCTCTGTCAGCACTTGAGATGAAAGGAGAAGGATCAGACGTTCAATGCCATCACTAGCGTCATAGGTAATCCCAGGCTAGCCTGAGCTACATGAAATGCTTATCAAATGGTGGTGGGGGTGTGTGTGTGATTTTCTACCATTTGTCCAAATGTGGAGGAATCTAGAGGACAACACGCTAAGCAAAAGAGGTACAGAAGGAAAACCACTGCATGATCTTGCTTAGGGTAGAGTCGACAACGGCTAAACACAGAAATCAAAGGGAAATGGTGGGATGAAGGCCAAAGGGTAGGAAGCGTCTAGGATGCAGGATGATCAAGTCCAGGGGGCATCACACTACCCACCATACAGAGACACCCTCGCTATACGGTGCTTGGCTTTGGGACGTCGCTCACAGTAAATCTGGGGTCCTCGTGGCCCCTCGTCGTGCACACTGGATACACACAGGAGATAGCAGAGATACTAACTCGCCTGAGTACATAACTTATCAACATCTGAATGTGTCTGAAGACTCACGTCATACACCTTAAACATGATCAAAAGTCAAAGTGAAAGGCAAGTCAGCACCTAAGTCACTTTTGAAGAAAAGCGTGAATTCTTTTGAAGGACAAAAACACATTAAAGATGCATATCCACTTAGAAAAGGAACTAAAATGGTTTTGATTTCCCACAATGTGGAAAAAGAATGGATTTTTTTTTTTTTTTATGGTTGTGCTGTCACCATTGGCATTACCTTGTTGGCCCGCAGGCTCACACGCTCACCACTGGAGCAGCCATCCGCTCGCTCACTGGATGGACGCGTTGGGTGCGCCCCTCACCAGGAATCAGCACAGTGAAGTGTCATAATCGTGAGGCCTCGGAGCAGAGCACTGAGTCCTCTCCTGAGGGCTTCTTATCACGCCTGGCGTGACACAGATTTATGTGTGTGCATGTGTGAGCATGTGTGTAAAAGAGACATACTCCTGACTGACTGAAGGACTGACTTTAAGACACGTGAGGCAAGTGCTCCGTTAAGCCACGTCCCCAGCCCTCCTATCTGTAACTATTTCGGCACAGGATCAGCATTGCCCGGTGTCCTGAACTCACACTGTAGCCCAGGCAGGTCTTGGAGCCTGTGATCCTCTTGCCTTGGTCTCCTAAGAAGCCATGATTATAGCCAGGAACCAGAAGGCCTCTCACACGGTTTTAATCACAGAAGCTGCCCAAGCGTGATAATTTAGTAGGCCCTGCTCACTTCCTCTCAAGAAGGTCCCAGTACTGGCAACTGAGGAAGCAGCATCTTTTTCAGCTCTAGGGCTGCTCCAGAGACTGGCTGTCTCTCCTTGTAGAATGGCACCACCTCTCCTCGGCCCGACAGAGAACACCCAGGGACGAAGGCTGGGGAAGGGTACAGGCCTTTCTCATGCCCATCTTGATTTTCCTTTGACTGTGGTTTCCTGGGATCATAAAAATGGAGCTGAGTCCAACCGCTCAAAGGTGGGCCCCTGTTGGAGTCACCAGACGGCCACATGGCTACGTCTCTCTCCTCTCACAATTTGGCCCTTTACACAAAACTCTAAATGTCCAGAGTCCACTGGGTTCAAACACAAACATGAGAATTAATTACAACCTGGAAAGTTCATTTATGTATTTCAGAAAAGCACATAGCTAGTAAGCTTAAATCATAATAGCAAAGCTGTGTATGATGGAGCATAATCCAAACGGTTTGGGGAGAACTGACGGATCACAAATGTAAGGCTAGCCTGAGATACACAGCGAGACCCTGCCTCAAAAGGTGGCTTGTGGTGGGAGGGCACACACGGCTCCCAGAGGACCCACGACCACCTCTAACTCTGACAGCAGGTGGTTTGTGACTGCCTGGAACTCCAGCCCCAGGGGATTAATATCCTTTGGCCTCTGCAGATGCATGCTTGCGTGCACACGTGCGCGCGCGCACACACACACACACACACACACACACAATTTGTTAAGTTGCAAAACACGGAGACTAGGGTGAATACCCAAAGAGCTCACCCTTGCACACCTAGGCACCCTGTTGTTCAGAGCTCACGGACACAGCAAGCTTTTAAACACAGTCACAGGACCGCAAGGCAGGTGTCACTGCTCTGTAGAAACAGATGAGGGAATCAAGCCTCAGGGAGTGGATATAGCTCAATAAATAGAGAGCTTGCCTCCCACGCTCTAAGTTATGGGTTCAATCCCCAGCCCTGGAAAAAAAAAAAAACAAAAGAAGACAGAAGGAAAATACAACACAAGGCTTATATTTCTAAAGGAGTCTATGAAAAAAGGAAGTGAGTAGTAAATCATTGTTTTAAAAATGAGTTTCATTTCTTAAATGTTGTATCTGCAATATGGAGAACACAAACCCTGTAACACTGGAAAAGAATCAAGCATCAGTAGACCCTTGATGGAGTGATATGAAGTGTCTTAAAATTTCTG
Source organism: Arvicola amphibius (assembly GCF_903992535.2). NCBI lineage: Eukaryota > Metazoa > Chordata > Mammalia > Rodentia > Cricetidae > Arvicola > Arvicola amphibius. The sequence goes on along the minus strand of NC_052056.1, from coordinate 2,982,882 downwards.
TTCTGAATTTTAATTTTCTAAGCCTCTACATAGTTGTTTTGAAATGGAATAAAAAAAGAATATTTTTAGCGCTGTTGTCATTTAACTGATATTATTCAACAGATCTTTTGAGCCTCCAAAACCATCCTCGTTTGTGTGGGTAGTCTTCCGAAGGGAGCCCAACAGGTAAGACTCTCCATTCACCCCAGAATCACACAGCCACAATTTATGGTCTCCTACAAACCACCTAGACCCTGAGGTCAGCCAGGCTGCTTTGTAAACCTGCAGAGGCGCCATCTGTAGGGATCCATGCTGGGAGAGAGCCCGTGGGGTTTCACTACCAGGCAACAAAGCCATGTACAGACACTCCTGCATCACAGTGCAGCGGACGGGACTGTCTCCACTCACATGGGATGCTGAGATTCTAGACTTCGTGGTCTCCAACAAGATTAGCACAGAAGTTTAAAGAGGGGCTGTGTAGCAGGTGGGGGGAGTGACTCTTGGGGCCATTTCATTCCAGTTCTTTTTCACTTCAAACACAAAATACCTAAGTATACCGAGTGGCTGTGTAGACAGAAATCACTGGGGGTACCAACAGGTTAGCAAGCACCCACTCGCAACACTGGGTTGGTGGTCTACCCACACCTAACTGCTTTCCCAGGCAACTCTAGTCTCTGTTTCCATGGGGCAGTCATCTCTTATGGACCCTGCGTCTACAGGAGCAGAGGACCCTATGCACTGGTGTCCTTCACACTGCATTGCAAAGCTTGAAGGAGATGTTTGCCTGGGGAGGCTGCTCAGGGCGTGATTATTTCTGACCTCTGCCGGAGGCTTGGTGGGAGCAGCAGGTTGCCCTGTTTTGAGCCTGTAAACACCATTCTCTGGGGCTTTGCCAGGGCTAGAGCTGAGGGCTCTAGGACACTATTTATTTTGTTTAGTTTATTGTTTGTTGACTTGATATATTTTCCCCCTACAAAAGGACGGGTGGCTAAGGACGTATCCTGTAGATGGGTAATGGATGGCCCTCTATTGTTCAGGGTTGGTGCTTTGTGGTTTTATTTGCTTTGCTTCAAAGGGCCTAAACAATGCATTCCTGGGAATTTAACAGCTAGTGTAAATGCGGCACAGAACAAACTGTGAACTGAAAAATTCTGGATCCAAATCTTGTGATTTCATCCTGACTAAGAGAAAAAGCTCTTCAATGTCTTTAGAAGGAACAACGCTAGAAGATATCTTTCATCAGATCTCGGGAAGGACGACTAGGATCATAAATCTCTTTCTGTGACTCAGAAAGCCTGGAGAGACCTGCCCACCCACACCCAGGACACGGCACAATCTGTGAGTGAGATAACACCAAGATAAAGAGGCAGACACGAAAGGCATCAAGGCATGGCAGCTTCACGTGCCATAAAACACAGACTCCTCCCTTGGAAACCCGGAGGCCTCCGTCCCAAGGAGGAAGGAGCAGCATGCGGGCAGGAAGCTTCCATGAGGAGCCCTTCCTGCGCCTGCGCCTCTGGCTGGCCTGGCTATCAGGGCAGGAAGTGAGTGTAGGAAGTATCTGTCTACAAACCATTTATCCTCAAGGTGATTGCTGTAGCAGCAATTTTACTGTTTACCAAAGCAGTAAACACAAGGTCTAAAAAAAGATGTTTTCCATCATCAGAGAACAAGGCTTAAAAAAATATATGTGTTCTTTTCTCATAACCACCATCTTTAAAAAAAAAAAAACACAAAAAAAACGGGTTGCCATAGGCTTACGCTTCAATAGCAAGCCAGTCAAAGGGGCAGAGGTAGGGTTAGCGTCAGACAGGCAACATCCTCTCAGGGCTATGAAGCAGCAAAGTGGATTTTACTTTTCTTTTAGAAGCTTCACAGTTCATCCTACTTGCCTGAAAAGAGGCCAAGTCTCCAAAACTGTCTGTGTTAATTCACATTGGTGGAAAGAATAACTCCCAGAGTCAGGTCACCCTGAAATTCACTTGTATTTGACCTTAAACAATGTTTTTAATTTTCTGGGACTGTGACTATGTTTTAGTTCTAAGCATCCACACAATGGAAGAGGCGTTGTAGAAGTCAAAGCCATTCATGCTGGAGAGTTCTAGAGAGAAAGAGAAGAACAAGGCGCAGAGTTCTAGGGAGAGATAGAGGGAGGGATGGAGAGAGGGAGGGAGGGAAGAGGATTGGGGTGTGGATCAGGGAGGGAGGGAGAATGAGGGCCCTGCTCTGAAGAAAGCTGGGAAAGCTTGCCATCAGGCATCTCCCTAGCAGTGAAGCAGGTCACCTCCAGCAGGCAGTGCTGGGAACTGGAAACTGGTGTTTATGTCCCAAGCTTTTATTTCATAACACAGAGAAAACAGCTACTTGGAGAAAAGGGTTAAAGAAGCTGGATTCACTGGTGGGCAATCTTATTTATTTGCTGTTGCTCATCTCAAATGGGAGCCGGGTTGGGTGGGTGGAAGTGGCCTCTACCCACTGAGGAGCGAAGCCCCCATGCGCTACCCAGAGTTCTAAGCGCCTTACACCCCATCTACCTTACAGTAACACAAGTGGGAACGATGGGTCCACCAGGTGAAGAACACCAGGTGGAACAGACTATGTCTGACTTGTCATAGACCAGGAACAGTAGGGACAGCAGGATTAAAATCCCTGCTGGGAGCCCTCTGTCTAGGCGCATAGATATCACCTGCCCAGGTCTCAGGAGGCCCTGCTCTGAACCACCTTGAGAGTCCTGAGATCTAAAGAGCCACCAAACCCCAGAGAGGATGGCTCCACAGCCATCTTCTCTCCTCCCACCCCTAAAGAACAAAGGCCAGGGAGGCCAACTTCCTGCTGAAGTTCCTGCTGAAGTTCTGACTACCCCCTCCAGGGCGTCCCCTCTCTGTGGCTCTTCTAGGACTGAGTCTGTGCCTGCCATCTCCTGCAGGAATGATAAAAACCAATGCTTTTCCACGGGCTCTATCACAACGCTGGTGCAAACAGAGTATCTAGTGTCTCTCTGGCACAGCCAATTGCGGGTTGTGGTGTCTTGGGCAGCCTTCATGTTATTGCTGGCTGCCATACCTCCCAAGGAGAGAGCCATGCAACGTGAAACCACATGTTCTTAAAGCAACATCTTAAGAAACCTGCCTTGGATTGAGACATGAACTCACCCATGTTGACAAATTCTGAAATTTTGTTTCAACAAATGCACTATCAAGTATGGCCCCAGCTCATGCCCACATGGACTGTATTAACTGGACTTGCGGCTATTGACAAAATGACCAGGAGGGAGATGGGTGGGGGCGCCGCCCGGAGCAGGTGGGGGAGGGAGTGATGGAGGAATATGCTCGGTATGCGTTGTATAAATGTAGGAAGCTATCAAAGAATAAACATCATTTAAAAATGCCCAATGGGATGCAAGAAGGACTAGGGTCATTTGAATCAATTGATTTGGGTATTCATGCGGAGGCGTGAAGGGCTCCCTTCAGAGCTGAACCCATTATAGTCCTTATCAGATAGGGGAAAGGAACAGGAAAGGGCTTCGTGTGTCATCTGCAATTTCGTAACAGCAAAAGTCATAGTAAATCGTAGACATGGATGTTTTAAACATAAGATTGTGTAGGGCTGGGGTGACAGACAGCTCAGGGCACACAGTACCCGCTATTTAGGCATGAGGACCCATGTTCAAATCCCCAGCACTCATGCAACTGCTGGACCCAGCAGTGGAGTGGGGAAGACAGGCCAGGCGGTGTAGCTGACGTGGTGTATCTGAGGAAGACAGCTAGCACTGACTCCGGTCGCCACACAAACACGCACATGGTTGCACGTAGACTCATGCGTACACGCCCACTCACACACGTACAACCTGGAGCATCTCTGCTTGATGTCCCCATCCTATTTTCCAGAACTAAGCACGCATTGTTTGTACCCACAGCGTTTGAAGTAACAGCCCTTGTTGATGTTATGGTTGGATTCTGATGTGGCACTTTGAAACATAAATAATTTCACTGGGCTTTGGCACGCCTTCTCAGAAACCCTCAGCACTTATCTGCGTGAGGCAGCACGGCACCTGCTCCTCCCTCCCAGGGCTGAGTTCCACGAACACCCTGCCGAAAGACGCCGCGGGGCCTAGCGGAAAGCTCTGACCTGACTGCTCATGACTGACGCCCAAGGCACAGCAAGGAAGTTGATACTTGGGGTGAGGACGTGTAAGCCAGTCACCAGCAGACCTGGAATCAGGCATCTCTGCCCCTTGGATACTGCCAAATAAGGAAAGAATTCTTAGGACAGAGCGGAGCTGAGTGGCGGCGTGCCTGCCTCGCACGAACAAAGCCCTGGGTTCCATCCCCGGGACCTCAGAAAATAAATCACATTTGGCATACATTCCTTTAAGCCGGGCACGCTGGTTGGTTCGCACCTGGAATCCTGACAGTATGGAGGCTGAAGCAGGAGGATTGCCATGAGGTCTGGGCTAGCCTAGACTACAGAGTGAGACCATCTCAAAGACTCGGAAGGTAAAACAGCAGCCAAGAACCATCCCTGTCACCACGCAGATGCAGAGGAGCCAACGGGTCACTCTCAAATGTTCCAGCGGTTTATGGTACAGCTGCCCCGTGTGGCAGGACGGCCGCTTGAGGGTTTTTGTTTTTCACGTAAGGAACGGATGACGGAGTAGATAGTTTACGAGAACTCTCGTTACCCAGTCAGTGTCTGAGCGCGTCTCTGCAGAGAAACCTAATGCTGGGGATGCAGGGAGCAGTTGTCATAATGAGACCGCTGGGGACACCAAGAAAGGAGACTGACTGGTCTGCATCCTTCACGAAGTTTCTACCCTTATCTGTGAACAAGCACTCTGAGGCCATGTACCTGTTTACTTAACACAAGGCCTGCCAGGCAGCTCTGGGGATAGTGTCAGTCTCGATCACAAACGTGAAGTGTTCTATGTGCCTTTAAACACAAAGTCCGCTTAGTTCATTCATCTCAGTAGGAGAGAGATCCCTAAAAAGAAATATGACCTTACAATTACCACATGACTTTCTCTCTTCTCCTTAGTAATCATAATGAATTGTAGCTAACACATATTGTTTCAATACTTGCCGGCCACTACTGACAACGCTGGTTGAAGTCGTGTGTACGTGAATGCCGAGAACAAGGTCCTGGGACTTCGTGAGAATACAGACACGAATGCACAAAGCCAAGCAGTAGGGAGAAGGGGTCAGAAACAGAAGGAACAGTGCGGGACTGTAGATGGAAGGCTGAGCCCACCGCCAGCCTCAACCAAGGGCAACGGGAGATGCACTTGGAAAACACACAAACGGGGAGCTCATTATGAAAGAGGAAACACGGGTCACAGTAGACAACAGACGGGTTCATACAGAAAGGAACAATATGCTAAAACTATCACAAATTCAAATCAAAATGAGAAAAAGTGAGCTTCCATTCTTCCCAGACCAATTGACAAACATTAGATCAGAATATCTGAGTGGTCGTGAGTCAATCCCCCTAGGAGTAAGCTGGCAATGTCTATGAAATTGACACAGTATTTTAATTTCACAAAGATATTAAAGATGTGCACAGCTGCTGGCCCAAAAGTTTCTTTCCTAAGCAACAACACTCACAAAATGCTTTTTTCTAGACATGAGAGAGAGCGTGTGCAGCCGTGCATGTATAAAACTTTGAAGGAAGGCTATTCCCCAAAGCAGAACAGTGGTTGTAAAATGATAATATCTATTTTATATTTTAAAAAGCATAAAAAATCATGCTTACTAAAAGCATGTAGTGATGTGGTGGTGAATTGTGTGTAAATTATCGAGAGCAAAAAGCAGAAGAGTGAACTGTGTAAAGAAACAGGCACACTCAATCAGAACGACCACACCCGAGGTCCGTGGCACACGCAATCAGAACGACCACACCAGAGGTCCGTGGCCACGGCGGCCTGCTGGGAGGTGGAGAATCTCAACTGACTTTGCAACCTCCTTGCACTTTTCTTATAGTGAAAAACATCTTGCACGCTACGACCGTAAATCGTACAAAGCAAAATTACGTTCCCCCCCTAAAAGCTCGTGGAGAAAATTGGATAGTGAAGGATCCCAGCTAACAGAAAAAAACAAGACACGATTCAGGCCTCCCGCTATCACCAGACACGCAGTCTTGGGTTGCAGCACAGGCGAAGGCAGCAAGCTGACCACCGCCACCTGAGCCACCGGCTTCCTCCACCTTTCCTGCTGCAGCTGGATGCCATCTGCAGCTCCCACCTTCTCCCTAGCCCTGATACTCTGCCACAGGCTCGGAGGCTACGATAGAAGCTGGAAGAGACCCTGCCCTGTGCGCTGTGTCTGTGAAACCACCCAGGCAGCGTCCGTGGCTGTGGGCTTTACTCCTGAAGCTGGCTTGTGTGGAACACGGAGGAAAAGCGGCATCAGAAAGAATGGCGGTTCACGCTGAAAGGGGACAATAACCTGAGTCCCGCGGCGTCTGCCATTTCCTGAGTGCCGGCTCACGCCAGTGTGAGGAAGGGTCACCACCATGATGGTGAGAAAGCTGGCATCACACGCCCGAGCCCCCAAATGCGAGTGTGTCTGTGGCCACAGGATGTAAGAGCTGGCCTCTGGGGTGATCTGATAGTGTCCCCAGGGCAGGGCAGGGCAGGAAGCAGCGTCCTTCAGCCCATGGAAGCAGAAGCCTCTATAGCAACTGGACAAGGCCCACCATGGCGGCGTGAAAGCACACCGTGTCAAGACCACCTCTGCAAATTTCCTCTGCTGAGGCTGCCTCATAAACCCCGGTAGGCCTCTGCAGAGCCCCGTGAGCACCAGCGGCTCAATCAGTGCCTCTCAGCTGAAGGAACTCAGACGCTCCGGACGAGCAACACTTTCCTGAAGGCTTCGTTTGATTTTCAAGACTTACTTTATTTTGTGTGTACGCTTTTCTAAGAAACATTGAATGTGTACGAGTGTGCTTGGGAATATGTTTTTAAAAATCACGGTCTGTTTTTTTTAGCAAAACAAACAAACAACAACAACAATGAGTTTAAAGGAGACAGAGATGATGAGGGGATCATTTTGTTCTGGAATATTCACAGACAGGGGGAGTCCTGCAGGGAGAGCGGCTGTGTGTTCAATGAGAGGGGAGATTACAGGGCCACCATTCGGGGTGAGTGGTGGACATAGGCACACACACACAGATAGACACACACAGCTTTCATGTATGTGCTATACCACAGAGAATCTGAGAATACTCCCGAGTGCACACAGTAAGTATCTTGGAGATGCTGCTGTCTTTTCAAGGCACCTAGGCCAGAGCAGAAGCAGGAATGGGGTGGGGGTGGGGGAGCGGCTCTGGGATGTGGCAGTTATGCAGAACAATAACACCTGGCACCTGGAGTTCCTCCCACTGTCGCAGAATCCCCCACTAAGCAGGGAGGAGGGAGACCATGCCTATTCCCCTGATGCCAGCCGGGGACACAGCTGTAGCTAAGTTGCTTAGCAGCATCCATTAAAGCCCGTGCAGAGATTGCTTTTCCCTGTCATCCCCAGTTTCTGAGCGCCCTGGGCCTCCTTAGTAACTTTCCAACCACCCAGAGCCTGCGCGCCTTGGGCCTTCTTAGGAAATTTCCACATCCTGTCTGACTCCTGAGCTACTTCCACTCAAGGTGCCGTTTGAACATGCTCCTTCCATGTCCTTCCATGTGCATACACATACACACATGCACGCATGTACTTACACACAAAAACACACACATGCACACACACAGACACACACACAAAGATACACACACGCAAAGACACACACACACACGCAAAGACAGACACATAAAGACACACACACGCACACACAGACACATACACACACGCAGAGACACACAGACACACAAAGACACACGCACACACACGCGCACACATACACACATGCAAACACACACACATGCAAAGACATACATGTACACGCACACACTTAAAAGATTCAATTCTAGACTTAAGGCTTTCAACCTAGGGACTCACAATCTCCAATTGTTCAGAATTAGAATGTTTTTCTATTGGAACCCTATTCAGTCTGCCCCCACCCCAGTGTTTTTAAATGCAGGACACTATAGTCTTCTTTAAGCTATGCAAATGGCAATGGGTATTACAAATAAAGTCAGAATAATCTCTGGAGGACTGAATTAGACCCCTAGCTGATGTGCACAGGTTTACATGAGGAACAGCGGCCTCCGGGGTCAGTCATCCCTCAGTATTGTAAGAAGCCCTCAGAGCCATCTTCCAAATGCTTGCACACAGAGATGGTGGCTCGTTTGCCAACATGTTTTTATTAGGGCCCTCAGCCTGATCCTGAAGCCCACGAATGTGCAGAGAGAAACCTAAAATACCTTCACCTTTCCCCCACTGAAACGCCGTGTTCTGGAGCCCGGTAAGACTACCAGCATAGTTGGCTGAAGGAAAGGAACCACAAACAAGGTGCCTGCGAATGAAAGGGCTCATCGATCTGTTTACCGAAACACCTGAAACTCCAAGCATATTTGCAATGGGAAAATGCCCCTGTGGGGACTGCTCAACTTCAGAGAGCCTGTTTCCCTCTGCTAATCTGAGGCTTGAGCTAGCGGGGTTAAAGCTGCAGTCAGCAGACTCAAGGCCTCTTTTCCCCACTCCATAAACAAAGCCATGGAACCACCTCACTACTTAAACCAGAGAATCTTCACCAAAGTTACCTCGCAGGGGAGACCCCTCTAACAGGGCCTTAAAGAATCCCCTGGAAGTCGTTTCTATCACGGGGAGACATACGATGTCATACAGCACAGAATTTATCCAGGTACAGAGTCCTACACAGCCGCAAGCGATTGTCTCCGAATGTATTCAAGAGTCAAAAATGCCTTCAAACTTCAGAAGCAACTTCTTCATAAACAGGGATCGCAAAGGAAACAGCGTAACACACTGGAGTGTTTGTCGAAATGTACTCCGCTTCCTACACTGCTGTCTGTGCCTTAAAGCATTGGCTTGGGAAGCGGGGAAGAACCCACATAAGTGTCTGCTCAAAATATCTAAGATTTACAAAGAATACTTGATTCAATTGCTTTGAAATAGGGATAGAATTAAGAGTCTAAAGTAGAAACCAAAAAGGCAGAATTTGGGGTTATCAAAATCCAGTCATTTCTACTCACTTAACCCAATGTTAAAATTCCCTCTAGGTCACAGTATTGCAGCTGGCCCTAATCCTTGAAGCCAGAGAAGGTGAAGCTATAAGGCTTTTGGCATGAGCCTTCCTACATGATAGAATAAATCCTGAGGTTGAAAATTATACGGAACTCTGAAACACAGTTTACCTGATACATAACACGACAGATATTAACCAAAGAGGGTTTTCTAACGCCTCATCTCGGCTGTGGGCAAACCTAGACTTTCATGAGTTTTCAAGCTAAGCAGTAGTGGACAGACAAGTCTTGTCCCATCTCTGTGTGACACCAAGCTATATACATAACAAACAACACACTCTTTGGCTCACTTTGTCAATACAGGCTGCTAGTTTTCCCTATTGCTACAAATGTCATCAACGCCTGGCTGCCTGGAAGGTCGTTTAACAGAACCGCCACCTCAGACTCCCACTGCCTCCACCGACTTCTGTGCCGGTTTCAGCTGTCTGTAGCAACCAGCCCGTACTTAATTCACCGCCTGTGCAGATTTGTCTCCGTGTTAAACCCTACCAGCTTCCTCCCAGAAACATTTACAAGAAAACACACAGAAACAAACACAACAGAGGAGAGACCCACACACCACACGACTAGGAAGAAAGCTTGCAGCGCACAGAGGGGCAGGTGTTTTATTTGTGATAAACACGTAAACCAGCACACCCAATTACCACCATTTGAGACGGCTCAGTCCTCTCAGCATGGAGGCGTCCCACAATTCAAGTCAACCTCTGTCCATCCTGCTAACAACAACCACCGAGGTTCTCCCCACTTCCACAGGGACATGCCGGCACGCCTGTTGGTGAGGAGTCCCAGAAGTGCATCCGAACATTCGCCATGGACAAAGCCCATCGCTGTGACCCTGCCCTCCAGCCTCCGTGACGGTTGCTTCGCATCAGACCCACATCCAGACACCGTTAGGAACAGGTAAAGAATCTGAAAATTCAGGAGTGCTCCATATGCCTCCAACAAGAGTAATCCATGGCGCTCAACAGAGAATTTAGAAACCCCAATTTTTTTTCTGAGTTTGAAGTTTTTAAGCCTTGCGGATGGTCGGAGTAGGAAAAAGGAAATTTACTAGGCAGCGCAAAGGAAATCTCGTTGTCCTCTATTGTGGTAGGGGGGGGGTGTTGCCCAACCCTAACTTATCTGCCTTGATAAAGGAAGCCAAGCGCAAGAAGAACAAGGTTTGTCAAATGTAGAGGAACCCTCTCCTTACCTTAATCGTGCTGGCCATATTGCAATCAAGTTTATTGATCGTTAATAAATGTTAATAATAATTATTGCTTCTCTCTGACCAGAAAGTAGTTTTGATGAGGTTGTTTAGAGCGGATGAGATTGTGCTAAGTCTGGGAAATGAAGTCAACCAATGGCAGGAAGAGGTTTCTATTGGTCCTGGCTGCCCAGCCCAAAGAAACAGGATATTTGGGAGTGGAGAGATAAGAGACCCTGAAAACAATGTTGTTTTTCTTGATGATATGCAGCCAGGAGAATTTTTTTTAATTAAAAAAAAAAGGCATCAATTGGCTCGGGCTGGGGCCGTCACAGCAGGTGTGACCTGTGTGGCTCTGGGTGACAGGCTGCACCAGACCAAAGCAGGATACAGATGTGATGGGGCTCTGCATGGCTGCACAGGGGAGGTGGAAGGCACCTACCTCACAGCCTGGGTGCCAGTACTGCAAGCCCCTCCTCCCCAGGACTCCACCACCAGCTAGGACAGAGGGCTGAAGCTGACCAGGACTATTCCATGCGACTACATGGTCATATTTAATAAGGCAATTTGCTGGCCAGTGATCAAAAAGCCTCCATTTATTCAGTGTCTCTAATGAATGTTCCAGAACTGCTTCACGAAGTCTCTTTCCAAACACAATAAGCCATTATTATTTGCTCCCCAAGAAATGAGTCGAAAGTACAGACACTGGAATCAAGGTAACCAAGAAAACTAAAGAAAAAAATACAAATATCAAAATCTTATTTTCAAGCACTTATTTAAGGAGCTGGGGAGATGGCTCAGCCAGTAAACTGCTCCCAGTGTAAACATGAGGACCTCCGCTCAGTCCCCAGAACCCAGAGAGGAAAAAGCTGGGTGCAGGGTCACAGACCTTCATGGGGAGTCAGAGACAAGGGATCCCTGGAGCACACTGGCAGGCCAGCCTATGCCAATCAGCTGGTTCCAGACAAGCCTCTGAGGAGTAAGATCCAGGCTTGACTGTTGGCCTCTACATGCACACTAGCCTGAGCAAACTGTGTGCCTATATACAGGAGTACACGCTATTTATACAGGTGTACACGCCCTTTATACAGGCGTACACGCCCTTTATGCAGGCGTACATATTTTTTATACAGGCGTACACACTCTATACAGGCATACACACTATATAGGCATATACAATCTTTATATAGGTGTACACACTCTATATAGGCGTACACACTCTTTATGCAGGTGTACACGCTCTTTATATAGGCATACATGCTCTTTATATAGGCGTACACACTATACAGGCATACACACTACATATGCTTATGCATACACCCCTCCCCCAAACATCTAGATTCTACATTCTAGAACATATGCCCCACTGATGGACATCCGTGCTGCCAACCATGGATGTCAATAGAACTCTGAGTTACCCAGAGAGGAGGCCATGGGTCCTCATGAAGTGAACAAAACCCAAGCTGCAGGTTCAAGGCCACAGTTTTCTTTCCCCGAAGGAAGCAGAGCTGACACAGGCCTGAACATTCCTTAGAGGATTTCAGGCCTTTAATTACTCATTTTCAGGAAATTACTTGTTCTATGGACGAAACAAAAGTTTGCTTTGAATTGAATCACATGAAAGTTAGACCAGTAAAGGGTACGGTCTCACGGGGAACCAAGGAAACAAAGGACCAGAGCCTGAGTCACAAGCAGTTCTTGGTTACTGGGACAGACAGGTGGGGAACTGAATTCATTCAGACTTTGGGCCTGAGCTGCCAGGATTCGACACACCACTCCCTTTCTCTGGTTTTCCCCCTCATACGTCTCCGTCCCTGTGTGTTAAATCATAAAAAGAAGCTGGTTTTGCCAGTAGGATTTGCTGAAGGAGGCAGAGGCAGGAGGATCACCAGTTCGAGGCCAGCCTGGGCTACACATATTTTTTAAAAAGATACAGAAAGAAGGAGAAAGAAAAATTAGGAGATGGAAGAGAGGGGATGGGACCCCGTGGTCCAACACCTGCCTAGCAGGTGCAGAGACCCTGGGTTCAAACCCCAATGGTGCAAAAATACAGGGAGAAGGAAGGAAAAGAGAACAGGGCAGAAGAGGGAAGGAGCAGGAAAGGGGAAAGGAGGTAGCGACCATGAGGTGGGAAGTTAAAAGCAAGAAAGAAAAATGCATATGAACACTAATTCCAGTTTAATTCCTGTAAAAGTCTCCTGGCTCACAGGTTCTCAGCACCTACATTTTGAGGGAATGTCAATTTCCGGAGCTTTTTATCTCTGAACAATGAGTAAGAGGGCAGACTGATTAAAACTGTGTTTCCCCTAAAATCCTCCAAGTTCTGAGCTGTTTCATCCTGGCAGCTTCCCACCAGCGCTGAGAAAAAGAAACAAAGTAAGTAAGGAGCAATGTCCGGGTGCTCCACATGCCCGAGCCTTTCTACGCTCCCATGAAGCAGCTGTCTTCTCAAAATGTTTGCTGCTTCCTTCAGTGCGAGGGAAGGTCCCCGCGTGGATTTACTGAGCATGGGCTTTTACAGGGATGACTTCTTTGCAATAAAATAGCCATAGATGGTCTTGTCTCCTGCACTCACCGGGGTTAACACAGCACGCGACTGTGTCCTGTGGCAGGGGCAGCAAGCTCCCTCCCAAGGTCTAACTACCCTCACGACCTGCCTAAGACACCATGGTGCTTATCTGACCCAAATCAACTGTCAAGAGGAAAAATTTTAACTTTGATTTTGAAATAATTTCAACCTTACAGGAAAATTACAATGCAGAGAGACCCCCTCACACACCCCAGTCTTCTGTACGCCCCACCATTTGCCCAGCCCTCCGTCATTAATGCACAACACACACATCCTTTATTTGATAAAATACTCCTTTATTAGAGCCTGAATTCTTTGCTTGGAAAATTATAAAAACAAACCAGACACTATAATTATTTGACATAATTTCTAAAGATTCTACCCATACCTCTCACAGTGCCTAATTTGGAACTTCAACAAAAGTCTAAGCAGTGATCAGATGGCATAATTATTTGGGGATCACCACATTTTAAAATGGCAACCCCCTCTGTTAAATGTTCCTCATTTCAAATGACAAAATGCTTAGCAGATTTTTACTTTCAAAGAGAGTCGGTCCTGATACCAAGAGAAGCAGAACAACCCTCAATCCGGGTCATCCCAGAATATCCATCACAAGAGCTTTGCCCATAAGCTTACTTGACTATTGGTAGCACAAACAGCACCTGTGAATTAGAACGCCGAGGCCGCTTCCTGAAGCTTAACCCTGGTGTTATCTGAAATGGGGGAAGCTCACTTCATCTTTCCCCGACCCCAAGTCTGAATTTTCATGCGACCTTGGCTCCCAGCCACTCAGCAGTTGCAGAACTGGCTGTCTTTTCCCCAAGATATTACTTTGTGGGGGACGCTGTCACCAGACAGTTCAAGTTAGAGAGCAATCTGGCAGCTTTTGGGGGTCATTCCATCATATGTCTGACAGGGCCAGGTCACTTTTTTCCCTTGTTAAAACACAGGAACACTCTACGGGACCCACTGGCCCCATCGCAGTCACGGACAGCAACAACTGTGGATGATTGGTGGGTTCAGTCCGTTCCTAGTTCTTTGCCATGAGCCCATCACTCACAAAGTCAGTTCCCTTTGATGAGTCTGTTCGCAGTGTGCTCCGAAGCAAAAAGTAAAATACAAAATTGCACAAGTGTACCACAACCACACATGAAATCCATCGTTGATTTGTCCCCAAGGCATGTCTCTGATTCTGTGAGGGTCTCACCCTTGTTTCCTCATGTGTGTAGTATGTGGGTCCACTCATCCTAAAGTGTCTTGGTGGGGGACAGCAAGGCTCTGCAAATCAGTCATAGCCATAGCAAAAGAAGAATGGACTACCTTGTACCAGGGGCACGGCTGCAGAATCATGGCCTCTGAGTTAATTATTCCTATTTCAGGCATCTATAAAATGGAATACCCACCATCATAAAAAATATGGCAGGAATGGGTTGGGGATGGTTTGGTGGGTAACAGCACACACTGCTCAAACATGAGGTCCTGGGTTCGGATCCCCAGTACCCACATAAGAAGCAGGGCATGGCCATGACCACCTGTCAGTAGAGCCTGAGGATCTGCTGTGCATCTCAGGTTCAATGAGAGACCCTGTCTGGGGGGATAACGTACAGGACAAGAGAAGAGGGACCTCCACGCACGTGTATAAGCACACATGCAGATTCTCTAGGAAAACCAGGTAGAGGATGAATATGATGATATGGATGAATACTGATATGGAAAACTGCTGCCTGGTAAACCAAAAATCAGCATGTAAAATTTTCACAGATGCATTTTGTTCTATAAAAGGGAAGAAGTAACTAGAAGCAGTGACAAGCTCTGAGTTACAAGGCCAGGGCAGAGAATCTTCCTTTGACTCCTTCCCCCGTCTTCTTTGTCTTATTTATATTTTCAGGATACTTGCAATCGGCACTACTAAACTTTTATATTGAAGGCGAGTGAGTCATACATAACTTACTGCTGTGCGAATCCCCGAGGAATGCATCACATCCTGTACACGCACAACACAGGCTCTGGGTGTCAGGCTCTTCGTGCATCTGTATCAAAACGCCTAATTCTGTTGGGGCTGGGGAGACGGCTCAGTAGCTGAGAGCACTTGCTGCTCTCACAGAGGGCCTGAGTTTGGTTCCCACCCCCATGTCAGGCTGCTCACAAGTGTCTGTAACTCCAGCTTCAGGGGTCTGATACCCTCTTCTGGCCTCCTTGGGCACCTGTATGCATTACATGTTCTCTCTCTCTCTCTCTCTCTCTCTCTCTCTCTCTCTCTCTCTCTCACACACACACACACACACACACACACACACACACACACACACACACCAATGTTTCTTTTTAAATGTCTACACACACAAAAAAATCATTTTTTTAAAAAAATTAAATTTTTGTACAAAAGTCCAGAAGATTTTGTGTTATGGTGCCCATCCATCAACACTTCATCCTGCTGGCATCAATGACACACCAGTCTCACACCAGAAACTCCTGTGGGCACCAACAAAGTCAGGATGACAGGGCTCTGACCCACCACTGAGCTTAGCGTTCAGGAAGCCCATGCCAAGGTAGTCAGATCACACACACACACACACACACACACACACACACACACACACACACGCGCGCGCGCGCGCACACACGCACACACGCACGCACACACACACACGCACCCACGCACACACACACACATACACACACACATACACACACACGCACACACGCACGCACCCACGCACACACACACACATACACATACACACACACACGCACGCACCCACGCACACACACACACACACGCACACACACACACACACACACACGCACGCACCCACACACACACACACACACACACACATGCACCCACGCACACACACACACACACACCTGCAAGGGCAAGGCCTGGAGCTCACCCAGCTTCTTAAGGCCAAAACGAACGCTCTACATTGTTCGTCTGGTGACACATGAATCTTAAACTGCGAACTGTTTGGATCATTCCCAAGATCCCTGCAAGAAGGATGTCTCAAGAACCTTTGCCAGGGACGTGCCTGAGACTGGAGATAAGGATCGGCCATCTGGAGCTGCCCCCACAATGGAAAACTCCACTCTGCTGTGGAACTTTCCCATCTACGTCAGTGAGAGGATCTGCCTGAGAACGGGGCAGGGTGTTGAGGTGCCGTCCCAGTCACCACCAGCCGAAGACGCTGTCTACAGTGTGCAGCGTGCTTAGGCTTTACCCTGTTGGGCAAAGTTCTGTGGGAGTATATGTGTGAGTGTGTAGGTGTATGTCTGTGCATATGTCTGTATGTATGTATCTGTGTGCACATGAGTGTATGTCTGTGTGCATGTGTACATATACATCTATGTGTGTATGAGTGTGGATATCTATGCATGTGTCTGTGCATATGTATGTATATATACATATATGCCTGTGTGTATATGTGTGCATGAGTATGTACATGTGTGTGTGTGTGTGTGACGGAGTGCCTATGAATGTGTCTATGTTTGTAGTCACCATATCCTCCAGCAGACCATTAAGAAACAATTAAATTACCATGTAAGTAACTACTGCTTAACATTTTCTCTGAATTAATACAGTCTCCAGACTCTTGGTCGAGTCTAACTGAATTAAAACAAGGGCATTGTTATCACACACTAAATCCTCAACTTTCAACACCCATGCTGCAATTTCCTTCACTGTGAGGTGGGCATTGGTCCGGCTCTGCGGGCTCAAATGAAGCAACAATTCCAAGAAGCTCGACTTCCTCTGCATCCAGCATGTTCTCAAGTTTGTGCAAACCTTGCTTGTCCTCATCCCTGGATGCCTGGAATGTTAGCACCATCCTCGTGGACTCTAAATCTGTTCACGTATTACTCTTGATTTTTTTTTTTAAAGAAAGAGGTGTAATTATTCTGACACAATAGTTTAGCCAAAAGCAGCTCTTAAATTTTCTAAGTGCATTACCGGTGTCTCTATACACAATGAACCTCAAGGTTGTTTGACATATGACTGGGTACATATGAGCACACACGTTATTTGGAGACACTGTCTTGCTAACAGTTACCTAGAAGCTTGGTCTGCCCCAAGGACACACTGTCGAATTGTACATCATACTGGTGGGGACCATGATGCAGCTCTGTCCTTGTTGGAATCAGTCTCCCATCATGGCACTGTCCTTGTTGGTGCCCTTAGCTGTGACATTATCTTGGGCTACCGAGATAACTTGGATTTTTTTTATCACATTCAGAATCTTAGATGGTCATTAAAAGTGTATTGTCTCCCTTACCACACATCATCATTTATTGATCTGCATTTGTAGGCTGTTTCTTTTAGGGCCAAGGAAATGGCTCTGTGGGTAAAGGCACCTGCTAAGCAAGCTGGGCAGGCTGAGTCCCTGGAACCTGACTAAAGGTAGGAAGAAACAATCCAGCTCACAAGGGTGTCCCTTCACCTCTACAGGTACACGGACAACACGCTCCCAAACACTCCTCAACTCCCACCCCCACAAATACAATGTTAAAATTAAATCATTTTTATAGCAAAAAGTAGAGACACTGTCTTAAAGAATGACAGCCAATGCTTATGCAATACTGTCACTCAAACACGGAGGTTTGAAGAGACATCTGTGTGCAAAAGTTGCTTCTCTTGCGTGTTTTTTTTTTTTTTTTTTTTTTTTAAAGACTGAGATGTCCCGGCTTTACTCTCCCGGCTCTACACTGATGTCCCTTAAGATAGGACATTGTTTACTAATGTAGTTCCATCACAAGCGGAATCATAAATGAAGCCGGCACAGGAAAACTATGGGATTCGTTTACGTTTTCTCACCAAGCGACCCACAGACTTAAGGGAACCAGCGGCCAGGTTTGAAGTCAAGGGCACTCAACAGTCAGGGTTGGTTTGGAGCAGTTCCTGCTCCACATCCCCAGGCTGCACCCTACCTCCCTGTGCTGTACCTTTCCGTGTGACCTC
Source organism: Arvicola amphibius (assembly GCF_903992535.2). Lineage (NCBI taxonomy): Eukaryota > Metazoa > Chordata > Mammalia > Rodentia > Cricetidae > Arvicola > Arvicola amphibius. The sequence continues at coordinate 2,965,010 of NC_052056.1, read as the reverse complement.
ATCTCCCACCGCACAAAGGCGAAACCCCAAGGTGCACTTTTTAATCTACTTGGCCATTTCTCTTCCAGCTGACCCATCTGTTTCTGTGACAGAGTCTCTCGGTGAAACTGAGGCTTGAAGATTAACCTAGACTGAGTACTTGAATCCCAGGGATCCTCCTGTTCCCTCACCCCACCACCCATGGTACGGACATTGCCGGTTTTTAATGTCAATGCTGTGGACTGGAACTCAGGTTCCCATGAGCCATCATCTTCCCAGACCTTTTCTGATATACTTGAAATGAGAATCTAAGAGAAAAGCCACAATTTTCCCATATTGCATGTCCCCGTAGATAATATCCTAGCCTTCATGTATAGTTACGGAAATAGCTCTGCCTGGAAAGCTGCAGGAAACAGCCCCCAGCTACCGCCCCAGAGAGGCTCGGAGAGACGCTGCTTTGTCTGTCAGCTCCAGCCTTGGAGTAGGTATCCCTTTGAACTGCTGGAATCTTTGACACTAGAGGGCACTACATGTCCCTCTAAAAGGCCAGAAAAGAGCAAACCAGTATGCCTAGGGCTTGCCTTGAAATTCCTGGAATTGTTGTTATTATCCCACAAAGATGTCTTGGTTTTATTCACCAAGAAGAAAACCCAACATTCATAAAGTTTAAGAAGTAAAAATCTTGACTTGCACATTATTTATAGAACAAAAGGAAATAAATGTGAGCAGAAGGAACACATGTCCACCTGTCTACAATGGGCTGGACCCCGGGCCCTGTACGTCTCCTCTACGATACCAAGGGAAGTCGAGCCTGGATGAGTCTACTTCACAAGGTAGATGTGGCCTTGGTTAGTTGGAGCTGGACTAAACCTGCAGCGTATTAGAGTGTCTGTTGCCTGTGCACGGGATGCTCATCTTATCCCGGCCTGAGGCAGGTCTTTGCACAGCTGAAAAATGTGAACCAATAAGAATTATATCATAATATGCTCAGTGTAAAAGGGAGATGCAGTTTGTTATATCTAGTCTTAAAAATGGCACTGTGACATAGTGGGTTAGGCTTACAACACACATTCTATGCAATTACGTGTGTGTGTGTGTGTGTGTGTGTGTGTATGTGTGATTAGAGAGAGAGTGAAAGAAGTTTTAAAACTAAGCACAATCCAAGCACAATCCAGACATGGTAGTTCACACCTATAACCCCAAAACTCAAGAGAGGGGAGAAGAAAATTATGAGTTTAAGGTCAGCCTCAGCTATGTAGTGAGTTTGAGGCCAGCATAGACTCCACAATACCCTGTTTCAAATTTCAAAACAAACAAAAAGCATTCTGAACAACTAAATATGGTAGTTTTCCTGAAAATGACAGTAATACACAATCCCATTGATCCTGAGGTCAGGAAAACACTAAAGGTGTCATGAGGTCCTCGGCAGTGCCCCCCAAACATGAAGTGACCTCTGTAGCTTCCCTTGTCTTTGCTTGTACTTAAAATAACTGGAGTATTCCTGTTTCTGTTTCTACTCGGGTTTATATACTGAGGGCTGTTTGTCTGGGTCTGGGCTGTGGCTGGAGTGTTGTGGACAGGCTCTGTCGAAGGGGTCCAGGTGCAGCTCTTACCATGTGTTCTCCACCCTACCAGCCAGCAGAGCCCAAGGCTGCTTTTGCTGCTCAGAGTGGGGTAGCTCAGGTAGGGGTTTCTTCCCTCTTCTGTTGCTGCTCCAGGGAAACTGACATGGCTTGTGGGTGTGAACAGCATCACAGAGCAGATAAGAGCTGGGCACTGCCGCTGAGTGTCACGGTACCGTCAAGAACCACAGCCAGCAAGACGCAGCACCACCAGCTTGGGATTCCCGCAGCTGAGGCTGAGAAAAGAGTCCAGAGCTACCTCTCAGCTCCACGAATGAGGGCTGTACAGCCATGCTACAGAGATAGACCTTCAAGTCTGCCCACAGCACAAGAGCCGCGGACAATGTCCTCATCCCAGAGGCTGGGACTCAGCCCTACATGTTCAGTGACTCCAAACTATTTATTATTCAACTCATGTATGCCAGTTTTCTCTTGCATACCAATGGATTTACCTGCAGGTACTTTCACATCAGGAGTCTGTCATTGCGCGTCCCTGCCAGCCCCCACAGAGTCTCAACGCCACACCTCGACAGCTCCCAAACAGCCTGTGCTGCAGAATGGATGCTTGATGGAGTCAAACATGCACCCAGATCTCAGGAGCCTCGGGGAAGGGCAATGTGGTAGCCAGCATCTGTCTAGTCAGGACAGGCTGCTCAAGAACACGGCCCCAGGGCAAAGCACCCTGGTCAGAGGAAGGCTTAACAAGGCAGACACGGTTCACCCTTCAGACGCTGTGGCCACCCCTCCCTCACTTCTGTATAGAACTTGTCCATCATCTTCACCTCGTGGCTGGCTTCCATCTGAGCATACCCTAGGCTAAGACTTTCACTGAAAAATAAGAGGACATCTGGAATTAAGTGGTAACTCATCCATGCTCTTCCCGACACCCTCCCCATCCCCCCACACAGAAAGAGAGAGAGAGAGAGAAAGAGAAGCCCCCTGTTCCATCACGCCCCCAGCACAATCCTCTTTTTCATCTGGACCACTCAATTGCAGATCTCCAGATGCTGGGTCACTCTGAGGGGGTCTTTTTGAGCAACTGTTCCAAGTAAAGCATTTGGAAGGAAGAATTTCTTATGGACTCTGGGGGCTTCCAATTCTCTATCACATGAAGCCCGACTTCTCAGGGTCCAAACCAAACTCAGTTGCAAGTAGACGTACAACATGCATGACAGAAGTATGTGCACAGTCCTCTACCTCTTCTGCTTTATGTGTGCCATGATGAGCTTACGGTAGATTCATCTGGATGTCTGTGGAAACCACCACTCCCATCAGTCATTGCTTAGCATTTGCAACTTTCCAAAGTAACTTGGCCTAAGCGTGCATCCAGCTACACTGTTTCGATATAACGGCTGGTTCCACGTGTCCTTAGAGACCAAAACCATGGTGCATTCATTGCCCTTCTGGGCACCTGCCATGTCACCATGGTAACTGCATTTCCTAAGATGGTCCAACACAACTGTTCACCCCGAGCCCTTCCGAAAGCTGGCATTGATTTTGCTCCATTAAATGGTGGGGGCCAGATACCCACCCCTCACATCTGGGTTGGCCCATGTCTATGACAGAGGTTCAGTTACCAGTCTTCCAAAGCTACCTCTGTCTGTTTCCTCGGCAACGGACATTCATGAACTTCAGCCTCCATAGTAGGAGAAATCTCTGTCCACATGGAGAGCTAGGGGGTGGGTGTTCTTATCATCAGTCCTGAGTGACTGCTCACACCAGACCCCAGGGTAAGTGAAGGCAGCTTCCAGGGGGCTCCAGCCTCACTTGTCTGCAATCCTCTGAACAACAATGAGTGAGGACTTCCCTCTGCCATCAGCTCCTGAAGGAGATAAGCCATGAAGTGATCATTGTGGTCTTGTGTGATTTGTTGCAGCCAGAGGTGTTTAGAACATGAGACAATGTCTGGCTCCAAAGACATCTGCCAGGTTGTTATAGCACAAGGAACCTTCCTATGAGATTACTGCCTAGGAATCTTTATTGACATTAGCTGCATGCTGAGCCCTGGGCCAGGATGTGAAGGCACAGAAAGCAAGGAAAACTGTTCTTACACAAACAGAGGGAAAGGTTACCTATCAGTTGGAGAGAAAATATGCCAAAATCATAGCAGCATTTTGACTCAAGAGAGAAGAGACAGAAGTGACCATAATTAATTCTTTCCATTGTCACTAATACTTCCATCCATCGATGACATAGGTACCCCAGGGTTACACCCTTATTGTCCTCAGCCCTTACCCAGAACCACCACATCTCCAGGGGCTGGGTTATTGGCTGCTCATCCTCTAGAAACATCAGGTTACCTTTCCCACCAAAGAGAGGAGGGAAACCCTCACGCCCCTTCCCATGATACCCACAGAGGCAGGGTGTGCTAAGAGAGCAGTCTGAGAAGGCGTGATGATCCAGAAGAGCTCCAAGTGGAGAAAGGACATTGTGTGCTCTAAAACACAAGGGACTCTCTTCCTTGCTTGGTCTCAAAGGTTTTCAGGGTGTTGTAGGGGCTCCATTGGCAACTGTACTGTACTGAGAGGCATCTGGGAAAATCTAATGGTGAGCCTAGCTTTATTGTGGGCAAAGACAGTGTGTTCAAGTACCCACAACAGGTCCCCGTTTCTTCAAACCTCAGGCTTGTATATTCCTTCTTCAAAGAAAACAGGAGACATGCATCGATTGTGACAAAAACTCTCCCCAATCTGGAGGTTTCTGGAAAGAAGATAAATTGTCCTTTGTTTCTCTTGAGCAAGTTTGTTCAGCTGGCCTCAAATTCCTGAACTCAAGTGATCATCCTGCCTCGGGCTCCTATGTAGCCCTGACTATGGATGCATGCTACCTCAAGGGCCCAGATCAGTGCTACTCAAACAAGTGCTAACCTCAGCTCGGGTTCTAGAGAGTCAGGTAGGGTACCTGAATCTCACCTCCCTGGCTGAGCCAGGGTTTGAAATATTTGGTTCCATGGGACTCAACACGGCTTTCACGGGGACTGGAAAGCATTACAGAGCCTCACGCACCACTCTCTTTTATGGAATGCGTGCACAGGGGAATTCTTGCGACTTTACTATTTTCTTTAATAGCTAGAAAACGGGGAGGCTCACAAAGAAATTTTTCAACCGTCTTTAGTGACCCTTAACCTAGAAGGTTTTGCCTAATCTGTAAATTAGAGTTAAAAGTATTTCTATACCTTTGGAGTAGGGAGCCCTTTGTCCTTAAAAGGACAGAAAGACTATTAACAACAAGGCCATACATACACAGCGCTCCTTTGTTGGTTACTGCAAACCGAAACCAGATGTGCGGCACCAGCCGCTACCTTGGAGCGACCCAGGGAGGCTCAGCGCTAATCTGGCCATTCTTAATAACTCAAAACTGTCAGCCTTAAACCATCTAATTTTTTTTCTCACTTACAAATGCAAACAAGAGTTGACAGCCCACATCAGACTCGGTTTCCCTCTCACTGCAGAGAGATAGATTCGGCCTGATAGGAGTGGCAATAAAGGCCCTTTCCAGGAAGCTATGCCCCCAGCATCTGATTAGGACGGCGTACCGGTGATTATCACCTTTAATGAACCACGATTTGGAAGAAGTTGTACCGAAAATCAGACGTCCCTGCCATGACCTCGCCCCAGACGGAGCTCCTTGGATTGTCAGACTGCGGGTGAACGTAAGAAAACACCGGAGGTCTCCCCTAAGGTCCTAATGACCCCAGGAATGTGTCTCTGGCAATAAAACCACTTAATACACAATCATTTCCCTGAATTTCAGTGGAATAAACACAAGTGAAAGAGATGAACTAATATATTAGAAGTGGCTCAAGATTGCCCTAAAGAAAAAAAATCAATTAGGGGCTGATTTTTAACACCCCCATCATTATCACTTCTATATGCTAAAATAAAGTCAAATGGAACATTTCTTTGCATACTGGATATTATATTTTACTTCAGACGCATGTAAAATATAGACAGATGCACAGATAAACACTGGGGTTTATTATTAGTGTATGCATGCGTGTGGGGTCAGAAGACAACTTTGTGGACATGGTTCTTTCTTTCCACCTAGGCAATGAGTCCAGAGGGTTGAACTCAGGTTGCTAAGCTTGCACAGCCCGCACTCCCACCAGCTGAAGCATCTCAGGTTCCTGATTGGGCTTTCATGCCCACATGGACACAGCAATTACACAGGCAACCTACACGTGGGCTTCCTATTCCTACCCTGAAACAAGATGTGTGTACGTTTTGTGTGTATGTGTGTGCACGTGTGTGTGCATGTGGTTGTATGAGTATGGGTGTGTGAGCGTACACGTGCGCTTGTGTGTCAGTGCGCATGTGTATGCACGCACATGTGTGTGTGTGTGTGTGTGTGATAGGTAAGACATAACTGTGTTATCCTAACTGGGGGTGTGTGTGGAGCTAACAGGTAGACCCAGCAAGCAGTGTTATCCTCATTCATCTGATTAAGTGTGGGTAGAGAGGTAAAAGCTGAGGTTTCCTGTGTCTCGCAGAACAACTAATTCTACTGATCAAAACTGGCTGTAATTCTTTCCAGTCACAGTGAGAGGTAACATGTTCTCAAGTTGACTCAGCAATGTAAAACCAGGAAAGAATGGACAAGGCAAACACCAAGAAGCTCATCCTCGAGACCGTGACAGGCTCCCCAATCTCGCCACATGCAGCATTGGCACTGGGTCGTTCTCTGTTGTGGGGACTACAGTGCATGCTGGATGCAGTAGCTTCTTGGCTTCTCCCTACAGGGCATCAGTTGTACCTCCCTTATTCACGGTTACAAACCAATCCTGGCCTTAGTTTTGCCAGGTGTCTCTGCAGGTGAAAGCAGAATTGATCTGACTGATATCTACAGGCAGAGGGTGACTGGATTTAGACAGACAATATGATTACTGTGTGTTGGGAGGGGAAGATTGGTGGAGGTACAGAGGGGATAGTCATGGGGATATTGGGGATGAATGCAAGGGGTGTGTGTGGGGGGGTGAGGGAGTGGGGAGGCATGGGGAGAGATGGGAGACCTGAGGATATGGAGTTATGGATGAGGGGCATGTGTGTATGGAAGAGAGGTGTGAGGTAGAGAGTTGTGGGGTGAGTGAATTGTGGGGTGTGGAGTGAAGGGAGGGGTGTGGGTGGAGTGGGTTGTGTATGTGTGAGGGAGTATGAAGGGGTGAGAAGATTCTACACACATATACTTGATTTTATATGAGCATGCACACGTGTGTGCACACGTGCGTGCACACACACACACAGCCACCCCTGCCTGCTGCCACATTATCCCTCTGGAAGCAGAAGCCCACATAAATACTTCCTACTACAGATTGTCTTGGTAATCGTCTTCTACCACAATAGAAAGCAGTACCTGGTGCACTCACCAAGAGCTCCACCTAAAGCCGGAATAAATCCGCCGTCCCTGACGTTGCTCTCGTCACGAGATTTGATCACAACAGCACACTGCACAATGCTAAGAGCAGTGAAATCCGCTGGGCCTGAAGAGCGTGCACTGTCTGCTCTTCAGGCAGGAGAGTGGCAAGTTCTAGGCCAGTCAAGACCACTTGGTGAGACCCTGCCTCAAAGTCCAAAGCAAGAACAGAGCCGGGAACGTGGCTCACGCCCCACCTTCAGTCGGGGACGTGGCTCACGCCCCACCTTCAGTCGGGAACGTGGCTCACGCCCCACCTTCAGTGGGGAACGTGGCTCACGCCCCACCTTCAGTCGGGAATGTGGCTCACGCCCCACCTTCAGTGGGGAACGTGGCTCACGCCCCACCTTCAGTCGGGAACGTGGCTCACACCCCACCTTCAGTCGACGACGCTGTGAAATGAACAGATGGGAGGAACGGGGCTATCCGAGCAAAGTGCATAGCGGATATTACAAGCTATGTGAGAATTTAAAGTTATCCTGTGCACGCATGCATACGAGGGAAATGGTCTGAAAATGTGCACTGTGTTTCATAGGCCCGGATCGTGGGATGAATGCTGTTTTTAAGTCAAGTGTTTCGGGAAAGCTGGAATATGGCTAACAAGTCTTTGTAAATAAAATTGGGAAAAGCTGGGGATAATTCATATCTGGAGAAAACATATTAAAATGCTGAGAAAATTAGATAAAATATACAAACTATTACTAATCAGTGTGAGGATGTATATTCTTGTATTTTGTACATTAATATATGCATTAAAATTAATCAGCAGGCAGGTGGTAGAAGCACATGCCTTTAATCCTAGCAGACAGAGGCAGGAGAATCTCTGTGAGTTAGAGGCCAGTCTGGTCTACAAGAGCTAGTTCCAGGACAGGCTCTAAAGCTACAGAGAAACCCTGTTTCGAAAAAAAAAAAATTAATCAGCTATCATTTAGACCTTACAGAGTAGCAAATATATATTACTAGCGCTCGAGACTAATGTTTATTGAGATCTGTCTTCTTAAATATACTGTTATAAAGCAGAAGGTGAGATTCGTGAGGAAAGTGAAGCTTGAGCTGGGTATCAAAGAGAGAAGATCTGCTCGGACAGTAGGGGACGCCACAAAATTCACCAACAAAATGGACTCAGAAACCTTAGGTAAAGAATTCAGTCCAACATGAAAGGAGCCAGGGAGCCCCGAGTGGGGCTGCCCAGAGAGATAAGCCAGAGTGAGGGAACACTGACATCTACGGACAGACGTTTGCTGCTGGGTCAGAGGGATTCAAAGGAAGAGATGGGCAATAATCTGCCTGGAGAACGCTCCGTGGCTACCGTCATTGTTTGTGCTTTGACGCAAGCAAGCTTGCTTCAGAAATATAGAAGAGGTAGAATGGAGTGGCGTGCACTCAGAGGACATGATGCAGATGAACCCATCCCTACCCCATGGCGGGGTGAGCCTCAGACTCAGGAAGCTAGGAAAACACAAAGAAAGGAAAAGGACAATGAGAAATAACCCTATAGAAAATGAGTCTATGGTAAAGATTATGAACGAAGCCAAATCTGGGCTGCAGAGACAGTGTGTGTGTGTGTGTGTAGGTGTTGGTGGTTGTGCGTGTGTACATGTGCGTGTGTGTGTGTGTGTGTGTGTGTGTGTGTGTGTGCGTGCGTGAGTGTGGCATGGGGATTGCAGTAGCCCTTGCTGTACAAGCATGAGAACATGAGTTCAAATCCCCAGCATCCGTGTGAAAGGCCAGATGTGTGCGCACAGCTGTAACCCCAGTGCTTTAGGAGGTGGGGGGACTGGATTGCTGGGGCTTACTGGCCCCCAGCCCAGCTCCAGTGTAAATGAGATCGTGTCATAGGAACACAGCTGGGAGCGACAAGGGAGGTCTCCTAGTGTCTTCTGGCCTTGGCATTTGTATGCATTGACACACTCGCCTGCAAATACGTCCACACATACACAGCACACACACACAAACACACACAGACACACACACACTCCCCAAATCTGTTTACAAGAATATTTATAAACCACTGCTGAGTGCATTTAAAGAGTGAGGATGAAAATAACCAAAGTCGAAACTTAGAAAAGGTTATCACTAGTCCTGTAAATATCAGAAAAATGAGCATGCGCATATTTTACTCTACTCTCTATCCACAAATGTAAAAGTCCAAATAAAATAAGCACACTTTCATTTTCTTGGAGACAGTTTCTCACTTAGTAGCCCAGGCTGGCCTGGAACTCACAATCCTTCCCAACTTGGCCTATATTTCTTAGAAAGTAAAATTTATTGATTTCTTGTAAGTAAAAAGACACTAACCCCCACATATAGTCTCTCTCTGTGTCTCTCACTTTCTCTCTCTCTCTCTCTCTCTCGTTCTCTCTTATACACACACAGATACACACAGATACACACTTTTAAATATCAGATCTTTCTTAATTTTAATGTAATTAATCTATCCTTAGTCTTCTTTGCAGCCAGTGTTCAGTCTATAAAACCCAAGCTCCTGTAGCTACTACAGACCCTGAGTGACCTTGGGCTCTCCTGAAGGAATATGGCAACAGAAAGAGGGTAAGTAAAAAAGAAAGAAAAGACGTTCATTGATTCATCTGAAAACCCTAAAGTCCAGCTGAAGAATAACTGGTACCAGACTTATCCAACTTGTCCAGATAACCGAAAAGGAAGTAAGTTTGATATAGAGACAGAGCCATAACACTGTACTGTTTGGTTAAAAAGAAATTACAGGCCACCCTCACAGGTGAATGTAGGCATAGAAATCCCAAAGTCATAGAATATCAAACCCAACACTATATAAACATATATTTATAATACATATAAATACATATATAATAAATATATATTAGTAAAATAGACAGATAGAAAAATATATCCTGTGGACAAGTTGGGTTTATCAAAGAATAAAAAGTTGTCTGAATAAATGCATGATAAATTGGAATATAGACATTGGAAATAAAATTTAAATAGTTTTAAATAAAAGAAGTATAAGTAATAAAAGTCAGCTCTCTGTGATGCTAGAGAAAAATTCTTGGCGCTAGAGAGATGGCTTAGTGGTTCAGAGTAGGGACTACTCTTGCAAAGGACCTGGGTTCAGATCCCGACACCTGAGTTGGCAGCTCAAGTTGCTATTGACAGCAACTTGAGCTGTCAACAGCCTGCTCTGGCCTCTGAGAGCACCTGCATCCATGTGTACATACCACCACTTCAATACATACATTCACGGGATTTAAAAATAGAAATAAATCTTTGAAAAAAAGAAAATTTGATTTTTTAAAATGGTGTGTGTGTGTGTGTGTGTGTGCGCGCGCGCGCGCGCACGCGCACACACATGCATGTGGGCCGGCACATGCGTGGAGGTCAGAGGGCAACTTTCATGATCGATTCTCTTTCCATCTTTTTGAGGAAGGATCTCTCTTTCTGATCCTGCTGCCTCGGGCTAACTTCCCTGGGTGCTTACAGGTGATTCTTCTGCCTGTCTCTCACCTTACTGCAGGAATTCTGGTATTACAGATGGGAACCACTGTATCTGGCTTTTTAATTTTTTTACGTGGGTTCTGGGGACTGAAATCAGTTCAAAAGGCTGGGGCAGTTAATGTGTTTCACACTACACCATCCCTTTGGAGTATAAAATCATGATGTCCATAAAATTCAGATATCTCAGGCTGGAAAGGTGGCTTGGTGAGAAAAGATTCTTGCTGTACAAGTCTGTCTACCCGAGTTCAATTCCTGGGACTCGAGGTAGCAGGAGAAAGCAGATTCCCCAGCCGTCCCTCTGCCCTCCACATGCATGTGCATTCTCTCTCTCTCTCTCTCTCTCTCTCTCTCTCTCTCTCTCTGGCCCTATCGCACTCTCCCTCTCTCTCTTGCACACACACTATAAGATAAACTAATAATCGAATAATAATAAATAATATGAAATATAAATTTTGAGTATCTCTGTGTAAACTCACAATCACCCTTCCTGCCAGCTGAAGTCCCCATCGTGCAGGGTCGTAGCTGTTCTTACTGGTAGTGTCTACAGACAATCACTCCCAAATAGAGGATTTTCTATTACAGGAAGATGCTCTAAATTTGAACCTAGGAGGGCACCAGTAATTTTTCACTGCATGTTCCCAGCAAATGATTGTGCTGCCAGGAAAAACGATGCTTTGAAGACACGGTATAATCACAGGCTGTTTCAAATATAAATTTAGGCAAAAAGCAGTTAATAAAATCAAAAGATGTAAGATTTGTACCTTTATTCAAATGCAAGAAGAGATTTATGTCTGAAGCAATGGTTTTTTTTTTTTACAAAATATGCATTTCCCCTCTTCCTATCATATCTAGAAATTTATTAATAAGAGGTTTTGTTTGATTTACTAACACAGGAAAAGATGGAATGTATCAGTACCACAAGCAGACATATCATAAATTCAAATCTACGCACCACCCTGTTCTATTATTTACAGTATGACAAATGGCTGTGCAAAATCCAAGCCAGTTCACGGGTTTACGCTGCAAACTGGTTCAGCCATAACTGCTCTACCGGCCAGGTTTGAAACACTCTATTTTTAATTAACAACTGACAGCATGGCCAATATATGAAAATACCTCCTTTTGAGCAAGCAATTATCTGCATATAGCTTCGTGATGCAGTATGAAAGCTGAACTCAAAATAATTCCTGGTTATTTATCAAAGTTCAGTGCAGGTCTTGTCTCATATATCAACTTCATCCTAGACAAAGGCAAAAACACATTCTTGTTTATTTCATTATTTCTCATGCCAGACTTGATGACTGACCTGTTAGTTTCCCGGGACTTAAAACCTGAGCAATCCTGCTGCATCTGTCTAGTCAGACACTAGAGGACGGAAACACAACAACAAGACCTAAGCTCCATTAGACAATTTCTGTGGGCCATGAAACTACTATTCCTTATAGACCAGGACAATTATTTCTCCTGTGGCTCTGAAAAAAAATGTTTATAAAAGCAATCAGTGGGGCTGGAGGGACAGCCTAGAGATGATAGACTGCTCCCACAGAGGATGTGAGTTCATCCCCAGGACCCTTGTCAAGATGCTCATAGTTGTCTGTAGCTATGGCTGCTGTGGGATCTGCTGCCTCTGATCCCTGCAGGCCCCCTACTCTCATACATATATACATGCAGATACATGCAGTCAAAAATTTAAAAGGGAACTGTGTGTCCAGAAGAGGCCAGTTTTCACCCAACATCATCTTTATGAATGCCATAAAATCACACAGTCCTTGGTTCCCTCCCACCCTGGAAAACCATGTCAAAAACAACGTGGATTCACACCTATATTCCTACCTGTCTTCCACATGGCTCCTAAATGAACTATCACACAGTTGGTCGTCTACAAGACATAAGCAACGTATTGCATATTTCCTGCACCCGTTGCTAGGACCCAGAAGGCAGTGATGTTATAGACACGCCATGGAAACCATGAAACATCCTGAACATCAACACAAGAACCACCTCCCCACCCTGACCACTCAGGAAAACAGCTGTGTGACAACATCTGCTCTCTATTTCACGTGGAGAATGTTGCTAGCTGTGACCCTGGTGTTTGCCGTTCTGGTTTGTCATGTGCCAGGAGTCACAGGAGGTGCCTGGTGAACAACACACACTCCCAGCCATGTGAGACCTGGGACAGCTAAGAACATGGCTCAACACATAACTGTAAACTTACGTGAAACACTGTGAGATGTATGTGTGCGTGTGATATTTTTGTTGTTGTTGTAATTTTACTGCACGGTTCTCCAGCATGAACCTGGTACATGCAGTGTCCTGTTGCGATATCAGAATGATGGGCACCCCTGCCCGTCACTCTCCATGACAAGGTGATAGCATAATCTGTTTTCTGTTGCTGCGATAAACACTGACCAAATGCAGCATGGAGGGGAAAGGGTTTCTTTCGTCTCACTCTCCCCTCCCAGGGCACAGTTCACCAATAAAGTCAAAGCGGGAACTCTATCGGGAACAAAACCCACAAAGACTGCTTACTGGCCCACTCTCTGTCATTCTTGGACAACCCAGGGCCACCTGCCCATGGGGACACCGCCCACAGTAGGCTGTGCCCTCCACATCAACCAACAATTAAGACAATCCAGCACAGATATGGCCACAGGCCAACCCCTCGATTGATATTCCTTCCACCAGGGGGTTCTTGGTTGTCTTCAGATGACAAGAGCCAAGGGGGGGAGGTGCCTTTCTTGCCATTGCACAGATGAAGAAACTGAGGCTTCCACAGTCCGAGCTCAAAGGCAGAGCATGAGAGACAGAGGGGGAGTGAGAATTGGGGAGCTACCAACTAGTCAGCTTGCGCTACTTTCCTGAACTGCACCCCAATAATCCCTCTGGTTCTCCCCCTACTTACCAGTGTGATTTTCAGACAGACACTCATCATCCATAGGGTAAATATTTCAACTCTCAGTCTGACTTGCTACTGGGTTCCCATGATATTTTACATGAAGACAGCCGCAGCAGAAGGGGTCGAGGTACGGTTTCAAAACCGTAACTTGACAGGAATTCACAAGGGAAGTTCTGCAGAGCCCAGCAATCACCATCACGGCCCAAAGGCCTCTCAGCCACCTCCTCTCTCCTTGTGACCCTAAACCCCACGTCCAGCTGCCCATGCTCTCTGCGGCACAGAATCCTCACGTCTGGAGTCAAGGGCTTTCTTTAAGGGACATTTTGTTTTTGTAAACTTGGAATCAAAGAGGCAGAATTATAAAAATTAATCCAATTTTCTTTCATTTATTTTTCTAGTTCATACCTCTAAAAAATTGTATTCTGGAAGGCGCCATTCAAACCCCATCATTTCTCCATCAAAGCTCTCTTTGGAAGCCCTGAGACCTGACCCGAGCTAGACCATGCCTTCGCCAGCCACAAAGCCCTAAGGAGGACAGAGTGCAGTATTTGACTTGATCTCACATTGAATCTTGGTGTCAAAATTCAAGCTTGAATTGCTTTCATCAGCTGCCAATACCATGAGTCTTTCTGGCTTGAATTTCTATAAACAGGGAATAAATTAGAATGTGACACAGTGGCAGCAGTGAGCAGACCACCAGACAGGGAAGAGTGGGACAGCCACGGCAGCAGTGAGCAGACCACCAGACAGGGAAGAGTGGGACAGCCACGGCAGCAGTGAGCGGACCACCAGACAGGGAAGAGTGGGACAGCCACGGCAGCAGTGAGCGGACCACCAGACAGGGAAGAGTGGGACAGCCACGGCAGCAGTGAGCGGACCACCAGACAGGGAAGAGTGGGACAGCCACGGCAGCAGTGAGTGGACCACCAGACAGGGAAGAGTGGGACAGCCACGGCAGCAGTGAGCAGACCACCAGACAGGGAAGAGGTACAACCACGGTTGGGAAGGCAGTCAACATATGTCTCCATGGATGCCGTTACATGAGGAGGTCCCAGTCACCGGGAAGACAGTCAGCATATGTCTCTGCGGATGCCTTTAGACGAGGAGGCCCCATCACCGAGGAGCCACGCTCACCATTTCTATAACTCACTGGGCATCAGCTGGGTGCACAGAAGCAGTGGCTGCTGGGGCCACTGACTTCTGCTCCCACCCCAAGCAGTGTGTGCTGCATCACTGAAGGCTTAAAAAGTGTTATGAAACACTCTATAACTGAAAAACTGGGAAGTCAGATTCTCCCTTTACTGAGTTAGGCAGAATCCCCCATGGTGATGCTTCCTACAGAAACTCCAGAATTAAGCCCAACACTGGCGAGGCCAGTGAGCACAAACTAAGGGCACAGACTACTGAGTTAGGACATAGTTCATTCAGTGAAGTGCAAGCCCTGCGAGCCAGAAATCACAGATTCAATCCTCAGAATCTTAGTTTAAAAAAAAAACAAACTTAAAATCCCAACACTAGTAGAGACACGAGCAGATCTGTAGAACTCAGCTTGCTGTCTGACCAGCTTAATGAAATGAGCACATTCCAAGCCAGCAAGAGACCCTGTCTCAAAGAACACAGTAGGTGGGCATGACATCCAGACTGACCTTTGTCTTACATACATGTACACATACACACGTGCATGGGCACACATGCACACACACATACACACAAACACTAGAACACACAAAAATACATTATATACATGTTTGAAAATATCATAAAGAATCCTATTATTTAATATAACTATCATGTGCTTTCGGAAGGATAAAAAGCATCAAGTAACAATAACACTGCTTTCTGAACCAAGTGACTCCTGGAAGGAGTGAGGCTTCACACAGAACAGACAGCGGCTGTCATTAGAGAAGACCAGAACATTAACGGTAGGCACAATATGGGAAGCCCAAGGGGATGAGTAGAGATGGCCCAGGTGATTCCTGAGGCTCCTTCCTGACAGTAGGATATGACGATCACACCCCATGTCCTTTCAGAGCCCCTCTGCCACCTCTCTGGATCGAATCTCATGTTCCACATCTCCGCCATGAATCCCAGACACGCACGAAGCCAAGTTCATTGCTTGTGGTTTTCTCTGTCCCTTGCAGACTGATGCATCTGCAGCAGACCTACCTCTAGCCCAGCAGCTTGGCTGGCATCTCCTCTGGATGTCCACTGCTTCTCAGTGCAGCAAGGACAGTCTGGGCAAAACTCCCTCGGCCTCCAGCTTTCCACCAGCATTCCTGTTCCCTCTTGGAAAGGGAAGCTAGTCTCTTCCACCCGTTACCCAACTCCCCACTGTCAACTTATCCAATATCTTACTGGCCTTACCTTCTAAATGCCATCACTTTGACCCCAACCATGTAGCTCTCTCCCGCAAGAAGAAAGAAACATTCATATATGAAGGTAAATCCACCCAGTATGCATGCATTAATCTACTGCAATTGACAAAGGGGGAGGGGGAAGCTAAGCTAAGATCGAGAGTCTCACTGCAGGCTTTCTACTCAGTCAACCTGTGCTGGGAAGTTCGTGTCAACTTGACACCAGCTAAACTCTTCTAAAGAGGAGGAATCCTCAGTTAAGAAGGAAAATGCCTCTGTAGGATCCAGTTGTAAGCAAGCCTGTAGGACATTTTCTTAATTAGTGACGGATAGGGCAACCCATGATGGGTGGGGCCACGCATGGGCTACAGGGCCTGGGTTCTATAAGAAAACAAACTAAGCAAGCCTTCAGGAGCAAGCCAGTAAGCAGCTCCCCTCTATGGCCTCTGCATCAGCTCCTGCCTTCAGTTTCTGGTCATTTAAGTTCCTGTCCTGACTTCCTTTGATGATGAACAGTGATCTGGAAGTGTCAGCCAAATAAACCCTGTCCTCCCCAACCTGCTTTTGGTCATGTGGGTTTTTTTTTGTCACAGCAGCAGAAATCCTAAGACACCATCTTGGGTTGAGATGCAACCTGTGAGAACTGCCCATAAGATAAACCATTCACTGGGGATCTGAGCAAGGCCCCTTACTCCAGGACAATGAGATAATAACCACTGAGAATTTATATTCTGAACATAAAAATCACACTGCTTTTGATATGTGGAGGAAGAGTAGCTGTGGGGTAGGCACAGATGTTGAGATACAGAATATGGAGAGACTCTTGGAGAGGAGGAATAGGCAATGTTCTGGTGTGGGCCATTATAGACCCAGAGGCTGTGGGGGTCCCTAAGAAGGAGCTCTTTCCCCTTCTAGGGTGTGGCTGGACAGTGGGGGAACAGAGGGCTGATATAGAGCAAACAGCCCACAGATAAACCCAACCAGGGCCAGACTGCTTAGGGGAAAAGTCAGCCAGCCAGCCTGCCTGCCTGCCTCTCTCTCTCTCTCTCTCTCTCTCTCTCTCTCTCTCTCTCTATCATCTATCTATCTATCATCTATCTATCTATCTATCATCTATCTATCTAATCTATCGATTTAGCTTCTAACGTCTATCCATTGATCTCTCTCTCTCCCTCTCCCTCTCTCTCTCTCTCTCTCTCTCTCTCACACACACACACACACACACACACACATACACACACACACATACACACACACACACCGCTCTCCTCATCATTAACCCTCTTAATCCTACTTCTAGAATTGGATCGGTATCAATTAGATGATCCTAGAAACTATCCGAGAGAATAGAGATGGGGAGCACATACTAGAGTCCATGCCACACCACCATGGGAAGGGAAGGGTACTCAAGACTCACACAGAGCAATGAGAAAGACCACTGATACGTTTACTTTCATCTTGGTGATGTGAAAATTTTAACTTCATGAAGTTTTATATATTTATATAAGATTTGCACAATTTAATTAAATATAACGACTAAAATATCAACCGTGCATTCACTTTGCTATAAAAGCATGTTCATTTTTTAGAGTTGGAAAGATGAAACTCGGTATGCAAGCATGATTACAGGCAGGGGATGCAGCTTGGTGCTGGGGCTCACAGAGAAGACCTGTTCTCCCGTTCTGGGTGCGGCTGGAACAAATAAACTGTGGATGAGCCTAATTCCTTGGAAAAAGAAGCCAGAGCCAAAGCGCCTAGGAAAAATGTTAGCTCAGCTCCGTGCACCAGAGAGAGAAGTGTCTTGTTAAGGCGAGAGTATCTGGATCCCTCCCCAGTTCTAAAAATCTTTTTGCTGTTGTTGTTGGCTTGTTATTTTTCATTTTGAGAAATGGTCTCATATCACCTAGACCGGCCTGAAACTCACCATGTAGCCACTGAACTCCTAACCCTGCCTCCACTTCCTAGTTTAAGATTATACCAGGGTTCAGCAAAGCTTGGGCTCAAATGGAAGACCTCATTCATGCTAGGCAAGCAGTATACAGACTGTGGTATATCTCCAGGCCCCAGTTTGTGTGCATGTGTGTGTGTGTGTGTCTGTGTGTGTATGTGTGTGTGTGTGTGTTTGTGTGTGTGTGTGTGTGAGAGAGAGAGAGAGAGAGAGAGAGAGAGAGAGAGAGAGAGAGAGAGAGAGAGCAAAGGAGAAATTATACTAAATCAGGGAGCAAAGGGGAAATTACACTAAAATCAACAAAATTACTTTAAGATTTTGAATAAAAATTAAGAGGATCTCAGCTCCAGAGTGAGAGAAAAATGGTCATAGAAAACTATTACCATCTGCCAGGAATCCACCATTTCATTAGGAAGCATTGGACTGATTCCTGCCCTCTGACCCAAGGGTTACTTTCCTGAGAGCAGAGTCCATGATGAGAAATGTCTTTGAGAATCCACCATGTATTTAATGGCCACACAGGAGTCACAAACATGGCCTGCCCAACACTAGCCCATGGTGGAATTTGAGGTCACAATACCAGGACAACTTTGTCAGAAGGATGTTCCAGAATGGACTACAGATGAGAACATAGCACAGCCTCTGGAAGGCAGCACTGTTGAAAGTGTAGCAGAGACAATGTGTGCTTGTGGGGAATCGGGGTCACACAACGAGGAAAGCTGTCTTGGCAGGGGACTTCCTGCAGGTTTGAGGCATGGAGATGTCTGGTGGACACTGGGGATGGGTTCAGCAACTCCTAAATGATTTCTGGAAACAGCAGTTTCTAGGGCAGGACACTATCAGCAGAGCTGGCCACCTATGCGTGTTGGGGGATTGTGGGTCGTGGGTCGTGGTCACTGAAAAGGGGCGCACTGCCCTTTCTGTACCTGCGCACTAATTAGACTCTCCCTTCCCCTCACTCAAAGGGAGAAAAAGCTGGGGCTTTCCAGAGAGGACAGGGGGGAGGATAGAACCCCTGAGTGCCCTTGCTCTCAAAAGCTATGAGGTCAGTGGTTACGAAGTAACCACCGTAGGGAATCTTTAATGTGACAAAGATAATGTGTGACTATGTGGTGCTGTCCTCAGCCACGCAGGGAGTCACAAACCATAGACCCCAAGCTTCCTTCCTAATGGTTTTATTCACATACATTAATCACACATTATAACGGACACATATCATTGTGACATTTTTGCACACATATATGCATTTCCATCACATTCACCCCACCCTTGCTCCCCTGCCACTCCCATTAACCCCTTACTCTTCTTCACTAGTCCCCCACATTTATTTTCACATCGTGTGTGTGTGTAAGTGTGTGTGTGTGTGTGTGTGTGTGTGTGTGTGTGTGTGTAACAATAAATAAGAGGCTATGAATTTGAGGGGGGACATGGGAGAAGCCACAGGGGCAAAGGGAAGTTGAAATGATGTAAATATAGTATTTATGTATGAAATTCTCAAAAAAATTAGTTTTTTTTTTTAAAGTAATACTGGTCGTGGGAATAAGCTCATGGGAAAATGTCCAGAATTGGGTATTTTAAAGTCCTGCTATGTCGTCTAGGCTGGCTTTGAACTTGTGGTCCTCTTGCCCCAGCCTCCCAAATGCTGGGATTACAGGCCTCACCAGGAATTTCTATAATCATGGTGGAGGCAGGGAATGGTATTCGACCTCTCCCCAACAAAGACAGGAGAGAAGGTCTCTGAACACATGATGCTCATGGCTATGGCTGTCAGTAAAGGAAGTGCTGGCCCTTACACATCTGGTGACCACTGGTGCAGACTTTCTACCAGAAGAGCAGCAAGACACCATCGTTCACAGTGCCCTCCCCCAGGGGAGATGATCAGAAACAGCTCCAATCAAATGAGCAACAAGATTCCTTTGCTAGGGACACTACCCACGTGATATCAGCTCATATGTGGCCACAGGTCTTCCCAGGAAAACCCCCAATGTCCCCACTAGGATAATGAGCAAGGCCAAAATCACCACTCAGAGCAAAGCCTGACTCCTCTCTGACATCTGCAATATGGGTCCATGCAGAGAGCAACTCCACCTTCCAGAGGGCTCAGATCAACCTCTGCATGATTCCACTGGAGCTCACTCTTCCTCAGTAGCAGGGAAGCTTTTTATGTGTTTACTTGAGACAGGGTTTCCTGTAGCCCAGGCTGGCCTCGAGCTCACGTGTAGCCAAGGATGGCCTTGAATTCCTAACTTACCTACATCTACTTCTCAATTGCTGGGATTACAGGCCAATGCCACAATGCCTGTTTTATGCACTGTCAGGAATCAAACTTAGGACTCTGTGCAAGTTCTGCAAGCAGGGTAGTGACTGAGCCATGTCCCCAGCCCCAGAAAGTCTTTAACTAGAGATGAAAAACCAACTCACTTTGGAAATGTAAGTTTTAATTGTGTAATAAATCTGAATTGGCTCTACTGAGAAAATGGCTATTTTCTATGGGGAACAGGGATAAACAAATCTCAAGAGATTAAAAGTCGTGTTCTTGTGGTTTTCTTTAGAAATCTGCAAATTTGAATTCAATTAGAAAAACCCAAGGCACAGGGACAAAGCAGGAATGAACAGAGATGGGAGGGGGTGGAAATATCTGTGCCTTTCTGCAGCTGAGAGACAGCGTGAAAGAGCGTGTTTCCAATTACCAGCCGGTCTCCGCACTCTGAGAGACAGACATGCAGACAGCACCCAGCATGCTAGCCAGAGCCTGGTGAGAGCCCTGCACACGGTCTGTCTGAGACAACTGCTGGATAGCTCAGTTCACCTCAAGAAAGAGCTTGGGTACGGAAGGATTATTGTTAGCAGGTGACCTCTCCCTTACACTCCACACAAAGGCTGGGTGTGCTGGCGAGAGGGCTCACACTCAGAACTTTCCCATAGTGCCCCAGGAGGTCAGGAGCTGACTGGGAGATCTAAAATAACGTCAGAGTCCATTATTCACAGGCTAGGATTGGCAAGCAGTGATAATCTGGCACGGGGGCTGGGGATGGACAAGATAAATGGCAATAAGAATCAATGGTGCCAACTTCTGGTGCACGTGCGTGTGTGTTTGTGTGTGTGTGTGTGTGTGTGTGTGTGTGTATACCAGCCCTGTCTACGTGTAACAAAAATAGCCAGAGATGGGAAGTTCAGTGGAAGAGAAATGGGTCTGTGGGCCTCTCTTTCCACGTTGGAAAGGTAACATCTGATGCTGAGATAATAGAAGTCTTCCACACCTTGGACTGAGTCAAACAACCTCCATTTGGAAACAGGCAACTCTTCTTTGAAGAATACTAAGCAGGAGTCACATATGATGGCGAGAGGTCTGGGGAGCATTTGGGGACCCGACACGGGGGAAAGCTAGGTGCTGACTTGAAATGTCATGCCTGCACGTGTTCACAGTGAGGAAGAGACTTTGATGGCCTCATCCTTCAGTATGGAGGTCTGGCTCCCCGAACCTTCCAATGCCCTGAACTCAAGAGATTGTGGGGGGGGGGGGGTTCAGAACAAGCACCCGGGTGTTCTTGCAATGATTCATGGGTGAACTGGCTCCAAAGAAAGATAAAGACGCCAGATCATCAAATGATGCCTAGCGACACAAGTCTCCAGGGCTCTCCCAGATGTTAGCGGGGCTTAGGGATGGCGGATCCAAAATGGACTGCTTGGGGCTGGGGAGATGGTCCAGATAATAAATTTCCCCTTATACAAGCAGGAGGATCTGAGTTCCAGCCACCTACATAAAACACTCAGGTGCAGCAGCCCACACCTGCAATCCTCGTGCTGGGGAGGCCAGAGGAGCATCCTCCAGGCTTGCTGGCCAGTCAGCATAGCTGAACGAACAAGGCTCAGTGAGACTACCTATCACAAAATTAAAGAAGGTGGAGAATGACCTAGGAAGACACATGCTATCAACCTCTGACCTCCATGCACGTATGCATGTACATGCAGACATGCAATAAAACATAAACACAGCAGAATAATGCACCACGCTTGAGTTTTCAGATCTGTAAGAAACAGAATATATGACACAAAAAAAGACTTACTTCAGGCCAGACATACTAAGAGTCCAGGACCAACCCCAAAGCAGAATCCTATTACCCATATTTCTGAAAGCAGTTCTCAGGAAGATGCACAAAAATCTGCCTCTGTAACTGGAACTCCAGTCAGGGCAGAGGACCATCCGACATTGGACGCACATGCTGGTCTCTCTGCAACGTGCCTTGTTTCCTTCCACATGTGTCTCCAAAGATGCCGGCCCACTTATGGACACATCTCTTTTCATTTTTAGCTTCTTTGTGTCGGACTTAAAGAAGCCTCACATAAAATGATCAAAGATGTTTCCGTGGTCCTTCCAAACCTACATCCCAGCAACGGCGCGTCAATGCCTTCCTGCGAATCCTCTGGAAATGAGGGTTTTGAGGATGTCTGGCAACGGAACTCTGTGCCTCACTGCTGTAATATTTTTAAAGGGCATTCAGTTTAAATTAATATATTTGGCCAGACAACTGTATTAAAATTCTTGTTATTTTTTCTCTTATAATGGTAGCCTGTGGTATGACTAGTCTTCTTCAAAAAATCTGTGCAGTTATTGCTTCTCTCTTGCCTGGGGTACATCATGTGTTTTTCATTTGAGTGGGCTACGCTGCAATACCTCATTAAAGCAAACACTCGGCTAAACGAAAGTCTTCATACCGTGCCACAAAGGGCGTAAACGAACTCAGAAAGTTTCAGAGGCTCATAACTCACCGCCAAACACTCTCGTACCAGCTGTTCAACTGATATCCAGCTCTGCTGGGTGATGTCACAGTACCCAGGCTCTTAAAACAGCCAGCCTTTGGAAAGTCTATATGTGTTTCCATGCAATAAAGCAGTTACTGTGTAAATAGAGCCGTTTTCCCCACACAGTAAACAGTCCACACCCCAACACACACACACACAGAGAGAGAGAGAGAGAGAGAGAGAGAGAGAGAGAGACAGAGAGAGAGACAGAGAGAGAGACAGAGAGAGAAAGCACGTAAACACTCCATTTACCCTTGTACCCAGCAAGGACTCCCAGCAATCCTCTTGCATACACAGCCCTTTCGGTCTCCTCTCTCTTGCTGGACAGCTCCCTTCCCTTTAGCCCTTCCTCTGAGGGCCCAGTCCTGCCCTGGAACCTCTGCAGCCAGCTCTGGGATCTCTCACTGGGAGTGCCAGCCTCTCTGTGGGACAGTGAGCGCCTGTCATCAAGGGAAAGTCTCTTTCAATTCTACAGTTTTCCTTTCAAGAGGTCTGAGAGATGTGGCTGTGGATAGTCCTATTGCCAGAGCATCTGAGTTCACACTGAGAAGCCTTTGCCTGGCGGGACTGTCTGCTTTGAAGAATGAGCCTACCTGAAAGTACTTTGCCCTCATCTCCACAAGGATGGACACTATTTTTCACAAAACAGGCAACAATGATTCTGGCAAGGATGTGGAGAGACTGGAGTCCTTGGGTGTTGTTGTTGGCAACGTAAAATGGAGGCATCCTCTATGGAAATCAGTATGTTGGCACCTCAAAAAACTGAGGCAGGAGAAATGTCTCGGTCATGAAGAGCTGTGGCTGCTCTTGCAGAGGTCTGGAGTTCAGCCCCTAGTACTCATCTTGGGCCCAACAACTGCCTGTAACTCCAGTTCCAGGGGGTCTGAGAGCCTCTTTGCACCTTCTAAGGCACTCACGTGTACAAACACATAAATAAAACATATAAAAACAATAGCATCCAAGAATGGCAATTACACGTCACTGTACATATACTCAAGCAAATAGAATGGCTGTGCCTACGGGGATATTTGTACAACTGCATTCACAACCGTGTTATTCTCAATGGTCAAAGTATCTATCGATACATAAATGACTAAACAAAAGTGATACACAGCAAACCACCCTTCAGCCTTTACAGATGGAAAAGATCTGACACAGGGGACCCCAAGGAAGAATCGTGAGGCCACTATGATAGGCAGAGTAGGCAAGTACAGCAAGAGAGGTGACACAGGATGTCACCTACACAGGGTCCCAAGAACAGGAAACACAGGATGTCATCTACACAGGGTCCCAAGAGCAGTCAACATAGGATGCCACCTACACAGGGTCCCAAGAATAGGCAACACAGGATGTCACCTACACAGGGTCCCAAGAACAGTCAACATAGGATGTCACCTACACAGGGTCCCAAGAACAGTCAACATAGGTTGTCACCTACCCAGGGTCCCAAGAACAGTCAACATAGGTTGTCACCTACCCAGGGTCCCAAGAACAGTCAACATAGGTTGTCACCTACACAGGATCCCAAGAACAGTCAACATAGGTTGTCACCTACCCAGGGTCCCAAGAACAGTCTACTTCATAGAGACAGAAAGTATGGTCGCAGCATCCAGGTCTGGGAACTGACCGAATGGGTCACAAGAGTGCAGAGTTAAATTAAAAAGGCTGCCTTGTCTACCACACCCAGAATTCATCTGAGATCTTAACCCTGTGTGTACTTTGTGGTTTTTCAAATCATATTTACTCCTTCATGGGGTGGATTTTTAACCACCATACATGTTTTAGGCTTTGTGAAGAAAACCCAAAGATGATTCAGGGGTGAACCCCATACTTCTCAATCCTGCAAGGATGTCAGTACCAGCAACATGAAGCACAATGTGTTCACCAGGACAAACTGACATTTCCTAGCTTTTCAATTCAATTGCAATTTCAAACATTCTGTCATACTAACCAACAAATTCACCTGAATTCACCATCTCCTAGAATTTCTTTATGTACAGTCACCCTTTTTCTAGGAGGGACACAAGTGAAACACGACAAAATTTCACCTAGAAAATTATTATTAAATTATCATTACTTAAAGATCATTATTAAACTATTAAATCTATCTTCAATTCATTAAAAACTGCTATTTCTTATCAACACAAAATTGCTGGCACTCCCCCAGACTTCACTGAACGCAATGATTACAGAGGGCCACGAGCCACTGCCTTCTTCTGCTTCTCTGGGATGGAGGAAGATGGTGGCTCATAGACACTGAAAAGGAACATTTTAGGAAGGCAGTCCACATGAAAATAACTGTGGTTTTAAGAATAGCTCAACTCTCCTCACTCTTTCCTTCTTAGGATGTCCCTCCATCTTCCTGGAAGGTCAAGCCTCATGGTTTAAGGGAAGCCTCCTTGGAGAACTTGTCTACACTCAGTGTCCATCCTCTGGTACAGAATATGTTCACCTGCCATGCACATACCACACTGGGAAACAAGGGCCCAATGTGGGACTCCCCTCTGTATTCCATGAATGTTTTATTGCCATTGGTTAATAAAGAAGCTGCTTTCGGCCAATGGCTTAACAGTAAATCCAGGGGGAAAATCCTAACAGAGGTATAGAAAGAGAGTAGGCGGAGTCAGGGAGAACCATGTAGCCACAGCAGGAGACAGATGCCTAATGGGACCTTGCCAGAGGCCACAACCATGTGGGGATACACAGGTTAATAGAAATGGGTTAATTTAAGATGTAAGAGCTAACTAGGAATACGCCAGAGTCATTGGCCAAGCAGGGTTGCAATTAATATAGCTTCAGTGTGATTATTTCGGGTCTGGGCAGCTGGGAAACGAACAAGCAGCCTCTGATTACAAGGGACCATGTTCCTGGGGTCTAAAATGTGAAACAGAGCCTGGCACTCTGGATATTCCAAGGCACTGGAGGCAGGAATGCAACGGAGAGGGGCGCTTTCAACTGCAGCCCTCAAAGTGGAGGAGAAAACAGTTCAGACAATCAGTTTGTGCTCTAAGCACCACATGGTCTTCCTGAGATAATCTGAACCCTGGATTTTCTTTCTTTGAATTACTGTTCCTTAATGAAACCAGTAACCGGGCTGGGGGCATGCTGGAACACAGTCCACAAATGAAGCTGTGTGAGGAGATTACTGAGACCTTGTGAGAACACTCTAAGCACACAGACAAGAGTCTCGTGACCTCTGCTCCTCCGTAACATGGGATGTTCTTGTGAGAACACTCTAAGCACACAGATAAGAGTCTCGTGACCTCTGCTCCTCCGTAAGATGGGATGTTCTCATGAGAAAACTCCAAGCACACAGACAAGAGTCTTATGACCTCTGCTTCTCCATGACACGGGATGTTCTTGTGAGAACAGCCCAAGCACACAGACAAGAGTCTCATGATCTCTGCTCCTAAATAACACAGGATGTTCTCATGAGAAAACTCCAAGCACACAGACAAGAGTCTCATGACCTCTGCTCCTCCACAACATGGGATGTTCTTGGAAGGTGCTTTCGGGTCTGTCCCTGGTGTGAACAGGAGTGGGTTCACTGCAGATTGCCCAGCATCTACTATTATTATTTAGATCATGTTCCCATGTACAGATTGTCCTGATTACAGCATCTAACTTGAACTACTGACACCTTGTCCTCATGACTGCATAAGCCTAAACTCATGTGACCTAGCCCTTGTGACTGCATAAAAACATGAATGCAAGTGAATTTTGCTCACATGACCTGGCTTAACCCTCAGGATTCCCTCAGAGTGCAAACCATCTCATGCCCTGCCTGAAGCTGGCTATTGTGTGAGACTTCAGTCTGCCTCATTTTTAGGCCCCACACTCCCACTCTCTGCCAAGTAGAGCAGCAATGGAGGCAGGGTTAAATAGGGGCACTTAGTTCAGTTGGGAAAGATCTCAAGACTTAGTGTACGGGGAAAACTGTTTAACTAAGTGTTTCCTTAGATAGGTCTTTGACCTTCCTCCCTCACTGCCAGGCAGCTTAATAAGAAGTGAGTTTCTGCCAGTCACCCCGAGGGCCAACTGGCATTGGTTGGCCACAGCTGTGGGTTTCTGGAGATCCGTATGGATGGAGTTTGTCCTGGGCTATGTAAGGGAGGTGGGGACCTATTCTTCAGCTCCCATGGTTCAGAGTCGGCCAGACACACGTCCTGTCAAGGTACTCTGCTCTCTGCAAATGTCTGGCTATGACTAATGCTGGTCTGGACCCTGGGGCTGGCCACCTGGACGTCACTCTCTGCTGCTGATGACCTTGTGACCACCTGCACAGCCACCCAATGCCTTGGTGACTCATTATCTGCTCTGTAAAACCCTTTCCCACAAACAAGGCCTCCCAAGACACCCAGGCAGTTACATGTCGAAGCTCTCAATCCATTTCTCACATGCTGAATGGGACAGAACAGTATTTCTTTGCTTCCACGTCTGGTATGATGAGGTGCTAATGCTCAGATAATGTAGAGGTTCTCCAATACACAATGTGGTTTCATCCTCTGCTTACGTCTTAGCTCAGTGATCATATGTGATCATAACCCTGAGGACTGGGGTTCATATTCCACCCCACATAAAAGCAGGGCTGATGTGACATCCTGTCTGTAACCCTCGTGCTCAGGGGGCAGAGGTAAGAACCCCAGAGCAAGTCGGCCAGCCAGAAGACAAACCGGCGAGCTCCAGGTTCAGTGAGAGACCCTGTGTCAGAAAATGAAGTCAGGAGTAACCAAGAAAGACACCCAGTATCAACCTCTGTCCTCCATATACATTCCTGGATGGGTGCGCTCACATACACGAATGTGTCCACATGGGTGCGCTCACATACACGAATGTGTCCACACCTCACTCATATTGTTTCATTGATGTCTGCAATGTTGAAGACGAACAGAACGTCTGAGTATATGTTTGTGTATGGGAAAAATTGAAAGAAATCAGTAAGACACATTACAGAGCAGAAAATTAAAGGCATTTAGGATGACTATCAACTGGTATTGAGACATGGTCTCACTATGGAACACTGACTAGCCTGGGACTCACTGTGTAGTCCGGGCTGGCCTTAAACTCACAGGAATTCACCTGCCTCTGACTCTCAAGTTCTGGGGCTACAGGTGTGCACTTCCTTACCTGGCCTTGGAAAGGGATCCTGTAAGGGCAAAACCCCAGCCCTGTGAGCTGCAGGCTATACACGTCCTCTTTGTGAAAAGTTACTGAGATCCATGCCTGTCCCCAAGTGATGAGAAATAGCTTTCCAGCCTGGTATTGGCATAAGAACAGACAGGAGGACCAATGGAACTGAATCGAAGACCCAGATATCAATCCGCACACCTATGAACACCTAATTTTTGACAAAAAAGCAAAAAATATAAAATGGGAAAAAGAAAGCATATTTAACAAATGGTGCTGACATAACTGGATATCAGCATGTAGAAGAATGAAAACAGATCCATATCTATCACCATGCACAAAACTCAAGTCCAAACGGATCAAAGACCTCAACATTAAGCCAGCTACACTGAACCTCATAGAATAGAAAGTGGAAAGTACACTTGAACACATTGGCACAGGGAACCACTTCCTAAATATAACCCCAGTAGCACAGACACTGAGATAAACAGTTAATAAATGGGACCTCCTGAAACTGAGAAGCTTCTATAAAGCAAAGGACATGGTCAACAAGACAAAACGATAGCCTACAGAATGGGAAAAGATCTTCACTAACCCCACATCAGACAGAGGACTGATCTCCAAAATATACAAAGAACTCAAGAAATTGGACACCAAAAGATCACATAATCCAATAAAAAAAAATAGAGTACAGACCTAAACAGAGAACTTTCAACAGAAGAATCTAAAATGGCTGAAAGACATTTAAGGAAATGTTCAACATCCTTAACCATCAGAGAAATGCAAATCAAAACAACTCTGAGATTTCATCTTACACCTGTAAGAATGGCCAAGATCAAAAACACTGATGACAACTTATGCTGGAGAGGTTGTGGGGAAAAGGGAACACTCCTGCACTGGTGGTGGGAATGCAAACTGGTACAGCTCTGGATGTCAGTGTGGCGATTTCTCAGAAAATTATGAAACCAAGACCCAATAATACCACTTTTGGATATATATCCAAAGGATGATCAATCATGCCACAAGGACATATGTTCAACTATGTTCATAGCAGCTTTGTTTGTCATATCCAGAACCTGGAAACAACCTAAATGCCCCCAACCAAAGAATGGATAAGGAAAATGTGGTACATTTACACAATGGAGTACTACACAGCAGAAAAAAAATAAGGACAGTTTGAAATTTGCAGGCAAATAGATGGAACTAGAAAACACCATATTGAGTGAGGTAACCCAGACCCAGAAAGACAAATATCATGTATACTCACTCATATGTGACTGTTAGACACAAAGCAAAGAAATCCAGCCTACAATTCACAATCCCAGAGAACCTAGACAACAACAAGGACCCTAAGACAGACAGACATGGATCTAATCTACATAAGAAATAGAAAAAGACAAGATCTTCTGAGTAAACTGGGAGCATGGGGACCATGGGAAATGGTTGAAGGGGAGGATAGAGGAAGGGAGGAGAGCAGAGAAAAATGTAGAGCTCAATAAAAAAAACAATTAAAAAATAGTTTTCAAGACTAGTCCCGAAGGCAGCAAAGCACAGATGGCCAGTGTGGCAGGTGTGTGCTCTTTTGTGGTCACTGTCTCAGGGAAGGCTCGACTCTGACCATCTCAGCTCCAAGCCTGGGGGAGAGGTGGCACCCCAGCTGGGCGATGGTCTTCAACCTCATTGCAAGATATTTGGTTTGTTACTTCCATCTTTTTATGGAGGTGAAATTACATGAATTTAGCCATTTATTTATTTTTATTTTATTTTTGAGACAGTGTCTCTCTATGTCACCCTGGCTAGACTAAAACTCTCTATGTAGAGCAGGTTGACCTCAAGATCAAAAGTCCGTCCACGTTTGTCTTGCAAGGGCTGTAACTGAAGGCAGGCAGCACCACACCTGACTCAATTTATATTTTTTTAAAATGACTTTTTATTTCTGCTAATATGTATGTATGTATGTTTGTATGTATATTATTTGACAGATAATAACTGTACATACTTATAGGGCACAGCGTAACATTTCAATACATGTATACAGTGTACAATGATCAGATCAAGTTAACCAGTGTGGCAATACCTCAGCCACCGATCATGTCTTTGTGCAACCATCCACGTTCAAGTTACCAGGCTCAGAGTCATTTCATCCATTTGTAGCATTGTGCAGCTACCACCTCTACCGAGTTTCAGACATTTCTATCACCCACAAAGGACACCTGTACTCAGGCCACAGGCTAATGTCCACTTCCCCACCCTGTGTGCTGTGTAATTGACCCAACCTCACAGCTACATAAAACCACACACACACACACACACACACACACACACACGCACGCACGCACATGCACACACACACACACACACACACACACACACACACAGGGAGAGAACTATTTTGTCACTCTGAAAGCCATTGGAGGAGACGGGAGACAACCGTGAGAACCTCTGCAGCCACCTCTACTCTCCGGGCTTTCTCCACCCTTTGCCATGGTTACCTAGTCATTCCTGGGAGTCATCTCTGCGAGGGGCCGTAAATACGCTCAGTGTGCTTTGGAAAGTGTTTGCCAGACATCAGCCGACCGCAGCTCCATGCTCTAAGGAAGAGACACGAATGGGGACAGTGGGGACTTACGTGGCCAAGGATTAACAAGGTCCCTGAGGTATACTAAGAGGAGGCTGAGGTCAGTCTCCTAGGCAGGGCAGCAGAGCCCACCACGACTGCACTGGGCTCCTGGCCCTACAGAGGGCGCCACCTTTCTCACTATACCTTGAGGCTTTATGGTGGCTGTGGATGGAACCCAGGGCTTCGCTCATGGCAAGCAAATCCCTCTGTCACTGATTTACACACTCAACCTTCCTTTTACATTTGTTTCTTAGACATGGTGTGACAGTTTGAATTATTGTCTTCGTAAGCCCACAGGGGCAGCACTATTAGGAGGTGTGGCTTTACTTCAGGCAAGCTTTATTTATTAGAATACAAACAAAATATCACTACAGGTGTGGGCGTGTTGGAAGAAGTGTGTCACTGTGAGGTGGGCTTTGAGGTCTCATATAAGATCACACCATGCCCAGTGTCTCAGTTTACTTCCTGTTACAGGTGGATTCAGATGTAGGACTCTCGGCGCCTTCTGAAGCAACGTGTCTGTCTGTACACCGCATGTCCAACCATGAACTAGATCTTTGAAACTGCGGGCCACCCCCATAAATGTCTCCCTTCATAAAGGTTTCCTTGTCTTCTTCATAGCAATAGAAACCCTCACTGTGACACATGGTCCCACTCAGTTGCCCAGGCTGACTTAGAATTCATTCTATAACCTATGGCAGCTTTGAACTTGCAATCCTCCTGCCTCAGTCTCCCTAGTGATCAGACTGAAAAATTTTGCCAACGGGTCCAGTTCTGCCTTTTTTTTCCAGAGGGTTTTAAAAGTCTGAGGAGTTCACCTGGGTGAAAGGTGCCAGCCAGTTAGACATTCTTGCTGCTTAAGTGTTTCTGGAACTCTCTAGGTCATACAAGTGTACTTCCGATTAAAGATGTTTCACCCAAATGCACTTTGAAGGAAAAGTCTGGGAAGCTCACCCAAGGTGACCTGAGTAGAAGTCGATAATCCAAACACATCAGAGGTGGCCTGGGAAGTCCGTCTGAGAAGCCTCTGCCTGCCAATCACATCTCACAGCAAGAAACTATATTTCACTCATAGTAGACGGGCTTATTTTATTATCAAAGGCTGCTGCTTCCTGGAGTCAAAAAAGAGCCTTCCATAATTTACCTATCACTGAATATATCTGAAAAAGAAACCATACTCTGAGTTTAGAGGCAATCCATCAAATTTAAATAAAACCTTAATTTAAATTTGCTTATGAATCACTGAAATTAAAACATGATTGGATTTGTTCTCTAAAAGTTTTGCTTTGCACTATTTTTAAAATACAGATAAAACAAATTCTGAAAACGCACAGCATATTTAACAAAATAACTTCTGCAATTCAGATGAATTCACGTGACTCTCATTAAAAGTAGATCCTCACAGGTGGTGGTGCACGCCTGTAATCCCAGCACTCAGGAGGCAGAGGCAGGTGGACCTCAGTGAGTTTGAGGCCAGCCTGGTCTACAGAGTTCATTCTAGGACAGCCACAACTACACGGAGACACCCTGTCTCAAAAAGCATACAAATAAAAAAAAAATCCTCAGGAGTGTGGGAGACGGCTGGGTCAGTAAAGCCTGTGGCCGGCACCAACATGCTAAAGGTGCAGATTCGCAGGACTCGGGTAGCAAAGCGCATGCTAATTCATACCGGTGAGCCCAGCGTTTCCAGGACAGAGACAGGCAGATCCTGCAGCCAATCAGTGAGCCTCAGGTTTGGTGACACACCCTGTCTTACCTGCCAGCTGAGCCAATCAGTACAAGCACACACACACACAATTAACATTCTGAAAATATCACAGTTCCAAAAGCAAAAGTCCTAAGAACTGCTAATTCTAATCATGTTGTTTATAAAACCATTGAGATGCCCTGTGACTTTTCAACGTAAATTACTCAAATTACAAGTTTTACTCTCTGTGTATCTTCCAGGGATTTGTTTATCAGTTCTGCTGCTATGTCTGCTATGATTTCTCCAGAGACTAAAAGATGTTTATAAGACAAAAGACATCATGACCACGACAGACTTCACCGTGTTTATATCAATTGGGTTTCCAGGGGCTTTGAAACATAGCTTCAAAATCTCTGTTATCCTGCAGCTTAATGTGTTCCCGATGCTTCTGCAAAAGCGCCTTTCTGAAAACAGAGGGATGGGCTTGTTCAAAGAGAATGAGCTATCTGGTGCATCTTAGGCATGCACAAACAAGTGCATTTGCACACTCCCAGGAGATGGTCTGACACGTCCACTGTGAACCTACAGCCCCATGGAAGAGAAACTCAGTAATGAACAGGTATTCCAAGCAAGTCACTGCTCTGTAAGAAGTATGAGGAATAGCTCACAGAGAAAGGGAAATATCCAAAGGCATGGGAGGTGTGAGAAATTTGCTACTGCCATTAGAATTCGGTTACTTGTTGAAACTGTTTTAAAGAGACTTGGGGGCTGTGAGACAGCTCACTAGGTAAAGGGCCACTGTGCAAGCACAAGGACCTGAGTTCGAGTCCCAGAACTAAAGTAAAGATGCTGAGCATGGTGGCTCATGCCTGCAATCTGGTGAGGCAAAGATGGGAAGATCAATAGGCAATCAATCTACCCTACCTGACGAGACTCAAGGCCTGTGAGGGATTCTATCTCAAAAGAAAATATGGTGACTGACACATGGGGAAAACATCAAGGTTGACCTCTGGCCTCCATGTGCATGTGCACACAGGTGTATGCATGTGCACACAATGCACACACATGCACGTGGACCCACATGTACACCTACACACACACACACACCTCATCCCACCCTATACACAGCTAGAAACATTTTAAAATTATCTTTTCTGCTTTTTATTTTGGGAGCGAAAGCCATCAAGTAGAACCTAACTAACATGCTGTCATGGATTTTCTACTGGGACTTCTGGTATGTTAAACCCTGTTACCCCAAACGATACTCCCATTATGGGGGACAACCAGTGAGAACTTGTTCCTCTGCAGAGCTGAACCAGCTCCTCGGGTAGCCTGCTCCAGTGTATGCACCAGTATGTGTGGAGTACCTGCCACTTGCCTTTGGTGCCACACTCTTAAGCCTGAGCGTGTTTCACAGTCCTCAGAGCTGTCTCACTCCAGGCCATGAGCCCCTCAAACCTCCTTCAGTAGTGGGTTTTCTTCCTATAGCAGTTTTTGTTTGTTTGCTTGTTTGTTTTCACAGTGCTGATTTGAAGCCACGGCCCTTAGCTTGCTAAGCAAGCACTCTTCCCGCTAGGCGCCATTTCAGTCCTTAGCACCGGATTCTAGATCTGCCGCTGGTAGTGTCTCTGCAGTCAGTTTCTGTCCACCAACACCCATGTAGATAGATCAGCCATGTGTGCATGTGTTAAAACACAGCACAAGGAAATGATTTTGCCACAGCATCGTGGACAGTGTTTGAGCTCCTTTTGTAAACCTGCCTTCCCAACTTTCTGCAATGGCTCTTGTAATCACGATTTTAACACTCTCCATTCAGTGAACTCCCGAAGTACTGAAAGGGGTAAAGATGGGGCCAAAAGGCAACACGGAAAGACTCCTCCCCTTGTAGACTTTGCCTTGGGGGAAAATGAAAACTGGCTCGACGGAGAAACTGCTTGTTGTACAAGCTTGAGAGTCTTGGTATGGATTCCCAGCCTTCACGTAAAAGCTGGGTACAGCCATGCACATCGGCAGCCCCAGCTCTGGGAGGCAAGGAGAGGCTGATCTCTGGGGCTCCCTGGTGGTCTAGCTAAAGGGGTAAGCTCCAGTTAAGAAGGGAATAGAGGAAGTGACATAAACACCAGTCAGAACACTCCACGCTGAGGAACCAGCCATGTGCAACTACCCTGAGGTGACGTTTACCACCAACACCTCTGTGGGCAGAGTGAAAGACTGTAAGGTTGCGTGATAGATGGAGCCAGACACGCGTCACAGTGAAGATCACTGGAAGGCTTGGGACCGTGCAACATTCCGATGGTTCACAGGCTGTCTGCAGAGAACAACAAAAACACCACAGTGGAAGGCAGGGACATGACCCACACATGGGCCAGAAATACAGCTACAGTGACCACAACATACTCGCAGCTTCCTCGTGAGACAACGGGGTTCTTAGAAAATATACAGTTAACAGAAATGTCTGGGACTCAGCACACCCTTCCTATGATGGTCTTATTATGGCAGAGACATGATTTTACATTTCCTTTCCCAGAGTATCTTATTCTCACAGACACATACACAAAAATCCCTAAAGACAAGCCGGTCAAAGCAATGAAAGCCATTAAGTGTAACGTGGAGCCCCGGTGCATCTGGGCTGATGAGGGCAGAGACTCTCCAGCTAGGGTCCCGCACGCTAACCACAGCCTTCTCCCTTCCGCTGCCGCTGCTCTTCCCGAAGCTGCCTGCGGTCCCCAGTAGGACCCCTCTTCCTTGATACCTCGGTTTTCCCAGACTCTCTTTAGCTCAGGTTTCACCTGTCTCCCCAGGCTCAGTTTTTGTGCTACCAAACCCCTGATAGATCTCCTGTTTCGACCCAGGAGGCTGACTACTCCAACTCCGTCCCCAGCTCCCCTCCCTCCATCCCAATACCAGAGAACTGAGCATTGTGGGATAGTAATCATGTAACTGCCCTGGTTGGATCCTGCTGTAAATCTCATTTCTCAGCTTGCTGGGAACTGACTTCAACTCAGCTGCTAATTGGTCCATCTCTAGTGTATGTAATCCCCCTTGGGCTGAGGGACCTTTCATAATCTGGCTTCTTACCCCAAAGTTCTCTTCTTTCTCTCACAGCCTCTCTTGGTTTTCACTTCGTTGAGAAGAATGAAACCTCTTTCAACATGAACTCCTGAACCTCAAGTTCTCCCTGTAGCTTTGCCCACACTTCCTCCTTTTCCTTTGATTCGGGGAGGGGGGGAGTGCCCTGGTCCTGTTCTCAGACCCTGACAACGCAGAAATGGCAACTGCTCCTTTCAGATTCTCTCTCTCCACCTGAGCCCTTGAAATGGCTCCCCTTGACATGGCTGTATCCCCTCCTGCATCTTCCTTGTAACCTGTAGCAAAAAACAAACCACTTCTGTCCTAAACTACATCATCCTGACACCTCTCAGCCCTGCTGAAACATTAAACATCTCAGTTTCTCTTGCCAAACATCTCTATTCAACGTTTCCACTCCAAAGGCCAGAAAGGGAATCTCCAATCTTACCCAGTCCATTTTCTGCCCCATTCTCTCCTAATCTCCCCACAAACCTTTCTGTTCTGGAAGCAGCCGCTCCCCCTTCCAGGCATCTTGTGAGCCCTTTGCCACCTTACACTTCTTCCTTGCACAAGCCCCTCGTCCGAGTCATCTGTGTAGGCAGTTCCTCTTCCCAGCTCCCTCCATCCTCTGCCTGTGAAGGGTGTCTAAGTCTATGTATCCCTTCCTAACATCCCGCAAGAGTTTTCACTCTTTTTCCGCAGTGGCCCCCACCTATATTGAAACACTTTATGTGCACCTGACCTTCCTCTGCTTAGAAAGAAGCCCCGCAATGATGAGACACTACTATACTCCTTCTTAGTCCAACACAGAACGATGGCCACTATTGCACAAAGTACTGCTGTGAGTCCACTCTCACGCCCAATCTGGTACACTCTTCCTCGTCTGCTGTGCACAACTGAGACATTACAATGGCAGTGCTAACTGTCCTTGACACACTTGCCACAACCACCATACTGTAAACTTGACTTTTTTTTTCCAAACCCTGATGCAGGTGCCCACACCCCTAAAAGACACATTTTCCTTGTGGTGATACTCCAGTTCCCAGATGCTATGCTCCCAGTTCCCAGATGTTGTGCTCCCTGTTCACAGATTCTGTGCTCCCTGTTCACAGACACCGTGCTCCAGTTCAGACACCATGCTCCCTATTCACAGACACCATGCTCCCTGTTCACAGATGCTGTGCTCCCTGTTCACAGATGCTGTGCTCCCTGTTCACAGACGCTGTGCTCCCTGTTCACAGACACCATACTCCCTGTTCACAGACGCTGTGCTCCCTCCCACTGTGAGCAGTTTCTCTTCCCTTTGACCATTGTCTCCATCAAAAGAAGCACAAGGAGGGGACTGGGCTGCAGCACCAAGGGACGTTCTGGTCTAATCTACCTCTGATCATGAGAGGGTCCGGCCCTATTTTTGCTTCCTAGAAACAAAAATACGACTTCTGGGGAAACTGGAGATTGGGGGTGCAGAACATGATGGTGGGGCTGAGCCTGGCTATCAGTTACCTCTTGCTCTCCTTTCCCTCAGCGGATCATTTCTTGGGGACAAGAATGAGCCCTGGGATGTGGCTCAGTTGATACAATGCTTGTGTAACATGCACCACACTCCAGGTTTCAACCCCAGCACTTAAACTTGGGGTCAGTGATGCCTATAATCCTGGTACTCAGGATTACAGAAGGAGCATAAATTTGGAGCTATCCTCATCTACACAGTGAGTTCAAGCCAGCCTGGTCGAATAACACCATCTCAAAACAATGAAAAGGGAATTGCCCCCCCCCAACATACACCACACACAGCACATGCACACGTACACACAGACAGAGAGAGCAGGAAACAAGGAGGCTCGTTACTCCACATTTTCCCTGCAGAGTAAATCATCCCAGGCTTAGCTCTTCTTTGTGGTGACTATAAGCCTCATCTTTCTGAGCTGACGACCACTAGGAATCATATCCCTCTTTAAGACTGCTTCCTGTCTGCAGGCAGACTGCCAGCCTATAGCACTGGCATTCCTTTGAGTCAGTGTGAGCTCAGGCTGTGTGGAGAGAGATGTGCCTGAGGATGACTCCAGAGTCTGCCGAGGCCACAGCGTCTGAGCCAGTCCCCATGCTGGTTTACTGGTAACACTACCTTCTTAACCACACGTGTCATCACTAGGCATTAACACCCAGCTCTCACACATGGACAACTTTGGGCTTCTTGCCAAAGCATTTGCTATCAGGTTAGAGAGGGAAGATGGCATATTTCTGCATGGGGCCATGGTGACTGTATAGCTTCCAGCCCATGCACAACTGGTTATAGATGATATTCAAACTCATTTAAGATCACTATTGTGCAGAGAGTCACACTGACTCTCACAAGTCCAGAGAAAAATGCTACCACCCAAGGGAGACTCTTCAGGTATTTGGAAAGCTAAGATGAGCAGCCATCTCCCAAATATTCAAGGACAGTTCAAGCAGTGTATACCAACCATGTAGGATTCTGTGCCAATGTTTCCTGGCTCTCAGATTCTTCTGATTTATTTTTCTCTGTTTTGTAGAAAATGACTTTTACTTCCATAGGCAAAAATAGTTGACAACAAATACCTTCCAAAGAAACCACAGACAGATAGTTCTCTAGTTCGCTGCTGTTATGATAAATATTTCCCTGGGGAAATGCCACACACATGTCTCCTCGCCCCAAATGGGGATCTTGTGACAGACAAAGTAGAGACATCACCAAAGTGCTACTTGAAGAACCAATGACTTTGACTGGGGTTGCTTACAGGACTATGGGTGAGGGGTTAGTTACAGGAGCGGAAATCACTCAAAGACAGCTGCATTACCAAGGCCCACCCCAGCACGGGTGCCAGCTCACAGAGCTGGGAACCTGGAGCTAGCTCACTGCACAGCCTGCAGGCAGCTCCACAGGTTGGAGAGGGTCCTTTCCAGGTGTCTCAGGTGATCTAAAACTACCAGTAGCACCTGATCGCAATTGAAGTTCAAGGCGTCAGTCCACCAGGAGGCAAAATCCTGATGGGTGAATCTCAGCCAGACAAAGCCCCGAGACCACAGACTCCAGATGCCTTTTGCTTCTGCTGTGCCTTTACATGTTTGTCACTGCCATCTTTCTCTGGTATCTGGCATGGTGTGAATGGGTGTGGGGAGATCCCTACTGCCTGTAATATAGTGTGTTTATCTCATGGAAATATTCCATTCTACTGAGCATTTTTACCTAAGCTGTAGTGTCTAATTGATAATAATAATGTTAGCTTGAAATAGAGTTTTAATGATTGAACGTAAACGCAAGGAAGTGTCACACAGTCAGGGCCTAAAGAGCTGCATAAATTGATGCAGTTCAGGCTGATGAACAAGGAAAACAATTGAGTCCCCAGGAGCCAGGCTGGCTCGAATTCTTTTAATCTTAACGTTGAAAGATGCATTCACAGATTTCAGAGTGCATCACAGCTGAAGCAAAGCCTTAGGATGACTTCAGGTTAGAGTGGGATGTTCTGATAACAGCTCTGAGATGAAAAACCCTAGAAAACAACCTAACATTCACAAGAACACATAGCTGAGTGATAAAATCATTAAGTTAGGGGTCAAAAAACAAAGCAGTCCAATTATTACAAGTTGATGTATTTTCCTTGCTAGGATTGGTTGGTGATCAAAGATGATGATTAATTAATTCCTTGTACCCATTTCTGCCCTCAACCTCCATATATATATACATACATACATATATATATACACACACACACTCACACACACACACACACACTCTCACACACACACACACACACACACACACACACACATATATATATATATACATATATATATATACACACACTTGATGAGTGGGTATGCACCCTAAAGACTTAAAGTATAGCTGACTGATTGTTATTCATCTATAAAATTTTAGAGTTGTGATTCCTTTAAGATTACCTTTCAAGATAAGTAGTAAAGAGACTGATTCTTCCTTTGTAACTGCAATATGCAGACTGCAAGCAAATGAACTGACTGAGAAAACCACCCTGCTTGCTCACACTCTGCTACTCTATAAGCAGTTGCTTAGATGTAAATGTATGTGGGTTCCTGGGATGACTTTGTCTTAATCATGGGAAGGGAAACAGAAAACACATTCTTATCTGTATTCTTTATAATCATTTGCTTGATAACTAGAATGGAGCCACATTGTGATTTCTATACTGCCTGAAGGATTCTGTTGGGGCATCTAAGCTGTGGAGGAAAATAAAGTGAGAATAAAGAATACAGAAGACGACGACCATCGAGAGAGTGTGGTGTCTTTTCTCCTACCCGCTCAGGTAAAACAGCCTTCAAGTCCTGAACTGTAGGAGGGTGGTCTTCTCCACGGTGGTATGAAACCTCTTCCAGGCAGCTCTGCTGGTTTCTGTTGCTTCCCGGAAGCTTATCTGGTCTCCGAGTCTTCTCTGTAGTTGTTCTCCGAAAGACTTTGCAAGTCAGCTCCCTTCTGTTTGAGGGGGATGCTCAGCTTTTATGGCTAACTCTGACAGGGAGGCGCCTAGTGAATCTGGTCAGTTTCAGGGACTTCCTGAAGTTATTTTGAGCTCTTTCCTTCTTCCTACAGCCATGGTCACTGTGTGATTACCAGTGGCTGAAGGAAGCCAGGACAGGAACTTACAAGGGCAGGATCCCAGAAGCAGGAGCTGATGGAGAGGCTATGGAGGATGCTGCTTACTGACTGACTTCTCATGGCTTGCTCAGCCTGCTTCTTATAGAGCCCAGGACCAGCAACGCAGGGATGGCACCACCTACCATGGTGTGGGCTCTCTCCCACGGATCACTAAATGAGAAAATGCCTTACAGCTGGATCTCATGGAGGCATTTCCTCAGTTGAGGCTCCTTACTCTGATGATTCTAGCTTGTGTCAAGTTGACACACAGAACCACCCAGTGCAGATGTCCTCTGTGATGACCACTGAACGAAGGCCACTATTTGGTATTCACTATATAATGGCCACAGTGTAATGGTTACTGTGTGAATGACCACTGTGTGACTGACACTGTATGACTGTCAGTGTGTGAAGGTCACGGTGTGATGGACAATGTAACAGAACTACTGTGCTATATGCACTGTGTGATGACCACTGAGCGACGGTCACATTGTGGTGACCACCATGTGATGAACACCGAGTGACACAATGTGCACTGTGTGGCTCTGCTGTGTGACGGTCACTGTGTGATCCCCACAGTGTAAGAGCCACTTTGTGATATTTAACTGTGCGATAGTCACGGCCACTGTACGATTACAACTGCAGCACAGTTGATGCAATGACTATCATGATTCAGGTGATTCAGCTTGAGGTACAGCTAACCAACGACATGCTTAACCAAAATACTAAACAGTTGAATATCAACCTTAAATAATAGTAGAGATAGATAATAAAAATTAGAATTAAAAAAAAACTTTATTCACAAGCTCTAAACCCAAGAAACAAAACATTTAAACCGCCAATTTCATTAAACATTTCAGCTTTGATTTCGGTGGCATTGATGATAGAAGACTACCCAGCTGCAAGTGACCCGATGCCAGCATATCAAATTTTAATGTTCAGCCAGCGAACAACTCATTAATGTGTTGTCGGTGTCATGGTTTGACTAAATAATTAAGTTTGCACATAACATACCAATGTCCAGCTTCAGATGAGTCTAAGTACAACTAATTATTACAAAAATAATGGTGGATAAGACCTCCTTCTATTGCTCAATGTCGTGGTCTTTTATAAATTAAAAGGCTCCCCCAAAGCATACAAGATACAAGTTTGTGTAACAGTCAAAAATGTGTTAAAAGAAAAGAAAAAACCCCAATGTTTTCTCCATACTCAGGACCACGTTTCTTCATGTTTTATGTAACACAAGAGCTTCCTGGTTTTGCTTCTTTAAAAAACCAAGACACTAAGCCTTGATGCTGGATACCTGCGAGCACCCCGTTCCCACAGAAGACTAAGGAGCAAGACCACACACACACACTGATCAAACTATTCCATGTTAAAAATGTCTTCTTGGGTGTGGGGAGATAGCTCAGTCAGTCAAGTGCTCACCACACAAACACGACCAAAGTTCACAGACCCAGCACCCTTCTACCCATCCTAGTGATAGGGAAGTCAGAGGTGGGGGTGGGGAGGGGTCCTGGAGGTCACTGGCAGCTAGTCTTGCTCATTCAGGGAACTTCAGGCTCAAGTCAAAGGCTCTGTCTCAAAAACACAAGGTGGCAAAAGACACCTAACATCAGTCTTGGTCTCAAGACGCAAACACACATGTTCTCTCTCTCTCTCTCTCTCTCTCTCTCTCTCTCTCTCTCTCTCTCTCTCTCTCTCTCTCTCTCTTCCTTGTTCACTGATAACAGAGGCTAAGTTTGCACTAATCCAAAAACCTGACATCTAAACTGGTCCAAAATGAGAGAGATTTGAAGGTAGACATGACACTAGAGCAGCAAATCCCCCACCTGACCTCCACGATGGTTCCTGGTCAAGCCCAGATACAGTAAGAACACGGTAGAACATTTTCTTCATGGTACATGCGTAATGGTAAGTGACGTAAAAAACGAATTCTGTGTTTAGACTTGAGTCCTATCCCCAAGAAAGCTCAGTGTGACTA
This sequence comes from Arvicola amphibius, assembly GCF_903992535.2. Taxonomy (NCBI): domain Eukaryota; kingdom Metazoa; phylum Chordata; class Mammalia; order Rodentia; family Cricetidae; genus Arvicola; species Arvicola amphibius. Next base: position 2,923,411 of record NC_052056.1, on the reverse strand, counting down.
TGCATTTATTCCCAAATCCAAAAACAACCTGAAATCTAAAGTGTTACACTTCTAGAATAAAACCTCTTAAATAAAAGGCATTTGACCCGAGTTGTCTATTTTGTATATAATTCTTCCAGCACAGCCTCTCTCTAGGGCTGAATAAGGTAGAGGAGGGAACAGTCTGGCCACCCTAGTCTTTCTTCCCTGTGGACTCTAGACCAGTTCTGTGAGGTGCAGTAAAAGATAAAATCTCTGCCATCCCCCTCTCCCACAGTCTGAACCTCGGCACAGAACCCTGTGCTGCCACACAAGTCAGATGCTTTGATGGCCTGGCTATGTTCCCACAAGGGGCACAAATGTGTTTTCAACCTGGGTTTTAAAACTGAACTCTTGAGACTCGGATGACAAAAGCCACACTGATTTTTGGTCTCGGACTCAGCTCAACAGCTCTGGCATCATTAACAGCTTATGAGGTTAACAGGAAAGTCCATATGCATTTGTGTTATTGTTTATTTGGGGGCACTGATAACAGCAGTGGATTAGCACCATAAACTTCATGTTTAAAAGGTAAATAGCACTTCCCAGAAAGTCTACAGAGGAGCACTAAAAATTAAGAGCCGTGCTTTCTTCAATCTGTTTACTTTGTAGAGCATGCTCAGGAAAACACATGCACTCTCAATTAAGCAAAACGCAGCCAGAATTTTCATTCAGTCTTGGAATTTGGTCATATATATGCATATAAAGAAAGAAACTTTCTCTGCTTTTTACAGTCCCTGCTTTGGGACAAACCCCAACATCTGGATACCAGAATCAAAGCGCCAAAATGCACGGAGACACATGTGCAATTTTATGCTTGTAAATCCTCTGGTTTCTAAGGGAAAGGCACGCTGGTGCTTCTTACCCCACAGAAATCTCCAAGAGGGTTTGTCAGACATATCCAGAGATAGAATAATGTACATTGTGCTCACAGTGCTCACAGTGCTCACAGGCGTGCGGGCAGCCAGCAGCACGGGATAGTTACTAGAGACCTACTGCATGGTAGCTTCTTAACAAAAGCCCCGAGAAGCCTTGCTCTGCACGACCAGACTGCAGCATGTGGGCCTGTCCTCCTGTGTGCCAAGCAGAAATCAAAAATGCCCCAGACAATCTCTCTTCCAGAACTGCTATCTCTCTGGGGAGACCTAAGGAGTACTGGTTGGGTTCCTTTGTTCTGTTTTGTTTCTGTCATGAGGACTGGGTAGGAATGAGAGTTTTCTTTGGTTGCACTGACTCATCTAGGGGACTTTCCATCAGCAGAGGTTCCTCAGCAGGGATGCTGGGCCCCCAGGGGGTGCTGGAGCAGCCTGCAGTTGATCTGTGAGCACATCAAAGTGTACATGACCATGCACATTCCGAGAGGAGAGGGAGATATCTGCCACGTTACTAAGGAGACCCACTATTCAGTGTTCAGAGGCATCCCCAAGCAATGGAAAGGAAACCAAAGTGCACACTGCTAACAGAAATGAGCAGATAGGAGGAGGCTGCAGCCCACAGGGTTGCAAGGACAGCCGTGGTCCATCCCACAGAGATCTAAGGACAGCCGTGGTCCAGCAGTGACATGTGGGGCAGCAATTGGCCAGGCAAATGACAATGGTCCTGTGAGATCACCCCGGAATTGGAAGAGCTCTACAGTGAGGTCATAATGTCACAATACACCATATTTTCCTAAATTTGTACTGATGGGAACAGTGACTATCCCACGGGAGGGCCAGCTACTCAACAGTAGCGTATGTGCAGCCAGAAAACAGCTATAAACCCCTGCCACCAACTTCCACATAGACTATCATCCATGCTGCTTTAGAGGTTTACCTTTACTTATCTGAAAGAAGAATCATGGCAGCCTGTTACATCTACAGCCTCATGTGTCTGGAGTTAGCCACATCTCTTCAAAGAGGGAAGATGTCACTCATGAACATGAGCAAATAAAAATATTTGTCTTGTAAAAACCTGGAAAGAGGGGAAGGAAGGAAGGAAACTCAAAGTTGGTGCCTGGACGTGAAGGTGGTAGGCTGGTGAGAGAACGGATCTGGGAGGAGCTGGGGAGGGAGATCACCAAAGCACAGCGCATGAGCTTCTCAAACAACTCGTGAAACTGTAATTTCACAGGAGACAGGATGGAAGGGTGAGCGCCACTCTCAGGCCTCACAAACGGGGATATTGTGCAATAGACAGCGGTTAATAGGAAGACTCACGACGGCCAAAGTGCAGAGAGAAGTGTCTGTGGATGGCTCAGTCAGCAATGGGGCACACCGACATCACACCCCTGCGCAAGGCTCGCACGACATCATGGAAGGGAGGGCAGAAGGACCCAAGGACTACAGTCTGCAGAGGGTGTGGATGAAACTGTGCCACCTGCACGTGACATGACCACCGCACTTCTGAACTCATGACGGCTGTGCTATCTGCACAGGATCAAAGCGGACAGCATTCCAACACTGAGCATGCACACACGTACACACACACACAGAGACTCACATACGTACACAGAAATTCACAGACTCACACAGATTCACACATACACATACTCACAGATTCATGCATACATACACTCACAAACACAGATTCACACACACAAACACTTAAACACACAGAGATTCAAACACACGTATAGTCACACAGACATACATACACAGATTCACATACACAGAGATTCCCACACATGCTCACACACTTACGCACAAATTTCATACAGACTCATGTAAAGATTCACACACACATACACTCACAAACATAGATTCACACAAGCTCATGTTCACACACACACACCCTCACACACACATGCACTCACTCACACTCTCACACTCATGCACAAATTCACACATTCATGCTCGTAGATTCACACACATACACACAGATTCATGCTCAAACACACATGCCTTCACACTCATACACGCTCATACACACACTTCTTTTAACAATCAGAAAAGTGACTTCTGGCTGGAAAGTGCCTTCTTCTAACACCTTCACCTACGTTAAACATTATCCCCCTGCAGCATTTGCAGCCTCTTCGTTATTGCCTTAGAAAACCACAGGACACATAGCCCACCTGTCAGTTCCAGGGCCAGCATCCTCCCCCGCAGCAGTCCCAGACGGCCCCCAGCTCCCACAAGCTCGTCCCTCCCCCACAAGGCAGCTCGGCCCACAATTCCCCAATTTCTTTCCCATCTACCGTATACATTGAACCGGACAACATGGTCCTGATGCTGCAGAATTTTTAGACTTCTAAATGTGGACTACTCTCCTGCACTTTTTTGAGACTTGTCCACACTGATACATGTCTAAGGTTGGTATTTATAGACGCCTATCATACAGAGATATCTATGTTTTCTTTATTATAAAATATTCCATATCCATCTGTCCTGCTGTTGACAGGCACTTAGGTTGTTCCCACTGTTTGCCGGCAGTTTCATGGTGCTTACATGAAGCTCAGTGACTGTGTCTGGGGTGGCCCTGCTGGGTGACAGGAGGAGGCACACCTCAGCATCACCAAGAGATGTTAGACTGATACCAAAATGCTAGGGTGCACTTGCATGGTGCCACACGAAAACGCAATAAGTCAAAGCAAGCAGAGCTTCTCTGCTCCATGTCCTCGGAAGTGAAGTTAAATGCAGAAATCTGTTCTGTTGCTCTAGCCGCCCCTCCTTTTTTCCATTATCTCCAGCCCACCAAACACAGAAAGGGACACGACTGTCATAAGATACAAAGTGAATTAAGAGGAGGGTTGCAGTCCTCTTCCCCAGTGGCAGTCTGGTCCCAAAGGACACGAGGTCCCCAGGCACCGCCCCATGCACGCCCACAGTGGCATAACATTTCCATAGAGGACCTCGGAGGGCAAAAGCATTTCAGTGGAAGGGACGACGTCCCCCAGGGCTCAGAGAGCACCTGGGCGAGCTGGGCACCAGACTTTTGCAGGCATTCCCTCTCTCAGGGGAAGACGCCTGCTGTGCATACCATTTTACTGAAGGAGTCCAGAATCCGGGGTTTTAAGGAAAGCATGGAAGAAAACCTGTTCCTCTAGCGAGCTGCCAAGGACAGCACTTCCTATCCAATGGGAGAAGTTCGTGGGTGACGATTTGACTTGCTGTTGATGGAACAGGAGCAGGTTTGTAAGGAAGCAAGAACTCTTGGGTGAGAGTCCCTCTGCCTCACAAATAGCAATGGCCATGAGCAACTGTGACTTCACACCACCAAACTGCCTCTCCAAAACAAGATTCAAGTGGAAATTTATCTTTAAAATAAGTCTCTATCACAGGACCAGGGAGATGGCTCAGCTGGTGAAGGACTCCTTCTGCTTGGCTGACAAGTGTGACCCCTGAACCCTCAGCATTACCTAGGAATCCACGGTATGTCTTTAAAAAAATACAATTAGCCCACGTGCAGACACCATATTGAAGCAAAGTAGTCCAAGCCCCCACTTTTTCTGTAGCCTTTATTTGTGCCAAATATGCTAAAATCATCATTACATCTCCACCCTACCAAGACAGCTGGGTGACTGAGCAGGTTAGAATGATAGGTTCCCCGTGCCCTCATCCCTTCCTTCATCTCCAGAGCCTCGGGGCAGAAATGGAAGAATGCAGCTGCCAGGTTTGGGGTGCAAAGGCTTCTGGAGGGTCAGGGTGTGAAATGAACTCACAACTGAACAGTGAAACCCAACAATCCACCTCCAGGCACTGCCTACGTGAGCCTCGCAAAGGTAGAATTAAAACAGAGACAGCAACTGTTTGACCATAAAGGTCCAGAGAGTGGAGGTTTTCAGCTTGGGATCTCACCACTACCACCACGAGCAGCAACAAGTAGTAAACAAATAGGATAGGCAGCCCTGCTGGCTTCCTAGAAAACACCCTTAGGGATAGAGATACGGCTCAACGGGTCAGGCACTGGCCAAGGAAGCCGGGAGACCTGTGTTCAGTGCTCAAATCCACATAATTAGAAAGCCAACTCCACAACTGTCTTCTGACCTCCAAAAGTCTATTGCCACACACACAAACCCGCACTCACACACAGACACACAATAACAATAAAAAGTAAATACACTTTAAAACCACCTCTACATCCATGAGATGTAAATTTCATGCAATTTAAGTGTGTCGTAAAATGGTCTTTTAAAAGCTTTCCTCAAGTATTTAAAACTGAGAGCTATTTCCTGAGCTCCCAGTAAGCCCGAATCCATCCTTGACTTAGTGGCCTGGACCCCGTGTTAGCTAATACAGGGACAGTCCACCCTGATGGCGCAACAAGGGCAGTTCACCGTGACAGCGCAGCTGAAGAAGCCTGAACTGCCTGCCAGCCGGGATGGAGCTTACCTTAATATACGCTGCAGGGTCAGGGACAGTCTGGATCATGACCCTTAGCAGGTCAGTTCACTCACCAGCCTCGCAGAACCCACGAAAGCTACAAGACAAGAAGGGAAACAAGACAGCAATCAACCTCTTTTCTGGCCTTTATTCCCGCAGGAAAAAACTGCACAGAATACAGCAATCATTAGAGGCGCTCAGCATGTCTGCCCCGCGGCATCCTTAGGAGAAAAAGGTTTATCCCTGTTCCTTGGCGATGCCACTCACTCTTCAGCCCCCACAGAACTCAAGTCTACATGTGCAGAAGAAACTGCCCAACCCTTATCCTGAAAAGGCCGATATGACCAAAGAAGAGCAGTAACTACGGATGCTGTATCAATTCTGGAGGTATACAATAAAGAGGACATTTCAAAATAATTGGAGGAGAGGAATTTGAATGTCCTTGATGCAAAGAAATGACCAATGCTTGAAGTGACAGACATGGAAGGTGCCCTGACCTTGACCGCCATACCTTCACATATGATCTTCAACATCACATCAAAGCCAACAATTGGGTACATTTATGTCTCCTGACCTTGAACATACATTTTAAGAAAGATGACTGACAACACATGCAATTCACATATACTGCCTTATGGGATCAACATTGACGAGTCTTTAAATAGATAAAGCACAACATGATTTCTGTTGTATCAATAAAGATGGACTTTAGAAGTTCCAATGCAAATGAATAACCTATGTATCTCTTTGTGCCTCATTACTAAGTTCATTGTGTTCTGCTTTGGGGACCGGGTCTTATGTACCAGAGACTGTTCTAGAACTCTTGGTCATTGTGCCCCCTCCAAGTGCTGGGATGACATCTGGATGCCAGCATATTCTTCACTATTGAGTTCTTAAAGACACAGCTACTATTTAGAGCACTCAGTGCCAGCCGCTAGTCTAAGGATCACAAAGATACTTGGTTTTTGATCTGAGTGATCATACCTGCCATCCAGGTGAGGCCACAGAGACTTGGCTCCGTTAATATGCAAGAGAACCAGGACTCAGGCCAGAGAGGCCACCTAACCCACAAAGCCAGCATCCTCGCTTCATTTCTCTTGAGTAACAGACACCCTGAACCAACACAACTTTGTGGGAGGAAGGAAACATTTGGCTTCCAGTCACAGTTCCTCACAGAAAGAAGTGAAGGTGGGATTTGAAAGCAAGCCTGCTCCATGCCATCCCAAGGGACCATGGACTAAGTAAGTGTTGGACGTTTTCAGACACCAAGCTGAGGACAGCCTGTAACATAGCAGGTTTTGGCAGCAGATTACTGATCTACACACTCTGCCCTAAATAATCAAGTTGATCTCCCTTAAAGCTTTTCCCGTCAGAGCCATGAAAGGAGACTCATAGACAAGAGTGAAAAGAAGCAGGTGCCACCTCAGCACAGACATGCTACGTCCAGGCGGCTGGGTTCACAGGCTGAGTAGCAAGAAAACAGGTGGAGCACCCGCATTTCCCTCCTGTCTCCTAGCACTGTGTTTGCCTCCAATGCCTTCCCTGCCAAGATGGACCCTCCAAGTGTGAGCCAAAACACGCTCTTCCTTCTGCAAACTGCTTTTCTCGGGCATTTTGTCATAGCAATGGGAAGAATAATAGTCATCTTCCAAGTCTCAGAACAACACACAGAGCTGAGTGGAGACGGGTACCAGGTCTCCATCTCCATCCTTAGAAACACGAGAATGTCGGTGGGTCCTCCAAAGCCCTGTTCTCATCCATAGAATGGGTACTACTACTGTAGTGTATGGTAAGAATGAATTTGGTCTTACACCTGATTCCTGGCATGATCCCAAACCCTGAAGTAATTCTCTGCACCTTCTTTCCTAAGCTGATGGCCCCTGATGGACCTAGACATGGCTTTAGGTTGGGGACTGTTTTCCAGAAAGATCAAACCCTGATTATTATATTGAACTTTAATTCTCTCCCACCCGAAACTTCTGGGGTGGCATAAAGGATGGAGATAGAGTGAACCAATGTTTCATGAGCTGATCATTCAGCCATGACTACTTAATACAAGTTCCGTGGAAACTTCTGGTAATACTCAAAAGATGCTGTCGTGTGACAAGACTTTTCCTGTGGAGACGCAACACACACACACACACACACACACACACACACACACAATCTACCCACCACCAGATAGGAATCCCATGCTAGACCAAAGTCCAATGTGGTGAACCGATGAGTTTTATTGGACTTCTGACTTACCAATATTCTATTGTTATAAAGAGATACTATGACCACGGCAACTCATAGAAAGGGAAGCACTTGGTTGGGAGCTGGCTTAGGATTTCAAAGGTTTGTCAGTTATTGTCACGGCAGGGAGCATGGTGGTGATGTAGGTGTGTCTTCTATCTATCTGATGATTTCATTGGATAATTAATAAAGAAACTGCCTGGCCCATCTGATAGACCGGCCCTTAGGTGGGTGGAGTAGACAGAACAGGAAGAAGGAAGTGAGGTAGATGGCTCAGTCAGATGCCACGCCTCTCTTAAGTTAGGCAGACTGCCGTGCCTCTCCTCAGAGAGATGCCAGATGCGATGAAGCTCCAGCCCAAGATGGACACACGCTAGAATCTACCTGGTAAGGCACCACTTTGTGGTGCTACACAGATTATTAGATATGGGTTAGTCAAGATGTGAGGAAGAGGCTGAAACTAAGGGCGAGGCAGTGTTTAAAAGAATACAGTTTCCGTGTAATTATTTTGGGTAAAGCTAGCTGGGTGGCCAGGAGCTGGGCGGCGAGAAGCCGGCCCGCAGCTCCCCCCACTACATGGTGGCAGGCATGTGTGGTGCCAGAGAAGCAGCTGAGGTTTCTGTTCTGATTCACAGGCAGCAGAAAGAGAGAGACTGGGATTCTTTGCATGATCTTTGGAAACTTCAAAGCCCACCCTAGTAACACACTTCCTCCAACAAGGCCACACCTCCTAACCCATTCAAATAGTGCCCCTCCCTGGTTCCTGAGGATAATCCTATGGGGGCATTCTAATTAAAACCACTAGGGATTACTTACAGGAATATGGGTGAGGGGTTACTTATAGAAGCAGAAATGACTCAAAGACAGATGGAGCACCAAGGCCTACCCCAGCATGGGTGACATCTCACAACAGCTGGGCACCTGGAGCTCACCACAAAGTCTGTAGGGGAGGGACCACAGCAGCAGCAGCATGGCAGGGGCTTCTCCTGACCCCAGCTCCACTAGCCCTGGCTTTCAATTTTGTTTCAGTTTCTGCAGGCTGTTAAAGCAGAAAAAGGAGACCCAGCCAATCATGTTCAAGATGACCTCATCACCCCCCAACTCCACCCCCTATAAAAGAAGCCTGCAAGCTCCATTCAGGATAGGGCTGGCAGACCCCTGGGTGCTGGAATAAACAACACTCTTGAGGACTGCATATGTGACTGATGGTCTTTGTTTTGTTGGGTACTCTGTGGCCCTGACACAGGCAGCTCAACCAGCTGGGACGTATCCTATATGAGTGATTCAGTTGGTCTAAATCTACTTCAGGCAGTTTAGTGGGTTTCTGCTTCTTCTGGGCAGCTGGCCTGGACTCAAGATTATTTTCTTTACAGCTTGGTTTGGCTTATCTGAAAGTGACTCTTGGCTTTTATTTTTATTTTATTCCCCTGCAGGGAGAATCCCAGTGAATCTAGTTGGTTTCAGGGACTTCTTGAGAAAGCTACTTTGAGTTGTTTGCCTTCCTGTTTAAAGAAGGCAAACATCCTACTGGCCTGAGTGCTTCAGTCTCAGAGGACACTGTTATACAACAGATGTGGGCTGGGGGACATCCTGGCGTCCTGCACACTTTACCTCATGCTGAATCCTCCTGGCACTCACCCTGTGTAGACCCTCATCAGCTTACCATGGCTGTCCTCCCTAACCAACTGCAGTGGTACCTCGCTCCCTTGAGTTCTGTGAGTCATCTCAATAAGTTATTGAGACAAAATATAAATTCGTAGGCACCCCCAGGATATTGAAATCAAGTTGGGGCCAAGTGTGAGGCATGTGGAGACTCATCCAGTATCTGAAACAAGAATACCTGGATGAACTGAGTCTCAAAACCTATGGCTTCGGATGCTAACTCCAGGTAGCTGGTGGGTAGCTAACTGAAGAGGCAGATTCTCAGTGTCGGGTATATTGAGTGCTGTTGGCAGGATCACTGTGTCTGGAAATAAACAGAGCAAACGTCATTCAGCACTTCCCACCCGTGTAGAGGTGAGACTTGGCTGGAACTACCCTCGCTGTCTGGTATGCAAGTTGAGCCGCCTCCTTGAACCCTTCCAGACTCTTGGGGGAAGTGGATTAAGCCTGTGGAACCTCTCAGGATAAGAAGCACACAGCATGTATGGGGAAGGAACCAGTGACATGAAGAAAGTAAAAATCCTGCTGGAGAGAAGGCTCAGTGGTTAAAGCTCTTACCTCCCAAGTGTACAGACTGGGCTTCAGATAACGAGAACCAACATCAATGCCAAGCTGGTGTGACAGCCCACTTGTACATCCTGTGTCCAGAAGACAGAGATGGGACCCCTGGAGTCAGCTGACTAGCCGGACTAGCCCTGTCAGAAAGCTCTGGCTTTAATGAGAACCCTGAATAAAGTGAGGATCAACTGAGACTCCTAACATCAACCTCATAAGTATAGCATGTGAACATGTGCACAGAGACACACACACACAGACACACACACACACACACACACACACACACACACACACACCAGATGCATACATATAAGAGAGAAGAAAAGCAAATATATCATATATCCCAGGAAGGTGATTTTTTTTTGATAGTGAATAAAATGCTACCTGAAAAAAAATATAACCTGCTACTTTTTGTAAAGGCTCTTGTCATTTTTTAAAAATTTTCAAGCTAACTAGCCACTGAGTGAAATAATTTAGGCAATCAGCCCACAGCAAGGAATTCTGGGAGGTCCTTGACTGAGCTGTCCCAGCTGCACTTGTTCTGGGTGAAGGTGGAATGGTCGTGTAGTCTCTCCCCACAACACACTCACATGAAAGCTACTGACACCCGACTTTTATGACTTCTACCAGGAGCATCGGCACCCACAGGCCCTAGGCTAAGAACTCCCAAGAAAACCAGGGAACAAAGGGCAGGGGATTTGTGGGGCCACAGCTAAAGCGTCACTCCTTCTTCAGATTGTATCCAGAAAGCCCCACAAGAGCGAGACCACCTTATTCCTGCGCTTCCCCTGCCTGTTCCAGTTCCAGCAATGGCATCTACCCAGAAATAAGCAGGCACCATGAGGTGGACCATGAGTTGAAGGCTTGGTTCCAAACTGGGACCCTAGCAGGAGACAGCGGAAGCTTTAAAAGGACCTAGAAGGAGGCTGGGTCATCAGAAGCTACAGAAGGGGATATTGAGACCCCAGTCCCTTGTCATCTCTTCATTTCCAGCAACCACGGCATGGGCAGCCTCCTCTACCACAGACTACCCTGTGATGTGCTAGACTTCTGCGTGCTCAAAGTGACAGGGCAGCAAACATGAGCAGAAACCTCTACAACCCCAAAGCCAAAACAAATCCTTCCACTTTAAGTTTACTGTCTCTGAATTTTGTTTTGTCACGTGACTGAAAGCCCCCACAGCAGCAGAGGGAGGTGGGAGATAGAGGAAAGAAGAGACACTCAGGGTGCCGGCCCATCTGCCTATCAACACCTGGGGGATTCTGTGGAAGGCGCAGCTTATCTTTATAGATGAATTAGTGCCCACTCCTGGGATTCGGCTAACATCATTTCCCGTCTCTCCCTGTTTATGTGCTGGAGTCCCAGCTACCAGTTCCCAGGAGTTTGTGGTTGGAGAGAGGGGCTTTATGTGAAGGATGCAAATAAAATGATTCCTGCATCCAGGATATTTGGTGTTAAGGAAGGAAGGAAAGAAGGATGGAAGGAAGGAAAGAAGGAAGGAAGGAAAACCACTAGAGCTGAGGAGACGGCACAGCACTAAAATGCTTGCTATACAAGTATACATGAAGACCAGAGTTTGGCTGACATAAATATCAGGTGAGCTTGGTGGACCTGCCTCTAATGCCAGCCTCAGAGGGAAGAAATAAGGGTCCCCAGAGCAGGCTGCTTAGCTACACTAGCTGTGTGAGGGAATGCGTGTTCAACTGAGAGATTCTGCCTCCGTGAATATGGTGGAGAGGAGGGACGGAAGGCCCTTAATATCAACATCAGGCCTCCGCATGCATGTGCACACACACGTATGTGTACTGCACACATAGGTAAGCCCCACACGTGAAATCACTCATATATGCAAGCATTCAATTCCATACACACATACACACACGCACATACACACACACACACACACACACACACACACACACACAGAGGGGATTAGAGATCAACTTTCACGAAAGGAAGATCTGAAGACACAGTGAAAAGATGGACACCCATCACAAAAACAAAGAGGCCTGGCATAGATGCTTCCTAGAGCCTTTAAAGGGAGCCAGCCTTCCCACACCTTCATCTTGAACTTCAGCCCAGAGGACGACGAGACCAATGGCTTCCTACCGTGTAACCCATCCAGTCTCTGGCCCTTTGTTGCAGCAGCAGTAAGTGGCTCACTTACAGGGTTCCACAGCGTAACTCATCAAGAGCAAAAGCCCCCAGTGGGGCACAGCCCTGTGGGGCACAGCCCAGTGCCCCGTGTCTGTTAACACTACAGTATTTCTTCCAGGAAAGCAACACTGCCCAGAGAATGTCAAGCATTATCACTGTCCACCCCATCTGGAAACCACTCCTGGGACGCTGTGACCTCCATCTGTGAGCACATCTGTGAGCACATCTGGCCTCCACTATGGCGGAGTGCTTTTCTGAGGGAACACAGCACTCAGGGACAGGGAGTGCACCCTGCCTGTGAAGCCTTGGCTTCATCTAACTTTGTTGTTTCTGGCTTAGTTTTAGTTTTGAGGCACAGCTAGTCAACACAGATTCATTCTTCGCGTGACCTCTGGAAATGAGAATACTACCATATTGTATAAAATGCCTGACTTCGGTAGAAGCACAGAAACATTATAAAAGCTTGCATGTCTGGACACGTCATCAGCCCTCAGGTTCTTCTTGAGGGGCAGAGGGAATTTACGTGGTGGATGAAGGAACTTGAAAGGCTTTAGGATTAACAGTAACGACTCTAAAATCCAAAGTGTGGGAAGCAGGAACAGGCTAGGACAGAGCCTGTGGTTTAAGGGAAGTATCTTAGGATGTCTGTGAAGGTTTGGGACTACAAACACCAAATATTGACATGTGTACACTTTCTTTAAAGACCTTAACTTGAGGGCCGGGTCAGTTATAATAAAATACTTCATTGTTCCAATGAAGCACCTGAAACAGATGATTATAAAGAAAGAGGTTTGCTTTAGACCACAGTGTTGGGGTTGGAAGTCCAAACCACGGGCATAGACCCTGCTAAGGGGCCTCATCCCTCTTCTCTGTCACAACAGAGTGGGGGACGTTGTACCTTTGTGTGGTTTCTCACCTCAACCTTATAAAACCTCCAGGATTCAGGGTGTCATCACCATAATGATCCAGTGTGATCTATTGCTTCCCAGAGGCCCCGCCCCTAACACCACAGGCAGATGCCCCCATCCTCTCAGTGCCCCCCAACAAAACAACTTCAACTGGCCTTAGAGTGATGCACCATCTTCAAACCACAACAGAGGGGTTGGTGGCTTATTAGTGCCATAGATTTAATGCTTACCTTTAATTGCCCTTGGTTCCGCCATCTTTCTTCTCTGGGAGTCATTTGTCCTGCTCTTGACCAACACAGTTTTTTTCTTTTGGAGTCACCAAAGATCTTGGAACAACCTGAAATTAAATTAAAATCTTAAGTCATAGTTCCCCAAATGTGAATAACTAAGTTCACGGCAAAATCTATTTCTTAAGACATTAATTTAAAATGTCCTAAAAGGAGGGGAGGGAACTTGAAAAATCTTCCCTTAAAGGAGATGGGTGGAGACATTCTACCCTTGTGAGGGAATTGGGTGTTAAGCAGGAAAATTTGGTAATAAAATAAAGGTAGGGCCAAGCTGAGGCACACAAGAAGACATTTGCTGTTTCCATCTCTCAGAGCCCCCAGCATTAACACCAATGGCTTCCCAGGTCATTCCTATAGTACATTCTCTGCCCAAAACAGGACCTGTGTTCATAAAACATCCCACGAAGGTGGAGAAGAGAGAGCTGGAGAAACGTCCAAGTCAGAAGAATGCTTGCCTCATAGACATGAGAACGTGAGTTCATTCCCCAGCATCCGAGGAAAACCCAGGCACAGCCAGTTATACAGGCTTTAATCCCAGTACTGGGAAGCCAGCTTGAGGCTCCTGGTCAGCCAGACTAGCTTAGTCTGAGAGCATCACCTTCCAAAGAGACTTCTCAACGTGCAAAGTGAGCAGTGCCTGAGCAGTGAGCCCTGAAGCTGACACGCACACACACGCATACACACACGCATGCACACACAGGCATACACGTATGCACACATGCATGCATGCACACACATACACACACGCACACACGCACACACACACAGACTATCATTAAACCATGGATTTTAGTTCCAGAGAAGAAAAAAAAATCAACCCTTTCAATTTATAAATATTACAAAATTCTAATTTTTTAAAGATTAGAACATCATCAAGCTAAAAAGAAAGAAAAAGACTTCCTTAGAATATGCTGGCAAATAAAAATCTAAAGCTCAATGTCTTTTTTTTTTTTAGATACACAAGACTGGGGGCTGGAGAGATGGCTCAGTCATCTCTTTGCCTGCTCTACCAAAGGTCCTAAGTTCAATTCCCAGCAACCACATGGTGGCTCACAACCATCTGTAATGGGGTCTGGTGCCCTCTTCTGGCCTGCAGGCATACACACAGACAAAATATTGTATACATTAAAAAAAGAATCCCAGATACACAAGACTACCTGCACTTTTGCAACTTTGCAAGGAAAACATCCCATTCACAAATATTATATTCAGTGTAATCATATCTGCAGAAAACAGAAAATGGAGTGTTTACATCAAAAATACTTTCCAGTTAGAATATGGCTTGGGTATTGAATTGAAATCAATTTGCCATCAGCAATATTATTTATAAACATTTCCTTCCCACTCCTCTGAGGAGGCCCCCATCTGAGCACCCTGACCTGAGTGAGGACAGACATTCACTTCAGATGGTCCAAACATCACAGCCAAGCCCTTGCCATGACGTGGGAACGACGGGAAAGCTGTTGATAGACAAGGCCCACACATAGATGTGCTTGCAACCTTGCAGACGTAACAGATGGAAGAGAGAAGAAAGGGGGAAGAAGGGAGGGGCAGGTAACATGAAGGGAGAATGTCAAGAGATAACAGACCTGTGCTGGGGTTTCCAAAGCAAGTTATAAGGGGGTTTTGATTTTCTGTTATACTCTTTATAAATGTATTTCTTTATCACTGGGGGAAAAATCAAAATGTATTTGTGTATCACGTTCAACTAAGAGAATCTTCACTCTTTTTTAATTTCAAATTATGCGTGTTTTCTAGTTATTCAAAACCAAGAATAATCATGTCATAATCTTGAACATATTTCAATGTTTCCCGTGTGGTCATAGTTATGCCATCAGGTAGGGACGAGGGTTGGCTCGTCATCTTCCCTGTCTCAGTGCTCCACAGCAAGGGGAGGACTGGCATTTATATCATTGTTTCACGGGGCTGTGAAAACCCTCAGTCCACAAAGGTGTCTCCACCTTTCTTTTTCTCCAATCCCCAAAGCCAATACGGATTACTGCCTAGTTAACTATTTTCCATGGACAGTGGTTGGAGCAGTATCTCATTTCCAATTGTCGCAAAGGGAATATGAGTTTTGAAATCATGAGCTAAAATTCCTTACGCTGGGCTATACTATGTTATGTGTTCAGGCCAAAACCTCTGGTCTGAAAGAATGGCTTGATTTATTTATGGTGAAGACACAGTGTTGGACCCGATTTTGAGACCAAAGTAAAATCCCAGGGAGGATTCTATTGGATATATGAAGTGGGTATTTTTAAATCAGTCTGATCAAATTATTAATACCTCATTTATCCTAAGGACATTTATCTGACAGTGCAAATTATCCATAACACAGCAGAGAAGCCACAGCGGATCCAAAAAGTTGTCACAAGATCCAGGGGACTGAGCTTTGCCAGGGAGAGGTATGCTACCAGCCTTGAGAAGTAACAGCTGGCCTGATCAGAGAGAAAAAAAAAGTCATGCAAGCCAGACTGAAGAACTCCAAAAATACAGCCTTCTGAGGAAGGGAGGATGAGTGTGAACAGCCGGCCCAGTTCAGCTGTGCCTGCCCAGCATTTGTTGGGCAGCAGAGCCTGCACAGGGGTTGCTATCCCTACCACTAGAGATGAGGCTTCAAGTCATAACCCTGAAGCTCAATTGGTGCGAGGAGAAAATGGAAAAGCCTACTGGAAATGGTCAAAAGCAAACATGGCTGGCCAGCCAGCCTACTGGAAATGGTTGAAGGCAAACATGGCTGGCCAGCCAGCCTACTGGAAATGGTCAAAGGCAAACATGGCTGGCCACCAGAGGCACAACTTAAGTTGTCCAAGTAGCCTGGATGGGCAGACTGAGCTTGGGCCCCAAGTATGTGTTCACCACCAGCAGCTTAGGTTTCTATTTACTAAAGATCTGAAGGTTACAGGTCCTGCTTCTCAGAGAGGATACAAACCTGGCAAAGTGTGGTATGAATCTCAGGATCAAGTCACCTCCTTGTCTCCCTAAAGCTTCCAAGCAGATTTTTTTGTCCACCATGTGTGTCAGCAACATGAATATTTATAAGTAGATGTCAGCTGTTGGTAAGATAGAGAACTAAACACCCACAAGAGGAGTCCCTAGGCCAGAAAAGAGCTGGGAGCGATGTCTTGAATGTGACATGCTCCCCACACAAGCTCACATGTTGAAGACTTGGTCTCTGACTGGTGGTGTTTGGGGGGAGGTGAGGGAAAACTTCAGAGGCTGGGACTAGCTGTCAGAAGTGAGGCACTGGAGCATACATTGGAAGGTTATATCTAGGTGTTCCTCTCTCTCTCCCTCCCTCCCTCCCTCCCTCCCTCCCTCCCTCCCTCTCTTCCTCCCTCCCTCCCTCTATCTCTCTATCTCTGTCTTGTTTCTCTGCCTCTCTGTGTATGTCTGTCTCTGTCTCTCTTCTCTCCTTTTAGGATGGCCTTGAGGATAGAGTGATAACAATGTTTCAGAGCAGTGGCTGCTCTTCTAGAAGACCCAGCTTCAGTCCTCAGCACCCAAATGGAAGCTCACAACCATCTGAAACTCCAATTCCAGGGGGATCCAACACTCTCTTCTGGCTTCTGTGGGTACTACACACATGTGGTACATATACACATATATGCAGGCAAAATACTCCTACACAAAAAACAAAATAAAATTAATCTTCTAAAAATATACATGGTCTCATTTACACAACACAATTTGGAAATAAAAATATTTATAAATCTTCCTCTTCAATATTTAAAATAAGAACTATGAGCCTTGCCATAAATATATTCTATTAATGTTCAAGGGGTGGGGTCTCTCTCTCTCTCTCTCTCTCTCTCTCTCTCTCTCTCTCTCTCTCTCTGTCTCTCTCTCTCTCTCCAAAAAAACATCAAGTTTATACAGATTTTCCATAATTAAACTCATTTAGTGTCTGGAAGCCACGAGGCAAGTTTGGCACTTGAGAAGACTTGGGGACGGGATGAATAATCATCACTGGACCTAAGCAGAGCACCAAAGGGAAGAAAGATACATCTGTCTCTGAACTCTATAGAGGCCAGTGAGTTCATAAAACAAAGCATGCTTCCCTGTGGGGTGCGTGGCCACACTAGCCACAGTGCCACACAATGGGAAGAGTTAGAAGCCAAGTTGGCCTGGGGTTAGCGATGGTCAGACTGTTGGCAGCAAGACAGAAAGTAACAAGACAGGGAAAGACAACAAGGAAAGGGGACAGGGGAAGGTTGCAGCAGTGTGGGCAGAACCAAGATGCCTACAGAGAGGACAAATGACAAGAGTCATCTCATCTGTGAGGACTGGTGACCCAGGTCGGCTTCATCTACTCCTCTCCTTGTCCTTCTTGCTCCCTGGGGCTCATCCTAGGCTGGCAAAGGCAGCTAGCAATAGTATCTGTCTGTGGGCGTGGAAATGAGAAGCATTTGCTTACGTTACAGAGTCTGAATCTTCTCACGAGAAGCCATTTTCCCTCAAGGAGACACCAACAAAAGCCTCCAAAAGCCAATGAAACCCAATCCAGTGTCTCAGAGTTATAGATGTCCCATGTGAGGAATGCTCCCCTCCCTGTATCCCGGAGCATAGTGACAGGTCCACAGGAGACATGAAAATGACCCTATGTGGCAGCCTCTTGCATGACAAGACTGTTGGACCCAATTTCCAATCAATATCCTCAGTCCTACTGACCACCCTCCTATGCTGAAGAAAAGGAGAGGGCAGGACAAGGGGCTCGTTTTCTTCTGACCAAGAGCTTTGGTAACCAAAAGCTTCCTGTGCGTAGCATCACAGAACCAGCTGAAAGGAGATTCAAGCAACTGAGCACGGCTCTGGCTTAACGATGCCAAGGGATCTTTGCTTGCTTTGTTTATTTTTGTTTTAATATTTTGGACCAAACACAGAGAGTGCCCTGTTTAAGTAACTCATTGAGATGTCAACTTGAGACTTCAGCACCCTAATTTAGCTCTTTGAACATCAAGGGAAGGTCTGGGTTTACATCCGGTCCCTGTGCCCAACCCACCTGTGATTCCATGGCCCCCAACAGTGATGGATGTCAGGTTGGATTTTCTGTCTCTCTGGTTAGGAGCACAAAGGCTCCCAGTTCTTGCTGTTGGGAATGATGAGCATCGTAAGACGAAAGGAGCAAATGGGTTGCAGGACAGAGCCATCAAGAAACCCTCCACACCCACTCTGATGAGAACCCCCACTTCAGCAGCCATATGGGGCGGGAATCCAAACATGTTTCATCTCCAGTGACAAGAATACCAATCCAGAGCTCAATTATCCCTCTGCTGTGCTCCCAAAACACCCAAAGAGTTCTGTAGAACTGAAAGGAAGTCAAAGGCTACCCTTCTGGTGGAAAGGGCATGCCAAGTTACCTAGAAACTGACCCAGGACCACAGATATTTTAACTATGGAGAGGGTTCACTGTACAGCCCAGGACAGCCTTGAACTCCTGACATTCCTGCCTCTACCTTCCAAGTGCTGGAGATAACCAAGACTGCTTATATTATCTTAACAAACACACTTAGCAGCGGGGAGGGGTGGATCAGAGGGATAGATTGGAATCACAGGTAAATACAGGGTTGTTTGCATGTGTATGGCCATATGGTGTTTGTGTGTGTGTGTGTGCAGGTGCACAGGCATGGGTAGGACCAAAGGCGACATCAGGAGCCTTCCTTGACTGATCTCTATTGAGGTTTTCTCTTGCCACACCAGAGGCTGCTGGATCTAGCTACCTAGTGGACCTCAGCGATTTTCTGTCTATGCCTTCTGAGTGTGGGACCACAGGTGGGCACCAAGCCTGCCCAGCTCTAACATAGCTTCGGGGAGGGGGTGTCTAAACTCTGCTCCTTATTGTTCTCCCAGTAGGGGTTTTATCCACTGGGCCATCTCCCAAGCTGTAAGCACCTGTCCTACAGAAGAGGGACCCCACAGCTGATTCTCAGATTCCTTGATCCCTTAAGATGCTCATCTCTTTAACACTCCAGAGGGTATGACTCTACATACTCATCCTCCTATTTCTGTCTCTTCTTGTGTGTGTGTGTGTGTGTGTGTGTGTGTGTGTAGGTGTGTACTTTATGCATGCAGGCACCATCCAAAGCCAGCACTAGGCTTCCATTCCCCTGGAACTATTGTTAGAGGCAGCTATGAGTCACCCAGTATAAGTGCTGGGAATCAGACTTCAGTCCCCCATTAGAGCGGCGGGGGCTCTGAGACACTATCTCTCCAGCCCTTACATTTTTTTTTTTTGAAAGTCAAGTGAACATTGGTAAAGACTTGCTTTGATTGTTGGCAGTGGTGAGGCACAGCTGTGCATGCCCATGTGTGAGTAGACACCTCTGTAGGTGCATGCCTGTGCATATGAATGTAGAAGCCACAGGCCAGTAGTCACTTCCTTGTCCTGTGTTTGGAGAGAGGATCTATCACTGAGCCCAGATCCTCTGGAGCCCTCCCCTGCATCCCCAGCGCTGAGGTCACACAATGCGCCCCACGCACTGTACACGTTACAGACTGAGCTGTCTGTCCAGTCCTAAGTTCTCTTTCTGTTTCATGGTTTTCATGCACAACATGATACGGCCGCTGTGCTCCCATTTGCCACTCTGACTTGAACCCATCTCCTAAGAGGGACTGGAGCAACTTTAAAAGAAATTTGTCACCTAAGACAGGGAAAGCGGGAGAGGTCAAAGCTTTCAAGGGGGGAGCTTCCCGAGTAGGGTCTCAAACCCAGTCCTTGTCTTTTTGAAAACCTTCCCTCTTTTCCACACGGCATCAAATGACTTCTTGTCTTAAATTTTGTTTCTAACTTTGAATATTTTCATTGCAAATACAAGTTTGGGATTTTTTTTTTTTTAAGGATTCAAGAGCAGCTGTACAAACATTCAACTTTTAAAAGCCAACCGAGTTTTGATCCGTGTTGCTTTAATTGTTGAGGGTAACGAGCACAGACTGGGAAAGTCACACTGATGCACAGACAGAACTTTAATCTCTAGCATCAACCTCCTTCTCAGCAGCAATGGCCAGCAACCCTCTGAAAGTCATGCTTAAAATGTTATGTGTGGACACACACGTCTTTTCCCTTCAAGGCTTTTTGAGGTCATCCCTGGATACCTGAGAGCACAGGGTGCTTCATGTTAAGTTGGTTAGGCAACTAGAAATTGCATGAAACATAAGAGAGTTTCATTCCTGAAACTCAAAGATCTTGTGGAAGTCCTCAGGAAAAAAAAACCAACATAGTGCCATTATTGGAATGGAACCTCCTGAGAAATGAAGGGCAAACTACACTGGAAAACATACTAAGAAGGGCTGAGGCTCGGCAGGCAAGAGTGTTCTATGGCCTCAGGACCTAACTCAAATTCCCAGGACCTATGTGCACACCCTAACTCCAAGACTGCAGGAGCAGGGACAGGAGAGTCACCGGGGCTGGCTGTATCTGCTCAGCTATGCCACCTACTCAGTCCCTGAAGAGACAGTCCACCCCTGAACCAGAACCCCAGAACCCAGGATGGAACCTCAACTGAGCAACAGCCTCCATCAGACTGACCTGTACTCAAGTCTGTGGAACATTTGGTTTTTTCTTTTTTTATTAGATTTTTAAAAAAAACCTACTAATCCAAATTCCCTCTTTCTCCCCTCCTCCCATTCCCTCCATACACCCTCCTACCCTACCCCCTCCAATTCTAAGAGAAGGCATGGCACCTTGCCCTGTGGACGGTCCAAGGCCCTCCACACTACATCTAGGCTGAGCAAGGTATACATCCAAAGAGAAAAGAATTCCAAAATGCCAGTATATGTAGCAGAGACAAATCCCAGTGCCACTGCCAGTGGCCCCTCAGTCTGCCCTAGCCATACAACTGTCACATTCAGAGGGACTAGCTTGGTCCTATGCTCTTTCCTTCCCAGTCTGGCTGGAGTTGGTGAGCTCCCATTAGCTCAGGTAAACTGCTTCAGTGGATGAACCCCTCGTGGTCTTGTCCTCTTTGCTCATATTCTCATTCCTTCCACTCTTCAGCTGGACCTTCGGAGCTCAGTCAAGTGCTCTGATGTCGGACTCTATTTCTGATTCCATCCGTTGCTGGACAGAGGTTCCATGGTGACATAATGATTAGTGTGGGAGGACCCAGGCCACTGTGGATGCCGCCACTCCTGGGCTGGTGGCACTGGGTGCCATGAGAGGTTAGGCTGAGCAAGTCACAGGGAGCAAGACAGAAAGCAGCGTTCCTCCATTGTCTCTGCGTCAGCTCTGCCTCCAGGTTCCTGCCTTGAGCTCTGGCCCTGAATTCCCTCAGTGAGGGGCTGTAACCTGAAGAGCAATAGGATGAAATAAACCCTTTCCTCCCAGTTTTCGTTTGGTGATGATGCTTATCCTAGCCACAGGAAGCCAACTGGGACAGACATTGGTACCAGGTTCGTGGAGCACTGCTGGGGCAGGTATGAATATGTACCAGGTTCGTGGAGCAGATATGAATATGAACCAGGTTCGTGGAGCAGATATGAATATGAACCAGGTTCATGGAGCACTGCTGGGGCAGGTATAAACATGTTGCTTTGGGAAGAACTGTCGGAGAACGAGAATTTGGGCTGGAAAGACTGTTGAGTGGTTAGAGCCTGACCGGGTGTTCTGTGGGTGATCGGAAAGTCAGTGTTGACAGAGATGCAGACATTACAGGCATCTGCCGCTGCTCTTGGTTCCTCTCTGGAACTGGATGGTAAGACTGGTTACGGATGAGACACGTTTGGGAACCACGGAGATATCAAGCTCGTACTGACCTGCGAGCTGCAGAATCCTTACTGGTTAGCTATGTGTGATACCAGAGGAGAAAAACGAATCACCAGTCTTGCACATGCGTGAATTTGCTGAGCTACAATAATAACCAGCCTGGCAAGAAATGTCCACGGGCGCAACAGTGACACAAACATCTTTTCTGGTTGGATTTATACCTAGTGCCAGTCTTCTGCACCAGGAACCTGTGGCTGGACAGAGCATGGGCCTAGGCAAGAGCCTTCTGCTGTTACTTTGGTGTGTGAACATAGCGTTAAACCGACTGTAATGATTACTGCACTGGCCAACCCTCCTCAGAGACGCTTCTTTTCGTAGTAGAAGGCGATTAACACAGAGACCCAGACCTGATCAGAGGGAAGAGGATAAGACGCTGTAGAATGATGATGGCTGAACAGGACATGGGTATCGCGCTCCCTCCTCCAGGGGCCAGAGGGCATCGCACGGTAGGGAACGGGAAGACTGGAAGTCAGGGCAGTGGATGACTACAGCGAACAGTGCATTTTGGACACAGTGCAGTAGCTGAGCACATGAATCCACCGCCACTGCGACAGGACACACAAGGCCTGTGAAGGCTCAAGCCCGGCAAAATCCCAGCATGAAGAGGTGGCATGGGTATGAAGTGCCACTCCTCGCTAAGGAGCTGTTAGTGCTGATGGCGGCTGGGAGGGGGAGAATCTGCTGGTTTATGGGCATGGCCCTTGGTGGGTTCGCCATACTCTAGTTAAGGCCACACACTTACAGTCTATATGATGTGGGAAGTCTTCCTGTATATGTGTTGCTTTTATTGATTGATGAATAAAACTGAATGGGCCAATGGTTTAGCAGAGTAAAGCCAGGTGGGAAATCCTAACAGAGTTATATAGAGAGAGTAGGCAGAGTCAAGGAGACACCATGTAGCTGTCGAAAGAGAAAGACACCAGAAGTTACTGGTAGCCCACAGCTTCATGGTAGTACATAGATTAATAGAAATGGGTTGATTTAAAATTTAAGAGTTAGTTAGTAAGATGCCTGAGCTAATAAGCCAAACACTGTTGTAATTAGTATAGTTTCTGTGTTATTATTCAGGTCTGGGCAGCAGGGAAATGAATGATCAGTCTCTGCTTACATATATGGGTACCACAAATCATACTCGATGGTTTAAAGAAAAAGGACACAAAGTTTGGTGGGTAGGGAAGGAAGGATGGATCTGGGAAGAGTTGGGGAGGAGTGAATATAAACAAAAAGCATTATAGTAAATTCTCAAAAAGAAAAAAAAGGGGAAACATTTTTTTATATTAAAATGGCCTTTACTTGCCGAAAGGCTGGCTAAATTGGAGACTCACATTTTTCCTGGGCATTGGTCCTATATTCTCTAAGAAGGTGGCTGACCAGGTCAAGGAAATAAGCCTGTAAGCAGTTCCCCTCCATGGCCTCTGCATCAGCTCCTGCCTCCGGGACCCTGCCCTGTTTGAGTTCCTGTCCTGACTTCCTTCAGTAATGAACAGCAATGCTGAAATCTAAGCCTAATAAACCCTTTCTGCCCCATCTTGGCTTTTGGGTTTTGTGTTTTGCCACAGCAACAGAGCCCCTAAGCCCCTAAGACACATGGTTAACAGGACAGATAAACTCTAAGCCTGTTACCAGAAGCAAAGTGACAACAGCTGCATCAAATCTTCTAATGAAAACTTCTTTCCATAGCATCTTTATGGTTTGAAGAAGTCTCAGGGGATGGCAAGATGGCTCAGGGGATAAAGGTGCTTGCTGCCAAGATAGACAGCTTGAGTTTGATCCCTGGGACCTACATGGAAGAAGAAAGCTTATCCTACAAACAGTCCACTGACATACATGTGCATGCACGTCACTTGTGTATGCATTGTATACACACATACACACGCATGCACCCATGCACAACCATACACACACACATATATATATATATATACAACATTAACACATACATACACAACCATATATACACACACACAGCTATACATACATACACACACAACCATACATATATACACACACAACCATACATATATACATATATGCACACACAACAATATATATATACATATATGCACACACATACACAACCACATATATATATGCACACAGCCATACATACATACACACACTCATTAACACACATATACACTACCACACACACACACCAATATTCACATACACATATAACAAATAAATGAATAAAATATTTTTAAAAAGAAATCTTGGGCAAATGTATACTGGATAGACCAAAATACAATAGAAAATGCTTCCAAACCGCACATATTTCTCTCTGTAGCCATGACAGTAGGTCTTTCCAATAATATTCAAATAAATGTTAGCTTTTGTCGATGTAATTGATTTGCCGTGAGTATTCCTTATTGTGTCCCGTGTAAGCACTAACTTGTCTGCATGCCCATCTTGGGTGCTGAAGAATGTCCTCAGTCACCCTTGGAAAACCTTCCTGATGGGATCAGCATGAACAGCATTCGTTTTTAAATGCCCAAGTGGTTCCACGGCTTCATTCTCTGCAAGATTCTGATCCATCTGCCCACTTGTAGAGGCTCAATGTTAAACAGGCAGTGTCCTTAGGGACTGGCTTACTTACTGACATCTTTTCTCTCTCAAGTCTTCCCAAGGACGTCTCCGCTTCCCTTTAAAACAGCTTCCAGTGCTTGGGAGATGAAATCTTTCACAGGTCCTCGATCCCCACTTCAGCACGGCTGTGGGCTTACACTACTGCTGAATTTTTAGTTGCCCACCAGACAAAAATATGGTTCTTATTGTCTCATCCTCCAAAGTTTCCATACGGTTTTAACACTCTCAAAATGCCATTGGACTGGGAGGTACCGACTCACCATACCAGCCCTCAGGAGACAGAAACAGGAGGAGAGCGAGTCCAAAACCAGCCTAGACCAGATCATGAGGCTGTGACCAAAATAAACCTGACAATTCTAAAAAGTGAATTGTCTGTAGTTCTTCACTAGGGATGGGGCCCCATGAGATCTTCCCCATCCACAAGGGTGTGTCAGCTGGTGTTGTCAATGCTCAGGCCTCGTTTTGGTAGCCATGCCGTGAAGATTTCACGGGTTTGTATCCAATACTAAGTATATACATATACATATAAAAGCCATAAAAGCATATACATATAAGCAAACTAAACAGACTTGGTATTTTTATTTATCTATAAATGTAACAATAATCATTAGAGAAAGAGAAGCCATGAATTTTGAGAGAGTTGGGAAGGACATGGGTGGGCTTGGAGGTCGGAGAGGGAGAACAAGGATGACTTAAGTTTTAATTAAAAATAAAATAATTTTAAAAATCAATTGCTATTATCCTAATGTTTTTAATATCAAGATAGAAAATCACATAAAGAAAATTATCTTTGAGAGGTGCAATATCCACTATTATATAATGAATTCTTTTTAAACGACTCCTCTCGCAGCAAGCTCCTCCTGTGGCTATGCACAACCAGTCGTACAATCGATAGTCCTTCACAGAGAAGGACTTCAAGCTCGCCGCGTGGCAGACTCGCATGAGAGCATCAGGCCCAGTTCCAATTATAAATGCCCTGAGATGTGACATAAAAATCCAGCCTCCACCATTCACCTCAGCCCTGAAAAGAATTTATATGCAATATATACCTAACAGAGAGCAAGAGAGAGAGACACAGTAAAGCCTACGGCCTCCAGAATCGAGGGAAGGAATGAATCGAGGGAAGGATGTGCTGACCGAACACAGGGCAGCTTGTGGGGATTCCGGTAACAACATCCTGAGACTCTCAGGAGGGGTCTAAGGACAGGCAGGGATGATTGACACTGCAGGGGAGTGGGGCAGCTTCTGAGAACAGGCTGGGGCTGGCAAGACGCCTCCGGGGGTACAGATACTGAACACTATAAGCTCCATCCTCAGGACACACAGAACTCACGTCACGAAGTTGCTCTATGACCTCCACATGTGCACTGTAGCATGTGTTCCCCATGCACACATTTTAAAACATAAACTGCACGTGCGCCTAATACCACTGCAAGTAGGAAACAGCCATGTGGGAGAAACACGAGCCTGCTTTTATTGCCTGCATGATGTATGCTAGCCCAGGCAAAACTAGATTAAGAGATAGATCACTCTGTTGATATACATAATAGACAGACTGAGAGGCACATCAGTCAAGTGAACAACTAATGGATAAAAATATATCGAGTCAGACAGATCATCCACCCACTATCCAGACCCCTAGGGCTCTAGCAGAGCCAACATAAAATCTTCATTTCTATGTGTTAGGTGGTAAAAATTAAGCAAAAGAAAAAATAGCCCCACTGTACGTGAGCTAGCTAAAAATTATAAGAAAAATAAAGGGAAAAAAACTAAATGAATTAAATTTAGTGGATGCAAAAGGCATGAGTATTAACACTCAAATATTGCAGGAAATCGGACAAAAGTGGCTATTTTTAAAAAACAAAATCAAAGTGAAAATTGGCACCAAAAAGTAAACTAAAATGAGACAGAGCCAAAACAAGAGAAGGAAATCTTCAGTAATCAAAAGCTCAGTGTGCAATTTCTAAGAATGAGCTGTTCAAAATGATAAGAGAAACTGGTGGTAAATCATGAAAGAAAGCAGAGGCTGAGCAAGGAGTTATCAACAGTCATGTGATGCCCGGTGTTTATTACAGTTCCCTCGTGTATAGATACTGAAAATATGGACAAGTAATATTCACGAGCTATTGGGGGAGAAATGCTGAACAGACTTGGGGAGGGTGGGGGTGGAGGGATAAGAGCAGAATAAAAAAGAAGACTCAAGGAAGATAAATATAATGAAATCCACATCTCAGCCTATCGAGCTGAAACATCAAAGGCAAAGGGCAGTAGGGATAGGTGGCCGGGACAGAGGAGAGATTATCTACAAAGGAAACCGTCTGATGGATACAAGATTCCTCCTCTGCTTCAGTAGATGCCAGAAGGCAATAAAATCATACCTTCAAAGTGCAGAGGGAAAACAACTGCTGAATCTGTACGTCAGGCAGGATTATGCGGGAACGGGGTAAACTGAAGAAGCCCTGCAGCCAAGGCTGACAGACTGCATGCTCATATACACGTAACTGAAGGACTATCGGGGTTTATCTCCGGTAATAAGGATATTAAATCCAGAAGGGAAGAGATTAAAGAAAATTAGTCAGCAAGTTGATACACCACAATAAGGACTGATACAATTGAAAATATAATTAGGTAGGGGGCTGGGAGATGGCTCAGCCCCACGGGCACGGGGGCTTGAGTTTGGCCCTCGGCACCCACATAAAAGAACAGGGTGTCTCACAGAGACAGTCTCAGCCAGGCTTCCTTTAAGAGAGCTGCGAGAAAATGGCATTCAGTCCTCCACGACCCCCACACTGGATGTTCTGGCTTCTTTTGGTTGCTGCAGTAACCCTGAGAACGAGAAACTTACAGTTCCAGGTCACACTGTCACTGAGCGGACACCAAGGCTGGAACTTAGCAGGCCGCATGGCATGTAGAGTGGAGGGCGGGAAGAAAGAAACGCATGCTTCCTGGCGTGTCTTCTGCTCTCGGCTAGCTTTCTTGTCTTACCGTGGAATGTGCCACCCACGTTCAGATCAGCCCTTCCTATATCAATTAACAAGCAGGACGGCCCCACAGAGGTGCCCGCAACCGGATCTAGATAACTCGTCATTAACATCTCTTTCCAGGGATTCTAGGTTGTGTACCGTAGATTGTTCCAACATGCCAGCACACTGGGCACTGTGTAGTCAGGTGGGGCGGGACTCAAGGACAGACAAGATGCTGTGCTGTTCCACGGCCACGCGTATCCTCCCTGCCTTACAGGCGTCTTTTGCGGAAGATGCAGATGAGCTGGGTTTCACAGAGATTTGAAGGCATGTATTTAAGGTGCGCCGCGCGTGTTCTGATATACAAAATAAGGACGTTACTACTACAGTTAATCTAATTAGCACATCCTTTCTCCCACAAAGCCACATTTCTGTTCGACGAAGGGAGCCACTGAAATGTGTGCAAGGGTTTGTTTGTTGTTAGATCAGACCTGACTTCCAAATGACTGAAGAGACAAGGAGAACCCTCAGTCCGCTCCCATATGGTAAGGGGATCTAGATACTCACCTGAGCACAGCTGGGGGCAGAAATGAAAAGTCCTCAAATGTGCACATAGACCTGAAAATGTGCAATGACCTCACCAGACCTAACTGGTGTTCGAAGAGCCTGACCTGAATGAAAAGTTTATGCTCAGGCTGGGGAGATGGCTCGGTGGGGAAGTGCTTGCTCAATAACCACAAAGACCCAAGTTCCCACCCCAGGACCCAAATAAATGCCAAGCATGACAGTATACGCTTATAACCTGGTCTAAGCAGGAGAAAACAGATCTCTGGGAGTTGCCGGCCAGGCAGCCTATCTGAACAGGTGACTTCCAGGCTCAGTGAGAGACTCTGTCTCAAAAATAAGGGGCAGAGAAGCTGAGGATGACAACCAGGACAGAGCTAAGGAGGGATGGACAGACTGCACCCTCCAAGCCATTGACAGCTCATTATATGTAGGAATGACTGTGACCAGGAAGGCAGAGAATTATGGGCCCAGTAAAGGTTCAGATTCCTAGGCGCTCTGACGGAAACAGTGTACTGACCAAAGCAGAGGAGAAGGAACGGCAATTGTTCCAGTACTGACGAACAATGAACTTTTGATCCAGGCTCTGTTGTGTGAGAGGGAAGCCCTGGGAATAGTCCCCTCCCCTTTCCTGTGACTGCAGCAATGAAGTGAGCATCTTGGCAGCCTCTGGCACAATGCTGGAGAGGAAGATGGCTGAATAAGAGCCCGTCACCATTCCCCACTGATCTCCTGTGAAAACCACCTGAGAGAGAAGCAAATTCCACTGCCCTTAAAACACCAGGATCGGCTAAAGGTGCGATCCCTGCCCACTGTCAAACCTGGCGTGTTGACTGCATCCAGGACACACAGCTTCCTCGCGGGCTCAAGGACGATCAGAATAAAACCCACACAGCCTCATCACACATCGCCATTACAGCCAGCCCCATTCTCTCCACAACACTCAGAAACATGGGTTCGAGTCCCAGTGCTGATTGATAGTGATCCTTTCTGTTTGTTTCAAGGACCTCGTATCACACTGTTAAGCAGGCTTCTTTCTGACCAAGAACATTAGCGCATAGTAAGGGCCCTGTCACTTTCAAAACAGTTCCTTGCTTCTCTCCACCAGCTGTTTAATCCTCTACCCACAGGGGTAGCTTCTCATTCCCTGAGAGTCTAAGATCCTCTCTCGAGCTGCATTATCCCAGAGCAGCAGGTGTCAGGGTCACTGTGAGCACCAACAGGCTTCCTGGCCAGCTGTTTCTGCCTCTTCTCCTGCAGACTCACTCCAGCTAATACCGCCACCCTAGGCAGGATGCTGGCCTGGAGATGCAGTGTGGCACACGGCAGTGGGGTTACCACATTCCCTCTCAGGATATGGGTAAGAAAGGACACCCATATCCATAAGCGGCTGGCTTCCAAGACGCACAGCGTCCTTCTTAGAAGGGAGCCCACCTTTTTCTAGCGACAAGCTGGCCTGCCTTTGCATAGGAACTTCAGAAAGAACACACTTCAAGATGCAAGGTCAGCTTCGGTTAGCAGTAGCAAAGACGTCTCAGAAACACAATACCATGGACTTCTAGAACTCTCCGAGACTTCAGAAGGGCAGCCATCTGGTGACCCTACAGTGAATGGTGCCTGCCGCAGCACAGGCAGGAACTAGGGGGAGTCCAGTTCAGGGGTGAGTGCTTTTTAGGACAATGTAAGATACCCCATGTTCATGCCTCTCCTTGGGCAAAGCAAATACACCTGGAAGAAAGCAAATGCCAGCTGATCTGGTTGGTGGGGTGGGACGAAAGCAAAAAAGCATGACCCACTTGGCCACAGTAGGAATTCTCTCCACCACAAGCCCAAGACACTGTTGTGCTTTGTGGTATGGTAGTCTCCTGCCACGCTGTGGTCCTGGATTTACCCATGACTGGCAGGTCAGGGGGCATCAAGGTGAAGCTTCCACCTGTACGTCATGGCAACAAGCCTATGCCTCAGCTAACAAAAGAAATAAAGGCCCTGTATAGGCAAACTGGCCTTATCAGCCCCGTCCACAAAGCCAGTTTCCACATCGCCGAAGGAATCACGTCAGATGACACAAGATGATTTCAGATAGCCTAGATAAAACATGACCTGCCACCGAGCCAAAACCCACTACGTTCCCACTCTTAAGTGGGGGTCATTACGTATCTGGATGTCAAATTTGGGAAGGAGATCCTGACCCCAAAGGGTGGATTTCTGGGCCCTGCACACAGATCTGGTTTTAATCCAGCTCTGGCACTAGCTGAGTGACCTTAGTTCCCTTCTTCTTTCTGTCCAGTAGGTACTTAGAAGTCCTTGAGAAGATCCTGAGATAAGGTCTAGGAGCAAAGCATCTGGTATGTAGAAGATGTGGAACAAATAAAATCTGGTTATCATTACCGTCAGTGCTGGAGTGCCCGGCCGTTGTGTACTGGTAAATGTGTCTTAGTTGCGTTTAGATTGTTTCTGCTTTGCCGTAATTGCCAATTTCCATGGTACAAACACTCCCTCTGTGGCCAGCTGGAAGCTACAACACAATGCAATGCCACAGAAGGCAGAGTCGAGAAGAGAGACACACCTGGCTCCTGTAAGCTGCCAAGGGGGTTCACCCAACTGTCTTTGGCTCGGGGCCCTGCAGTCGCACCTTGGTCCTTCACTGTGGCCTCTCCATGTGTGTGGCAAAGCTTCTAGCACACAGTGCACACTCCAAAACACTTAGAAAATGTTAATTATAATTAACCATACACGGTTCACTACGGCTAAGAGTTTGAGCTTGTTTAGGGACAGGAAGGAGAGGGAAAAGGAGGGAAAGAGGCAGAAAGGGACAGGACACAGAATGAACAATAGTCCAGAAAGCAAGTGAGCACGGAACATCCTAAGGAACGCACAGACGATGAGAAGCAAGTGAGAAACCCTTCCTCTCCCCGTTTTTGATCGCGGGCATCACCCGGAGCAGATGTCCTTGGAATACCCCAGTAGAGCCTGTCTACACCCCCTCCACTACAAACACAGTTCAGTAGTGATGTCTCAGTGTTTTCTCGGAGCCACGGAACTAGGGCAATGCCACCGCACGGAGCTTGGGAGGCTCACAGCAGACTCTCGGCTTGAACGGGACGTCCACCGCCTGTCGTCTGTGTGGGCATGGAGTCTTGCAAACGGACTGCCTGCACGTCTAGCAAAGCGAACCACACTGATTTTCCAGCTTGGCCTAGGCATGACCTTCACTGAAGGAGACTATAAACCTAGGGAGGGAGTGACCCAGCTGCGTCTCTCAACAAATGTCATTCATTCCCTGGTGATGAAGTCTTGACAGTGATGACACCAAGGTCCCTCCCAGTTCTAAGATTGGATGGTCCCACAAACACGCATTCAAGAGGCTTAACGGAAAATCCTTCTGGAAAGAGCCGTTCATGGGGAAACACACCACAGGCACAGGACACACTTCCCTTGCCAGTCCTCCAACCGCAGCTGAGCCAGGATGACCTTTGGAGAGGATCCTGCGAGCAGTCCACACGGACTCGCTCTCTGAATGGAAAGGCCCGCCTGTGACAACCTGCCTGCCTGGTGCTGGGGATTCTGCAACACGCCAGCCCGTGGCTGACAACTTGGAAGAACATTATGTTTAACCAAGCTAGAGTTTTCCTTGAAAATGTATCCATGCCTTCACTTCCGATAGTCTTTGCAGATCCCAGGGTAAAAACAAAGCAAGCATGCTGTTTGCCTAACCTTCCTTCCTCCCTCACCTCGGCGCCTCACAATGTGGTATTCATTGGAAATGAGACAGCATGAGCCCAAAGCTCGTCCCCAACCTCGGCGCTGGCTCGAGCTACAGAAGTCTCTAAGCCACCTGAGAGGCAGAGTGGCCCTGGGCTGTCAAACTCTTCCACACTGATATCTGCTTTCTGCACTTGAATCCCTCACCTTTCCTTCCTGGACGGTTTGTTCAGAGTCTAAAGCTGAGTAAATGAAAAGAATGGTTTGTCTCTAGAGCAGAGGTGTGAACGGCCCCCCTACTCCGTGATGATGTAAATACAGAGAACAGGGGGAAAAGAACAAGCCACGTGGAGCCAGGGCTGGGGCTCGGGAGAATGAGTGGGAAGGCAGAAATGGTCATGAGGCCACAGGGATCACTGAGGAAGATACACCTCCTCCCCATCTGTCAGCGGGGCCAGAAGGAAGAGAGCCTGCACGATCATGAGCAGCAGATTTAGAAAACAGAAGAGCCTAGAAAGGCTAGACAAAGCCATATCCGGAGGGTGAGCTACGTGAGAAGTGGGACGCTTTGAGTCTGTGAGGAGAATCTGCGAGAGCAGCGTTGTGGACCAAGAAGAAACGGGACAGAAAAAGCACCTGGCCGTGGGGGGTGGGAGGGCTGTCTGCTCCAGGGAAGAGGGAATCCACTGTGAAACCCAAGGGCCACACAGAGTAGTGTGCACACCCTACAGAGACAGAGCGATAAAGACTGACTGTCATATCAAATCTGACCCCAAAGCAAGAGGTCCAGCTGGTGACACTTTATTATAGACATTACCGAGGTCCCTAAGTAAGCAAGAACAGGCAAGCTCCCTTCTTTAGGGAAAAAGAACTAAAAACAGAACAAAATTTAAAACAAAAGTTCATAAAACACATAGAACTCCAGAGGATTCTTCTAGAAAATACAACAG
This sequence comes from Arvicola amphibius, assembly GCF_903992535.2. Lineage (NCBI taxonomy): Eukaryota > Metazoa > Chordata > Mammalia > Rodentia > Cricetidae > Arvicola > Arvicola amphibius. The sequence continues at coordinate 2,890,760 of NC_052056.1, read as the reverse complement.
ACCCTGAGTGGGGCAGCTGTTCTGAGTAAACCCTGGTGCTGTGCAGGGGCCGTCTCCCCACATATCTACCTAGCCCTACTGCCTGGGAGCCAGGGGAAGGGTGAATGGCAGTCAGCACCCTATGGTGGGCTCTGGTTCTCCTCGGTCACACACTAACATCAGGGTATTGCTCAACTACAGTCCTGAGGCTCAGTCTCACGAACAGTCAAATAAGAATAAGAATAAAATCCCCTCCCAGGGGTGGCCGAGATAACCGAGTCACTTTGTGTTAAGTAGCAGAACCCAGTGCCAAATGTTTAGCACGAAACCCCAACGAGCACTGGAACAGGAAGTGAAGATGGACCCAACAAGAAGTAGATATAGCTCAACAGGGTCATAGGAAGATAATTCCATAGACCAAGTATTCAAATTAGATCAGAACCAGCCATTGGGTCCATCACCGTCCATTTGCAAGACGGTGTTAATAACCTTGACTGCACCCCAGGCTTCAGCCTGTCCAGCTTCTGAGATGAAAATACCTGAAGGGCCTCAATGTCATAGCCAATGGGGCTTGGACCGGTAGCCCACATGCATGATGTCCAAAGAGCAACAGGAAAACCTTTGCCTCTCTTTGACTTCTCACTTCCTCCCCGTCACTCTCCCATGTAATCACAGTGCCATCCTGTCTACTCCACTCCCGGGCTTGCAGACTGTGACCCTGGTCTCTGACATAAAGAAATACAGCGGTACCAACGTAAAAGGGTCGCCCTCCTGAGACTCTCCTTAACGGGGACAGCTTGGAAAGCCCTATACAATGTACTGAGTAAATCTACACTATCTTGGCCCACCTCGTTTGACTCCGTGGATGGCACCGGGATTTACGACTAGCCTTATGGCTTCATCAATCAGCTAGCCGGGCTATTGCCACAGCGTATGGAACTGTCATATCTGTGGATTTATGGCGTTCTGGGTAAAGCGGCATCATTTGCCCTCACTTTACTGTGAGCATTCGTTTCACCCTGGGAGATAATTCATCATGGTCATTATGAGAACACCAACATAAACAAAAGAGGAAAGGAACAGCTAGGCTATGGTCTAATTGCCTGAATCAATCTTCAGAGGAAAGGGGACACCGAGTAAAGTCGGCTGGCTTCACATGAGCTCACTGTGCTCAGTGCGGTTATCCAAACTCTAAAGTTACTCACGTTCAAATGGCAAAATACAAGGCGAAGGGTCCACTGCAGGTCTACAGCCAAGGGCTCACAGGGCTCTCTGTTGGGACAGCTAGGCTGTGCTCCCTCTGTAAACGCAGATTTTAGGTCTTACATAAAAAAGCCACCGAGTTATGATCAAGGGTTCTCAGCAAGTGCCCTCAGCCTCAGAGGACCTCAGAAACACAAACACACCAGCATATTCACACCTCCCTTCCCGGAAGAAAGCCAAGGATGTACCACAGGTCTCACGTGTTATTTTCTGTTATGTTCGGTCTTGTCTTATTTCATGAGACCAGTTGGAAGGTGGGCTGGGGTAGGTGGAGTTGGATATGGGGAGCTCAGAGGCTAAGCAATGAGAAAGCTATCTGGATTAATCTTTGGTTCTTTACTACTCTGACATGGCTCTCCTTCTCGCGTGAGGCAATCAACACTGCAAAGTCCCCAGTGCATCCTACAGTCTGCAGACAGCTCACCTCCTTAGGGAGGACACACCTGTGTGAAAATGACCAGCAAAAGAAACCATTGATCTTACTGATCCTAAAACACAGCCTGCATCATCTTGTAGAGAATGATATAATTTTCAAATAGATTAGAAAATAGAGATCCTGAACAATTAAAAGTTTCCTATCCCCATGATGCAAAGGTTGCCATGAGCAACTGTCAGTTTTTTTGGTGACATTTGTGCAACAGAAAAAGCATGGATTCGGGAGACAAGGGTGCAGGGTCAAATGCAGACTCCTTCCACCAAGCTCCCTTTTCCTGTACCCACTGGGGTGAAGCCAAGTCTCCTAATATGGGGGTGCCAGGGAGGATGCAGCAGGCTGGGAACCTCTGACCAGAAATCAGACAGGCATGGACGGTGGAAACCACTGGAATCCTCTAACATGCAGTCTCTCACACCGCAGGATCCCAGAGAGGCATGCTAGCATGTTCCCAGGAGAAAACCAAGAATGGTGCCACAGGTCTTGCTCATCACAGCAGGGATGAGAGCTGCGGGGCAGCTATTTCAGAGAGACCATGAGTATGCAAAAGATGTTCATCTAGTGACGCTCTGTAGGAGGCAGGAGACAGGCTGGAGAGGGAAGGTTGAGCGTGGAGGTATGTGGATATCAGCGCACGGGTAGGATTGCAAGCTGGGGTGGGATGTGGGATGATGTCACCAGGAAGTACTAGGCTGGTCCCTTCTGTGATAAGTGGACTGTGCATTCGTTGAAAATGACTGTTCCCTTCCTCAGCACCAGAATGACGCTCCCGCGGCTGCCTCCTCCCGACTTTATCTCTCAGTAGGAGGGTTTACTTTTCTCTCCATCAGCTGCGGGCTTAGCCGTAGCCTGTGTCAGCCCGGTGCACGTGGGCAAAGGTGGAAGTGAGTCAGTGATGGATGGCAACGTGCCAAAGAACCGCGTGCCCACTCATCCCCTGAGCCTCTGGCTGCTCCACACCACAGCTGCTGCCCCTTGGCCATCCCTGGCCACTGCCTACTGCCCCCCAAGGGTGTGGCCTTCAGCAAACCCCTGGCTTTCTCCAGAGTAAGTACACCAAGCCCTCTGCTGCAGGCTACTGCACCATGCTTGCAAACTCCTGTCCTGACTAACTCCTGTCTGTCCTTCACACACAATGCAGGCTGAGTCAGCGGAACTGGGATGCCAGTGCTCGTCCCCAGGATGTTTTGGGAAGATGCCCCTTCACAGAGCATCTGTCTGTCCACCTTCATCACAGGCAGAGGTTGGGAGCAAGGCCCTCTGGCCAAGCTATCAAAGGCTGACCAGATGTAAGAGGATATCAAACAACACCTGAACTGATCCCTTTATTCAAAAAGCCCTACTGTGAGAAAACATCGACCTGAGGGTCGGCTGTCGGGGCATAGGACGTGAAAGCCTCTTCGTGTCCTGTGGTATTCCATCTGTGATGGAAGGGAGGCTGAGCTTAAACAGCTATGGCTGCTCATAGCTGTGGGGCTTTCTATGAGGGGACACAAGAGCCTTTCCAATTCAGAATCCACTTGCACTGCTTCCACGTGAAACCAGACTTTCCCTGGCTCTTACAGATGACAATTAGTTACCCAGACTTGCTCATTTGTCTGATGTCCTCTGCATCTATAAATATCATGACACCCTGAGCAGGACAGGGAACAGGGTCTCTTTGTGAAATCTCTTTATATGACTTTGCCACGCAGCATTTTGAAGTAGGCAATATGTCTGATACTTATTCTGCTAACGGTGATTACCTCACAGGGAAACTACAGCCTTATCTCTCTGCTCTCTGTTTCTCTTTCTTTATAGATTTTCCCACTCTGGATTCACTCATAACATAGAAAAAGCACAGAATTATAAAAGGAGAGAAGCCTGCAAGTGCTTAGTTTGACTACTACTGCTGTGATGGAACTCAAACAGGGCAGGAACCTGGAGGCAGGAGCTGATGCTGAGGCCATGGAGGGGTGCTGCTTACTGGCTTGCTCAGCCTGCTTTCTTATAGGACTCAGGGATAGCCCCACCCACATTGGGCTGGGCCCTTCCACATCACTCCCTAATTAAGAAGTTGCCCTAGAGGCTGGCCTACATCCTGATCTTATGGAGGTGTCTTAAAGGAGGCTCCCTCCCCTCAGATGACTCCAGCCGGTGTCAAGCTGACATCAGACTCTTCAGCAGAGGTGCCTTACCTGCCTAAGAAACCCCATGAGTGGCCAATGATTGATGGACCCCACAGTGCCCCAAACGACAGATGTTTGGGGGCGAGGAATGAGTCAGTCTAGCGATGTCCCTGCTCAGCAGTCATCTGCACATCCCTGTAGAGCTATGAGCCACGGACAGGGATAGACAAGGGCAGCCTTCATCCTGGATGTTTCTCCATAGTAAAGAACCCTGGAGCACAGCAGCAGGCTGAAGCCTCAGCTCTGTAAGCTGTTGGGAGCAGGGAGACTCCAAATCCTGAATTTCTTGTAATCTCCTGATCTGAGTGCCTACTGAGCACGAGACCTTCAGGAGTTCCTGATGGCAGGAGAGTGGTTTCTGGTGGGTTTGGTTGGGGCGTGGCTATCTCTATATAATCTGCCCCTGAACACAATAAAGGGGGCATTTTTGGGAAATTCAAGGATGACCCTTGTCTCTCTGTCTCTGTCTCTGTCTCTCTCTGTCTGTCTCTCTGTCTGTCTCTCTCTCTCTCTCTCTCTCTCTCTCTCTCTCTCTCTCTCTCTCTCTCTCTCTCTCTCTCTCTCTCTCTCTGTGTGTGTGTGTGTGTGTGTGTGTATTTTAACCTCCTGCCCCCTTGCCCAAATCTCGCGAACTGGGTGCCAGCACACCGAGCGCAGACACGGGGGCGTGGTGCACGGCAGTAAGCCACACAACGTCCTTTCTGGGGGCATGCTTGGATAAGGGGGCACTGTAGCTTGCGGCCTCTCTGCCCTGCCCCACCTCTCAAGGAGCTTCTGGCATCCTCCTTCCATCTCTCCAAGTTTCGCACCCCTTCCAGGACCAGGCTCAGTGGGGCTACGATGTCCACAGCCTTCTCCTCCAGAAACCGTCTCATGATCTCCTACCTCATGACATTCCCATGATATTTGTATCTCATGATCACCTCTCAAGAAATAAAGAAAGCAGCAAATCCTAACTTTGGTTATGGGTGGAAGGGGGCAGCCAAAGGGACCCTGGCCCTTCCAGCGAGTCATTATCCTCATTCCCCCAGATATCACTGTTTCCATCACAGCCATGTGAGGAGCTGCTTCCCGCTCACAGACAACTAATGACCAATTTCCTCACACCAACTACGCATGTGCCGCACCTCCGTCACTGCACAGGGGTGTGCAAAGAGGAGCTCTGAAGGGAGGCAGTGAGAAGGTAGGAAACCTCCGCTTGTCCATCCCTGCTTCTGCGCCCCAACCAGGGGAAGGGCAGTAAGTCACAGCCCTCACTCTCTCAGCTGGAAGCACCCGGTCCCTGTGGAAAGCACAGACCCCTCAAGGGTCGCATCACATCCATGGCAATGGGGCTTTGTTTTACTCTGTATCAGAGTTTCAGATGCCTAGTCCAGTTTGACCCGTTCACTTGGGATAACTTTACAAGACCCGGGCTGCATAGGTCTATAAAAGATACATAACAGGCATTCGCTGCTAATGAAATTACAAAGAAATGTATTTTAATGAACTAGAGAGATGACTCAGTGGTTAAAAGCCGTCTGGATGCTTTTTTAGAGGACCCACTTTCGATTCCCAGCACCTACATGGCAGCTCACAACTCTCTGTAACTCCAATTCCAAGATATCTGATGCTCTCTTTGGTTTCCACAGGCACACACATGGTGCACATACATACATACAGGCAAAACACTCATATGCAGAAAACTAAAAAAAAATCTTAAGAAATGTATTTTTAGTAATTTTAGGGCCTAGGGATGCGCCTCAGTTGGTAGAGTGTAAGTCGAGAATGCATGAATCCTTGGGTTAAATCTCCAACACTGAAGAACTTGGGTGTGGGGGTAGGCTGGAAGCAGGAGAACCAGAAATTCAAAGTCATCCTTGGCTGTGTAATAAATTTGAGGCATGGCATGTATGAGTCCTGTTTTAATAAAATGAATTTATACACATAATACTGCCATTTGTTAAATATGAAACTAAATTTATATATTATCAAGATGGATGTATTTGTGTGTTTTTAAAAAAGTGTTAGACTCTGGCTGAATCAGAGTCATCATTGTTTTCAGAGCTGGTCAATATTTTGATTGTATAACTCTTAATGCTGAAAATGCCACTTTGCATAAAAATTCAGTGAACATTGGCAGAAGTATCTTTAGGGTCATTTCAGAAATTGTTGGAAATTCTGTCCTAATCCCAAGCCAAGCTTCCTCTTGTGATCATTTTTTATGAAACTCAAGTCAGCAATTCTTATTATCAAACTTGCAGACACACTAATGGGACACTTGCACACTGGGGACACACTAATGTGACACTTGCACACTAGGGACACACTAATGTGACACTTGCACACTGGGGACACACTAATGGGACACTTGCACACTGGAGACACACTAATGGGACACTTGCACACTGGGGACACACTAATGGGACACTTGCACACTGGAGACACACTAATGGGACACTTGCACACTGGGGACACACTAATGGGACACTTGCACACTGGAGACACACTAATGTGACACCTGCACACTGAGGACACACTAATGTGACACTTGCACACTGGGGACACACTAATGTGACACTTGCACACTGAGGACACACTAATGGGACACTTGCACACTGGAGACACACTAATGTGACACTTGCACAGTGGAGACACACTAATGTGACCCTTGCACACTGGGACACACTAATGGGACAGTTGAACATTGGGGAAACACTAATGGGACACTTGCACACTGGGGAAACACTAATGTGACACTTGCACACTGGGGACACACTAATGTGACACTTGCACACTAGGGACACACTAATGTGACACTTGCACACTGGGGACACACTAATGGGACACTTGCACAATGGAGACACACTAATGGGACACTTGCACACTGGGACACACTAATGGGACAGTTGAACATTGGGGAATGATGGTAGAAGAAATAGCAAAAATCTTTATTTTCCTTAATTAAGCCATTATGCTTCTATAAGCACAGAAAACTGTGAGTGTCCAGTAAAACTACTGCAGTTCATGACACAAGAGTCTCCAATCTGAGCTGAGGTGTTTCGGCTGGCATTGGCAGCTGCTGTGTGACGGGAGGACACACACAGTGCAGTGCTCATGCTAACATTGGTGGCTGTTGTGTGACAGGAGAACACACGCAGTGCTCATGCTGGGTTTGTTCAGAATCTACAGCCGCAGTGGAGACCGATCACACAGCACAAGTGACGGTGCCACACGCACCTCAGGGCCATTACCCTTTGCGTTTGACTTAAATATTGCTTGGTGGATTCTCCAAAACCTTTGACTATGGCCAAACTTCACTTCCCCTGTATTCAGTTACCCCACACTCAACTCCCAATCCTATATAGAGGCACCTCCATCTACCCATCTACAGTTTAAGTTCTACAGAGGGGATGCAACCATTGCTGCTTAAAACCAGATAACCTAGCTAAGGAAAGTTAAATAACATAAACAGAACAGTCTCCAAAGTAAACACACACACACACACACACACCAAAAACCAAGACAGGACCACTAAGCCCAGGAAGAGAGAGTGGTTACTTCTGGCTCATCAAATTGGCCATTTTCAAAATAAAAATTAACTGACACTAATGTGACTAAGGTGGTAAGAGCTAGTAAGGACACAGGGATGCTGAGAGCCCTCTGAGAGCCGCTGGTGGAGACCGGAACTCCTCAAAACCCCAGCGTTTCCACAAGGCCCACCAGCTCCACTCACAGGCATCTGTACAAAGGGACTGAACATGAGAACTCCACAGACACTTACCAAAGCACATTCAGAAATGCCCGTGAATGGCTGAACTACACTAGCAAATCCTGCTTTAGCCATGCTTTAAAGACAGGAAGTATGCACTGACATGAGCCCCAGAATGGATGCACCTTGAAAACAGGCTAAGTGGGCTGAGTTGGCCCAATGAAGACCCTCTATGTGATTCTCCTTGGGTGGCATATCTACGCAACCAAACCTTGGGTGGCATACCTACACAACCAAACCTTGGGTGGCATACCTACACAACCAAACCTTGGGTGGCACAGCTACACAACCAAACCTTGGGTGGCACAGCTACACAACCAAACCTTGGGTGGCATACCTACACAACCAAACCTTGGGTGGCACAGCTACACAACCAAACCTTGGGTGGCATACCTACACAACCAAACCTTGGGTGGCACAGCTACACAATCAAACCCATAGAGATGGAAAACAGAACTGAGACTGAAGGATTCCAGTGATGAGGGAAACGGGGGGGAGGGTGTATTTTAGTGGATACACAGTTTCTGTTTGGGAGGATGATGATTGAAATGTTTGAGAAATGGATTAGTGGTGACAGTTTATACAATATTATGAATCTCGTTGAAGCCCTCGAATTACTTTCTTAAAACTAGGTAACGATTGTGCTATGTATATTTTACCATAATATATATCTAGAGAATGACAGTCCCTTCAGCCATTCACAGGCAGATTAAGCTTGCTGTGGTCATCGGGACCCAGACTCTCTCTGCCTTGAGGTTTTAAGTCTCATTATGTAGCTTTATCGTTTGTGACCCAAGATGGGTGTCCCAACTCCAGCCATCCCCATCAGGAATCCAGCAGGAAGGCAGCGCAAGGAGGACAAGATAATCCGAGCCTTTTACAACCTCCCTGGAAGTTCAGCCTTCACTTTGTGAGTACTTCCTGCAGGATTCCCTTGGGTTTCCTGAACACGTCCTATTAGCTACAACACAAAGAAGCTGGGCCCAGTAGGCTCTGGGTTTCTGTCTTCAGAGATGACAGTCAGGGATTCTGCTGCTCAGCAGCAAATAAGCCATTTCTGCACAAGTTGGAGATCACCTGAAGGCAAAGGTGTCTACACCGAACTTACATCTTTAAGTCTTTCTAGGGTCACAACTCTCAGAAAAGACCAGGAACGAACACTTTCTACCAGGATAAACTCACGCTGAAGGACAGGGAACTCTACTCATAAGGGGATATGCAACAGAGAGCCAATTATTCCGATGCCCGCCTCACCCCTCCCCGCCCCACCCCGCTCAGTACAGCTCAGTGGACAGAGAGTGGTGAAAGTGGGAACCATGGGAGAGGGTGGAAGGGGAGGGGAGGAGAGAGGGAGGGAGGGGAGCAGAGAAAACGTAGAGCTCAATATAATCAATTTGAAATATTTTAAAAAAGAAAAAGCGGGCGAAGATTTGAGAAAGGGCCTCCTCATTCATATCACCTAGTCCCGAGACTTTGCAGAGCCTGAAACATCAGGACAAACTACAGATCTCACACCCGCACGGCAGAGAACAGACTTCCAAGGACCCACAGCAAGCACACACTCCACCCAGGTGAGTGCACACCCAGCCGCCTCCTGGGACTCCGGAAGGACCTCACTCCCAAGGAGAAGACAGGCCCCTCACAGGCCAAGAGCATGCTTCCCACGTGTGTGCCCAGAGTGAAGCCAGATAACGGGGTTTATGAGTCACAGCAATCAGTTTAAAAAATGAAATCAGGAAGGATCAGGAACTCAGAACACCCATGTGCCCTGTTCCTTGAATGCATGCTAGGAGAAAGTTGACTTTCAGGGTAAGGGAGAATTCTGTTATTGCTATGCCTCTTATTTCAGCGGGGAAGAAATAGGCAGCAATTTTTACAGCCCATGAGGATTGTAAGGTCCCCAGGCCTGATATCCATGGCTACTTCCTTCTCCTTAGACAAAATCCACTCCACTGTGAGACTGTACCCAGCCTGTTTAGAGCTGGGCACACTCATTCTCATGCCCTGTCAGCCCCCAAATGTTCTCACTCTGTCCCACCCAACCCAGCTCCCGTGGTTCCTCCTGCCTCCCACCAGGTACACAGCCCCAAGGCACTTCAGGCCTGAAGCCTGCAGATGAAACCCCATGGGTAATTTTAGAACAGGCACGTGACTGTGAGAACCCCGTTTACCTGACTGCTGGAAGTATCCATATTCTGTAAGCACCACAGACATCCCTCCAGTTCTGGAGACACCGTTAGCCTACCCCTTGTAATTCTCGCTGTCCACTTTATAGACACAGCACTTCCCTGCTCTGTGAGGCTCTCCTGTGGGAGCTTAATGGAGCTGGGCTCCAGAGCACTGTTCAGACCCAAGCTTAGATGCCGACACTTCCCACGAGCACTACCTTAGATAAGCACAACCTTGCGTTTGCTCATCCGTAATGCGTGGTCACTCACCAGTCACCAGAGACACGCTGATGACTCCGAACCACAAAGACAAAGGCTCTTCGCTCATCTTTAGGGATGAGTGAGACTCTTAAAACAGTAACAAGAGTTGGCGGTGAGCTAGAGAAATTGGGACCCTGTTCATCGCGGTGAAGACAACCATCATGGACATGAGTAGAGAGGTTCCTCAGAAATTTAAAGAAAGAACCATCTATGGTCCAGTAGTCGCTACCGCTAAGTCTGTACATCGGAACAAGCCAGAAGAGGTAGTCGCTGCTCATGCGCTTGCACACACAGACGATCTGTGTTCTGCCTGCACATACGTATGTATGTGCATCACATGCATGCCTGGTGCCTTGGAGGTCAAAAGACATCAAATCACTTGTGTCTGGAGTTACAGTTGTAAGCCACTAAATGGGTGCTGGGAACCACACCCACGTTCTGAAAGAGGAGAGAGTGCTCTCTCTTAACTACTGAGCCATCTCTCCACCCCTCACCATGGTGTTTTTAAAGCACCATTATTGAATATAAAATGCCACACAGATGGCAGGCTTACTTTGCAACCACTTCTGTGCTCAGACAGGGCTGACAGTGTCTGAGGACAGCTGTGCCTTCTGGCTGGAACCACAAGTATCCAACGGTGGTTCACCCAGCTTGACTACAGTGGGAAAGAGATGCAGGAGGCGAGGCGCTGGAGTGGGCCTGGCTTCAGCCATCACCACATCTGTCGGAATGTGTGCAACAGACCAGCCAGTAATTGTCACGCTGGTCTCCAGGGGAACAGGATATCCAGATGCAGAAAAAGGGCAAAGGCAGGGTTTCATCCACAGCAGGGGAAGGGAGTCATCCCAGGCCTTCGGGCTCCACTCCTACTTGAACAAAGAGCTCCTCCGCTCTGCGCAGAAGAGTGAACATCTGTCTTCTCCCCTGGAAGGAATTTCCCAGGCCAAGGATGAAGCACCTGGAAGTCGGGGAGCAGATGAGAGCTGGGAACAGAAACCCCACACGGCCTTTTCCTCATGTCTGAGGGATTATCCGGGGAAGGTTTTACTCTGGCTTTGGGACACCCATCCAGCCCCCCCCCCCCGCTTTGGTCTGCTGCTACCATTCTGCGGGATGTTAGCCAAAAAGGCTCCTTTCCATCACAGGGACCTGCAGCCTGGTGGAAACACAGCACTGTCAGTCCGGATTCCTGGGCCCGAGGCTCCGAGGGACGGAGGGCATCATTTGGGAAACTCCTCACTTAGGAGAAAGCAAATTCCCACTCAAATGTTATTAGGTTAGAAGACACCAACCACACTAAGAAGAGAAGAATACCGTGGTAGTTTACACACACTCAGACTGGGGTAATGGCTCCATCAGCTTGTTTTGCAAGCTTAAAGATCTGAGTTCCATCCGCAGAGCCCGCATTACAACAGGAAAAAGCTGACTCCCAGTGCTGGGAAGGCAGAGGCAGGCAGACCCTGAGGCTCGCGGACCAGCAGTCAGTCCTACACCAATCCTAAACTCCTGGCCAAGGAGCGACTCCATCTTAGAAAAACAAGGTGCATCCAGATGGTATCCTATGCCTTTAATCCCAATACTTAGGCAGAGGCAGGCAGATCTCCGAGTCTGAGGCCAGCCTGAGCTACATAACAAGTACTGGGCCATCCAGGACTACACAGTAAGACCCTGTCTTGGTTAAGGTTTCATTGCTGTGAAGAGGCACCTTCACACAACTCTTATAATAACTCTTCTAATGATAATCACAGCAACTCTTATCGACGAAAACATTTAATTGGGGCTGGCTTACAGTTCAGAGGTTTAGTCCACTATCATCTTGGTGGGAAGCATGACAGCAAGCAGACAGACATAATGCTAAGAGTTCTACACCCAGATGGCAGGCAGTAGGAAGAGAGTGAGCCACTGGGCCTGGCTTAGGCTTCTGAAGCCCCAAAACCCACCCTTAGTGACGCACTTCCTCCAACAAGGCCACACCCCCTAAAAGAGTCACTCCCTAGGAGAATATGGGGGTTATTTTCACTCAGACCACCATAGACAGATCCTGTGTCTCAGAAACCAACAATAACAACAGAAAGGGTCAATTCCTGAGGCTTGGCACCTGAGGGTGCCTCCACACACATGAGAGTCCAGTTCCCAGAGCCTCACGCACTGAGGACTAGAGGGTACTGTCTGGGAAACTCCTATTTACAAGAAAGCAAATGTTTGCTTAAAAATATTTATTGGGACACAAGTCACAGCATCAAAAAGGAAAGAGGTGAACATTGGTAATTTACAAACAAAAGTCAGACTCACATTATAATAGAGTTTGTGTGTGGGAGGAAATAGAATGTGACCAGGTAGGAGGCAGACCGGCGGTGACCGGAGCTGGCCAGAGCTGACTAGTCCTCACCAACACCCGGCTGGAGTCCCCTGCTCTCGCTGTCCCTCTGTGCTGTCTGGCCAGCAGAACATCATCTCAGACTCATCGCGCTTCCAGATCAGTTCCCTAGCTCCTGAAAGTGTGCACATCTGGACATCTGTGTCTGTGTGTGTGACAACATGGATGATCTCAGTGGGGTCCGTAACTGTGAAGCTTTGGGACCCTGAGAGCAATGTTCAGAGAAAGGAAATAGCAAGGGGATGACACCCCCAGCCTTTGCCACAGTAAGAAGAGCTGGAAGTTCACAAAGTGTCTCTCCAGACGGTGAGAAAAATGTTTCTGACAGGAACTGGATGCCCAGGCAAACTGTCAGCATAAGGCCTCGTACTGAGCAGCAGGCAGGATGACCTGGAGGGGAGTCCACCCAAGAGCCAAGCAAGAAGATGTCAAAGACCAGAGGGTGAGGAGATCAGAACAGTGGTACCTGAAAAAGGCCAGTTCAGGTGAGAGCAAGAAGCTGTTTTCTGTTCCCTATGCATGTATGGAGAGAGAGGAGAGAGAGAGAGAGAGAGAGAGAGAGAGAGAGAGAGAGAGAGAGAGAGAGAGAGAGAGAGAGAGAGAGAGAGAGAGAGAGAGAGATCGCAGTATATTACACAGCTTGGTTAAACAAGATTGCCTCATCTGCACACTAACCTACACTGGGAAGATACAGTGTACATCTACCTGAAAACAGGCAATGGGTAGAGAAGACATGAGCCATTTGTTTCTTCCTAACAGAAAGCAAAAGCAATTGGAAAGCTTAAGGGGATACCACACTGACTGCCGTGTAAGGACACAGGCAAACCTCAGAGGCAACAGCCTGGAGTTCGGCAGCCTCTGCACAACTCGGTTCTCGGGGAAGACAGAGGACAGGAAACTGCCCAGGGAGTGTTTGAGCTTTATAACTAGGTACATGTATCATCATGAGAGGAATAATTACTAAATTAGGAAAGTGATCACACTTATGTGGGAACTTCACAGGGAACTGTGATGGAATGGGTGGATCTGTATTCACTTTTCCTGGGTCCTGAAAGACTGTCCTGTGTCACTGTGATGGGACACATGTCCCATCCCTTATACAACGCTACCCTAACTCAGATGCAATGATATTAGAAGGGACAAGGGTGAGAAGATCACAAGGGTGCAGTCCTTGTGAAGTGGACTGGTATCTTCATAAAGGGACCACAAAGAGCTGCCTCCCCACTTCTGCACGTGTGTGCACAGTGGAAGGCATCACCGAGCATCCAGGAAAATGACTCTCAACAGACCCCAAACCTGACAGGCCCTTAATCTTGGAACTGTGGGAAATCCTTCTCGGCTGCTTCAACGCCACTTAGTTTTTTATATCTTGCCATAGCTGCTGCTTCAGACTAAGATAGCCATCACCAGGATTGCGGTCTCCTCCACACACACTATCCTGGGAGCCTCACCAAAGCCACTATGGGGAGAAGAGGCTCCCCAATCTCCTCCCCTGTGTCAGCTTGGAAATCTGGTCAGTATAAAACAAAACCTGTTGGGGCGGCTAACCACTCCCTTGTATGAGGGGCGTGGCCGCCCCGGAGGATACCTTTAAAAGAACCGGGTTTGGGGTAGGCCGGCCCCTTCTTTTTCCTCTTGGTTCGCAGTTCTTCCCTGGAACCTTGGCCCTGTAAGTTTATTCCATTTTCTCCCTTTATTAAAACTGATTTATTCTAAAAGGACTATTTTTGGTTATTCCCAAATTCCTCCGACCGCCGCTACAAAAACCAACCACATGAGGCTGAGTAGGTCAAAGCTCAACTCTTACCAAGGCACATGCTCATCTTTCAAACTTAACCTTTTAAAATTAGATCTATTTACTTTGTGTGAGTGTGCGTGTGTGCATATGTGTATACATATGTGTGTGCACACATCACATGTGGAGGTCAAACGACAACTTAATTGAATTAGTTCTCTCCTTCTACAGTGTGGATTCCAGGGATTAATTTCACATTCTCAGGCTTGGTGGCAAAGGCTTTTACCCACCCAAAGGTTTTTTTTTTACCCATCCCATTGGCTCTCAACCTTTACTTTTTAAAAACCTGCAAGTTGAAACTTACACATTATTTTTTGTTACTAAACAAAATTTCCAGGCCATATGATTCTGACTTTCATGTGCATGTCTCCCACACAATAAATAAACATGATTATAAACAAACAAAACCATTCAAACAGCAATGTGCCGTCCTTCTCAAATGACCAAAATCATCTTTGATCATACAATTTCACTTCCAGGCATTTATCCCAGGTCTGATAAAATACTGCGTAGTGTATTACAGCCATTTTCATCCTGGAAACTTACAAGCCTGCTGATTTTTTAAATCCATCTCCAAGAAAGCCTGACCTAGTTAGCCTTGGTAAGCCTGATCACCTGCATTCGGCACCCAAGACTGAGAACTCTGGTGGCCAACAGAAAACTGGGAAGAGCCTAAACTTAGGCAGAAGTGTATCCGAGGGACAAATCTATGCTGCAGGGCCACACAATAGGACATTACAGCTTCAAAGTAAATGAGACACAAAAGAAACTTTTCCAATAAAAATTCTTAATGGCATAGATACTGAACAGTATGCTGTTAAGTTAGACAAAATGGAGTATAAGGATGTTTTAAAATATCTACTTCAAGGTAAATATATTCATATAGCCTTTTATATATGGTGTCACGATTCTGACACCATATTAAATGCATTACTTGTCACAAGCATTATGTCCTGAGGGTAGAAAGATGTAACGTAAATATTTTTACTCATCTTCATGTTCAATATTTCCATAATAAACAAAGGAAAGGCTGAAACCACCTCTTAAGGTTCAAAACTGGAGAGAGAGAGAGATTTCAAGTTTTAAACATTTTGACACAGTCTGTATAGATATCAGGTCACCCCACAACCCATCAACCAACACCTGCATAACACAGACACACTCAGACTCACGCGCAATTCACAGGGCACGACCCCTGCCAAGGCTCAAGCAAAGAATACCCTCCCCTTCTTAGGTAGCAAAGTCAGGTCATCTCACATCGTTGGCAGTGCATCCTCAAAACAAAGCCACATGCTGCCCTCCTAAAGTCACCTTCAAGCTTGTCAGAGTCAAGTGGAGGGAGATGTCACTTTATGAACGTCAGGAAGCCAGCTGCCTTGTGTGGCTGTATGAAAGACAAGGTGAACCACCACTACTCACAATCCCTGGAACTCCAGCCCAGCTGAACTGATGAATACCACTGAACCAAAGGGGGCTGACTTGAAGAGGGGAGGGAAGAGATGAGGTGCTGATCAGGCATGAGCTTCTGTTGGGAACCTAACTGTCTCCAGTAGGAGACAGGAGTGGACCCCATCCCCACATATGGCTCCAGAGGGGTGCACTCTGTCCTGGGGAGAAGGGGTCAGACCTGGAGCTGCCTTTTCTCTTTGACTCTATTCCCTGCCCATTCATTGGCTGTTGTCAAGGGCACAGAGGATGCGGATGGATACAGGATACAAGTGGAGAGCTGCGCCCAGATGGGGGCAGAGAAAGGCTGAGCCACCTTTTTGGAAACTTGGGGTTGTCACGAAAGGTCCATCACATAACCATGACTGACAATCTCATTGACCATGGGTGGCCAGTTTGGCCTCTGTCCTCCCTCTTTCTTCTCCAGAGCTGGGAGTGAGTCTACCTAGATCTTTCTAGTGAGCAAGGGGTTGCTAACACCCCTTCAACTTATTATCAATCAGAAAGACATCATTTTAACTCCCTGAGGACTGCAGGGAGTTATATGCCAGGACATGGGGACAAAAGCCACTCATGCTTTTCCCAATGTCACAGTTCACTCTTGGTCTATAAACATGGCTCCCTTACATGAAAAGGATGTGCCAGGGGCTGGAGAGATGCTCGGGAATTAAAAGTGCTTTCTGCTCTTTCAGAGGACCTGAGTTCGGTTGTTAAAACCAATGACAACTGCTTATAGCTCCAGCAAATCTGTCGCCCTCTTCTGGCCTCTGTGGGCACTGCACACACAAACACACACACACACACACACACACACACACACGCACACGCACACGGTAGAAAGAGGGATAGGGAGCAGTGCAGAACCCCACTCAGTTCACCCACCACAGTCCATCAGCAGATCCCCAGAATGAGATCCTAAAGTTTTCAGGCTCCCACTCCTCCCGGCCACCCACCCCCCCAAACTAAGATGGTCTCAGTGTGTGTGCAGCACAAGCATTCAGCCTCCAGTGCAGCCGAGCTAAGGGACAGGGCTCTCTCACTCTGAGCCTCTCCCAAGGCATCAGTGTGACACTGGGTCTCCCTCAGCTCTCAGCCCTTTGGTTCCCTCACCACGGGTAACTACTTTTCCTGCTTTTCATACTCAAAGTGGGTCCTTTATGTTCACTGCCTTACCTGCCCTTCCTCTGCGGCCCCTGCCCTTAATTTTGCATCAGAGCTCTCTACTAAAAGGAACCGAGTAGGAGCTTCAGGGGAGGCTGTGGATAAAGCCCTTATCTCTCAGGCGCGAGAACCCAAGATCACTCCCTGCACCCACATTTTGTTGTTGTTGTTGCTGCTGCTGTTTTGTTCCATTTAAGGCCAGGTATTGGGGTGTGGCATGCTCCTAGAACCCCAGCACTGGGAGGTGGAGACAGATGAATCCTAGGGATCTCTCAACAAGCAGAGACAGGTTGGTCTCTCTGAACAGCCAATCTGCTCTACTTGGCAAACTCGGGCCCATAAGAAACTTTTATAAACAGTGGTTGGCACCTGAGCAATGACACCCGAGGTTTTCCACTGGCCTTTACATACAATCACACACACACACAAAAAAAAAAATTTACATACAAACACACACAAGACCCAAGTGAACCGCAGAGTTTTCAGCCAGCTACAAGCAGCCGGGGAAGGCAGACCAAACCTCAAGCATGCACAGAGGGCTTTGACATGTGCTATGTGCTACACTCTGAGCTGCCTGCTTCTCGTGTCCAGGCTCTGGCCAACGGGCAACGGGCAGCAATCAGACAGGACACTGGGGCACACAGGAAATCTATAATTAGGTCTTACTACCTCTCATGGAGGATTTATGGGATGGTTTAATTGCTAGTTTGGAGACTAAAACCTAGACTGGGAAGGTGAAGCCATCTTTCTCGACAAACCCAGGGAGCCACAAGCACCTTACGACCCTCACCTGCAGCAAGAGAAGACACACATCTTCAGGGAACAGAGGACATGACATTGCCTCCTTTGAACTTGGGCACACGCCACAGGCAAGAGCCGCTTCCTGCTCCTCTGATTCACAACAGCAGTCAAACGTGTGTTTTGACTGCTTCTAATTATACACACAAGCAAGTGTGTGTGTGTGTGTGTGTGTGTGTGCACATGCATGCAGGTGTGTGCATATAAAAGCCAGCGGTAGTGCTGTCTTCTGTGATCACTCCCCATCCTATTTTTTGAGCCAGGGTCTCTCAGTGAACCTTCAGCCCACTGCTGCAGCTAAGCTGGCTGGCCAGCAAGTCCCAGGGACCTTTGTGTCTCCATCCCCAGCACTAGAATTACAAGTGCATACTGCCACATCTGATGTTTTACACGGGTCCTGGAGAGCGGAGACGTAGCCTCAAGCCGGTACAGAAGCCACTTGACCAAATGAGCCGTCGCCCCAGTACCCAAAGGTAATTTTATGCTGTGGTTTCAACACACCTATTGTTCTGATTGTGACCTGACGCATGCACTCAGCTGTGGGATTTTCCACTTGAGGCTTCAAGCACTGAAAGTGTCAGATTTTGTGTTTTTAGAGTGTAAGATTTTAACACTGCTAGGAACTATAACATAACAGCTAGGGCTACACACAATCATCTTTGTTAAATGGCCGTGCCCTCTGTATTCACAGAAACATTTATCATTGGATTTCTTCTAGCAGGTAGGAGGCTCTTCCCTGGGCCGCTGGCATTCCGTCCGGAGGAGCGGAAGATTGCTAGCCCTGCAAGTGACAAAGTCAGACTCTTCCTGCCTCTGCCCTGGTTTCTCAAACACACTCTCCCTTCATGAGAACCTGGCTCTCCCTCCCGTATTTTCCTATTTTCAGCTTTTGGGTCATTTCTAGTAACTTCACTTAAGCCATCCTGTCAGCTCCAGGGCGTGGGTGGTGGTTCCACTCTGCCGTGCATCAGCGCTCCCCCTCCATCTCTGAGTCAGCTGCCTTTGCATGAAAATACTACTCTCCGATCATTTTCATAAGAATTTGTGCTGGCGTGGCCTTGTTTCCCTTGACGCCGGCCCAAGTGTTTTTCCCCTCAGATTGATTTTTGGTTGAAACTCGGCACGTCTCTTTCTTTGTTGCTTGTTTTCTAGCCGATTTCCATTTTTACTGGAGGGCAAACATCAGTCAATGTATTCCAGCTGCACAGAGCAATCAAGCCACACGACCTGCATGTGGATGTCCAGGGTGAGCTAGGAGTCGCTGTGAAATGCAGGAAATGAAGGCAATCCCACGCGTGACCCACTAAGCTATGAAGCGTGATGCTCGATCTTAGGGAACAGTCTTTCACAACTTGGCTTGCCGTCTGGTCCTGCACTATGAAAAGGACCCCATCACCTTCCGCTGTGAGAAGTGCATGGCCAGTAAGTGTGTGTGTGTGTGTTGTGCGTGCCTGCACCTGTTCGTGTGCATGTGCGTATGTATGTGTGTTTGTATGTGTGTGTGTGCACATGCGTGTGTGGAGGTGTGGATGCACATGGAGGCCAGAGGTGAATGTCAGGTGTTGTTTCTCAGGTATGCTGTCCACCTTATTTTATGAGACAATGTTTCTTGCTAGGCCTGGAGCCCACCGACTGTACAAGGCAAGGGTCTAACAACCTGCAGGATCCTCTGTCTGCCTCTTCAGCGCTAGAATTACAGACACAAACCACCAGCCCTGGGTCCTCACGCTTGCTCTGCAAGCACTTTGCCAACTAAGCCGTCTCCCTAACTTACATTGTTGTGTGTTTAACTGAGCCTTTTTGGAGACACAAAGGGAGCTGCCCATTGCCTCCGCACCTGTTCATGTGCATGTGCGTATTATGCGTGTGTGTGTGTGTGTGTGTGTGTGTGTGTGTGTGTATGCCTGAGGACAAGGGTGTGAAGCACAGGAGACAAAACCAAAAGAAGGAAGGGGAGAGGGAGAGAGGGAGGGAGGGAGGGAGGGAGGGAGGGAGGGAGGGAGGGAGGGAGGGAGGGAGGGAGGACAACACACCAAACCTGGAAATCAGTTCTTCCACTCTTCTCAGGTGAATGAGACATCCTTAGGGAGAATCTCAAAAACAATCTTCAAATACACGCCATGATTCTTACTTTTACTTGCCAGACACAGAGAACAAGCATTTAATCTGGCTTCCTTTGGGGGAAGAATAACCCAGACCTCCTCGTTCGTATCTTCTTGGAGAGGCGACTGCTCCCACACTCTGTCCCACCCTGGGCACAGGACGAAACAGTCGTCGCTGCCCCCACAGTCCTGAGGTCATGCGTGTGTGAGCTACAGAACCTAGAAATAACATCACATGTAACGTAGGGACGGAGAATAGCAAGTGGAGTAAGTTTTTGTACTGAAAATCCCAGACTACGGCATATTTATGAATAATTATCAAAACCCAGGATATCCTTAAAAAATCTCTGCCATCCTAAAAGGTAGCTTGGTCCTCTCCTCAGCTCTGAGGCCTCTGCCTCCTATGCCCCCTCAAAGGGTCCTGACACCCAATGGGAATGGCCAAAGAATACAGCACCTGCCCCAGAAAATCGGCTCGGACAACCCCTCATTCCCAGACACAAATTTCCATGAGAACCAGACAGGGGACAGAAAGCAGAGGCAGGGTATTCTGAGGGCGTGGCGGACCTGCAGCCTGACTTCATCAGGCCCAAGGGCTTGCTTCTGTTCATCCCTGTGTGTGGACTGCGGGCACGACTCTGCTAACGGTAAGTGCCGAAGACGGTGGGCCCCACACCTCATGGAGGAAAGGGCCATGGGCAGAGACCGGTGCCAAGGCAGAGGCGGAGGGAATGGGAGAGGCTCAGCCGTGATCCGATGGCTTCATGAGGTGACACAACTGGGTGTCACTTGTGATGTCACGGAACTCGCCCACGCGTCCCCTAACATATACATTGCTCAGCCTGGAGGGAAAACCCCGCCCCACGGCTGCTATTACCCCAACTTTAACTAGTTATAACAGTCTTCAAGAGATCATCCTGGGCTTTTCACACCCATACGTGTCCCTCGGCTGGGATCAGCACCCACGAGCTGGTGGTCTTGTATGGAGGAGTTTGTCCCAGGGTCTTCCCCGATGACGTGGCACAGTGTCAGCCCACACACAGAGCACACAGACCCTCCCCATGAGGGCACGGCCAGTGTGGGGACCCTGGTTGCTGGGCTGAGACGCTTTTTCCAGAATGACTGAAGCACACATGTCTTCCATCAGCACGGTCTCATGTTCACCGTGTTTAGGTCGCTGGCCTCACATGCTTTTCTGTTCACACATGTTTGCTCACTGACTGTCACCCAAGGAACATTTATTTAGGAAGTCCTGGTGTGCTCTGGTCTCCTCGATAAATGATCTACCTGGATGCTGCACGAGCCTCCCCACTCCCTTCCCCCCACCCCCGCCTCTGTCCGGCAGCCATTGCCACACATTGATGACACAGGCTGGAGCTTAGAGCTTAGGAGGACAACTGGGTGACTAAGGCTTGACATGAAGGCCTGCGTTCCATCTCCAGCACCCCATACCTGGAGTGTGGCAGGGAGCTCCAGTAATCCCAGCACTTGGAAGGTGAAGGGTGGAGGCAGGATAATAAGGAATTCAAGGCCAGCCTTGGCTACATGGCAAGGTCGTGGTCGGACCAATACAAATCAGATGTTATCTCATAAACGCTTATACACATACAGACACCCACATACATACATACACACATATACAGACAGACAGACACCCACATATATACATGCACATACATACACATATATATAAACACGTATATTCGTACAGACACCCACATATATACATGCACACACATACACATAGATACATAAACACGTATATACGTATAGGCAGACACCCAGAGAGCTGGGACTGGGCTATGAGACTTCACGCAATGCCACCATTTGAAGGCATGGAAGTCAACTATCATCTGATAAAGTGCTGCTCTTCTGCCTGCCTCTAAGTAATTGGCAATGAAGCATCCCAGCCTGCAAGAGACATCTGATAGTGGGCCTAGAATTCGGGAGGATTTCTTTTGTTTAAGAATCGAAGGGATAAGGCCTCTCCCTGAAAGTTTGGCCACCAGCAACTGCCTGAATGAGGTATAAAATCTGATACAGCGATTACAGTGGAGAGAGGCCTTGCATATTTTACTTAACGGTTTTTTTTAATGGTTCTTTTATGGTACACATGCCTGCAGGGAATAATAAACCAAAGCAAAAGAATGAAATCCCCTCAATATGCATGGGCACCAACAGGAACACCCACCTACAGGGAGCCAAGGGCTAAGACCGGATTCACTGCAGGCACCCGAGCTGAACACAAGTTTCCTATATGAGGAAGTATGAGTGAGCACAAATCTGCTAGTGAAGATTTGCTCTGCACGGAAATTAAATGGTGATTTGACTCCTGACTCTGAAGCAAGCACAGTTTAAAGGGCAAGCTAATCAATGACGTGTTGCAGAGAGGACGTGGGTGATCACAGGAGAGACAGGCCGTTTAAACCAGCTTTGTAAGATCCAGCCGTGAACTTTGGTTTCACATAAAAA
Organism: Arvicola amphibius; assembly: GCF_903992535.2. NCBI lineage: Eukaryota > Metazoa > Chordata > Mammalia > Rodentia > Cricetidae > Arvicola > Arvicola amphibius. The sequence goes on along the minus strand of NC_052056.1, from coordinate 2,868,586 downwards.
AAGAAAGACCCGATTTCCCTTGCACTCGCCGTTACAAACTGTGAAATCACTGTGTCTGGAAAGTGAATCCTATGGGGGTCCAGTCCACAGCTAGTCTTTCATTCATGGGAGTACCGACACTTTAAAACATCTTCACAATGATAAATGGTAGAGCGCTCAGGAAACACACACACGGGAGCTGTGTCGTGATGCTGGAACTGTATTTAAATATCGGATGCCCGCTAATATTTCATGTGATGAAGCCGTCAGGGCATGAGTCCCACAGAGGCAACATCATCCGTTACCAAGGATATAACATTTCAGTCTGAAAACAAGTATTTTGTCTGGCCCCTTGAAAGCATAAAGTTAGCATGGATACAGCCCTGAGATCAATCCCCAGCACCACAGACTAATTAATAATAATAACAATAGTAGTAATAATAATACAGCATGAGCTGACTCAATCGGAAATTACCAATATATTTTCCTTCCCACTGGGAACCTACAGATGCAGTATTCCAAAGACCCTGCGTCTAGAGCATCCTGTCATGGGTGTAATCTCCCCAGCAAAATGTATTTGAAGCCAAGTTGTAGTATTGGTTACATACTTAATATTCACATACCTAGTTAAAAGAGAAACACACAGGCCTGCCACAATTTCTATGCTGAACGTGTTCTGTCGTGTTGATTTTCTGTTGCCCTCACACTCGATGTGATGTTATCAGAGAAGATACAAAGCTACAAAATTTCTACTCTGGTGATAAACTTATTTATTGAGCTTTTAGGTTGCTCACAGTCAGCCCCAACCATAAACTGAGCGTTCTAGAGCTGCAATATCCAAAATGGCAGCTGGATGGCCCCTGGTGTGGCTGTGCTGTGGGTAGGACACCCATACTGGATCTAAGAAAAAAAAGACAATGAAAAATAACTTATCAGTGTTTCCACATGAATTACATTGAAAATGATAGTGTTTTAGACAGGTGCTCTGTGAGCTATAGAATTAGTTTCTCAATCTGTTTTTTTCTCATGTATGTCTCCTACCACACTTTAAACGGCACAGGGTTTAAGTTCCGCCTAGGATCTCTCACCATGGAGAGAGGCACTAGGGCTAGCTCTGTAGTTAGCTGTCACCGCTCCTGAACTGCAGCAGTCCCCTGAGGCAAACCTCGCTGTTCTGGAAACTAGGGATGGCACAACCATGGCAAGGGTGCCCTGTGCCCTCCAGTGAAGTGTCCCCTGCCTTTCTCCACAGCACTCTTCCTTCCCCTTCTCTGCCTCAGACTGGCTTCTCCCAGTTCCACTCTTGGGTTACTGAAGTTGGTGTCTAGTTCGGCCCCTCCAAAACACAGGAGGGACCTGGGCATTTCCTGAATTGTATGTGACACAGCCCAATGGTTCCATATTGCCCACACAACAAACACCCACAGAACCTGCCTCTCCGCCCCTCTGCAGACTACCGTCCTGCTACACAAGTGAAGGGGAAGCCTAGCCAATCACCTTGTTTTGTAAGGCGTGTCCCCCTTCAGCTAAAGGCATGTCCCCCTTAGGCTAATATTGTCTTATAAAATCTTGCGGGCCTGTGGCCCGCATGCTCTTTGTTTTCCTGTGTTCCTCGCTGGAACCTTGGATTTGTAAGTTCCCTTTCCTTTCCTTTATTAAAACTGAATTATCTATATTAAAGCTAGTCTGGTGAATCGTAACTGCCGATCAACCACGCACCTTCACACAAGTCTGTCCAGATCCCAGACCGTCATGGCCTGCTCATTTCCTTGGCTTTGAAGAGCACTTACTGGTCCTCCCAAGGCAAGGAACAGACTGTTCAAGCCTTAGAACATGGACTATTATATATATAATTGACCTGTCCCCAAAAAGTGGTGTACAAGGACATATGCAATTCATCAAAGTTCTTTAGGCTGCAGTAGACACAGAATAGATAAAGTTGAATCTGAAGGGAAACAATGAGGGAGAATGCAAGGGCAGATGTGCAGGTAGGAATTCGGTGCTCGAAGGGGTCTTAGCTTCTCACTGAGCGGGGTCGTCCACAGGCCTCATAAGATGAAGTCTACCCAGAGACTCGGACAATATTCTGGACACTAAGGCCAAAACTGAATCCAGTAGGAAGAAAAGACTACAGCAAGAAGTTGACCCAGCAACAGCAACCCAACCAGAGCATTGTGCCGGGCTGTCTCTGCCACATAATCAATGAAACCCACCGATACCCATCAGACAGGAGCCACCCCTGAGGCCGGCACCCATCCATTTGTGGTCACCCTACTTTATGGCATACATGTGTGTGCATCTCCTTTGTAGATTCTGTGATGTGTGCACAGTTCTTTTCTGGAAATGATGGCGTGTAAATCCACCCCATAATAAACTACCCTGACCAAAAGCAATGCAAGGAAGGAAGGGACTTGTTCTTGTAATCCCAGATTAAAGTCCAGCACTTGGAGGGAAGTCAAAGCAAGAGTTAAACCAGGCAAGAACATGGCATCCACAGTCAAGAGTCTTAAACAGCCACACCCCAATTTCTATCCCCTCTGCCTTCCCTGGATTCTCTAGTGCACCAGGATCCCATGTGAAATTTCATCTGGAGGTGAATATCACAAAGAGCCTGCATCTAGAGCATCCTTGACTGGGTGCAGCCTTCTCAGCAAAACGTATTTGAGGCCAAATGAGCTCTAGTCTTGGTTACATGATGAGCATATACCTGGTTGAAGGAAAAAGTTACAGGCCTGCCATAGCTTTCTGGACTCAGACAGACAGGTGGACAGATGGGCTGCATGCTGCAATGTTCCAGCATTTCCCAATGACTATTCAACAGTTTGTCTAATCTCTAGATAAATTTGGTGATTTAACGATCTTTATTTGATTCAAACTCCCATTTGACCTTTAAGACAGTGCTTGAATAGGAGATCATTAAACTTAAAATATGCTTCCAAGCCACTTAAAATTAATGAAAAAATTTAACACAATTTAATGCTTAATTTTGGTTGAAAAAAATTAATGATACTAAATGCATGCCACACATGCACTCTTAATGTGCACTCAAGGAGAGCCCCTACTGGATCACAGGGACTTTTGGAAGGATTTTATCGTGTTACCTGCACATCTGCAATTTAGTTACTGCACTAAGAGGACAGAGCTGCTTTGAGGTATTCGGCCGGCCATATGTATTTGCAAGTCTTAGTGAAAGAAAGAAAAAAGAAAAACAAAAAAGGGCTAGGTTTCATCACAGACATTATAACTTTAGAATTGTTACAGAACTGTTACTCCAGCTGCAATACATAATCCATAAATATCTCTCTGTCCTGAAGGCAGGGATTTGGGGTGGGTCTCAGAATTTAGGGTAAATACCGTTTACATGCTGATCTAGCATACATTTTTTTTTTTTTTGGAAAGCTTGCAATGCTTCTTAGATTCGATCTTAATTGTCATTATTCCTATTTAAAAACCCTACAGTAAAGTAAATCTTCTTGCCAGAACTAAAGAGACTAGAAAGTACTTTTCAATACTGAAAGGGCACATTTTTCTCCCCTTCTGCTTATTCTGTCATCCTGCTGCTGTGCCGTGCACAACAAAAACCGCAAGCCTTGCACAAGACAGGTTTAAGCTCCATGCATTACAGACCCAGATTTGCCCATCCCTGGGAAGCTCACAGGGCTCCTGAAGCTGAGAGGATGCTAATGAGGACTTGGAAGCAGCAGGCGCTCAGACCATCCTCCCTGGGCGCTGTTTTCTACCTTGTTCAGTTCCCACTAGAAGGAGTCTTTGCTTTCTGGAACGTTTAACTTAATAATTGTCTGTTCGGATCCTGCGAGTGGCCGGTGTTTCTAAACATCTCCTTTTACTGGTGCGTGCTTTAATCAGCTTTGGTCCAGGCATTCACATCTCCGCCTTTTCAAATGTTCCCTCAATGAGACACATTCAGTCTCAGGGTTCCTGGCTTCCCGTGTAGGATGGTGACCATCACCACCCTCCCACTGGGTCTTCCTTACAGTTTCTCTCGATCCCTTCTCTGAACCTTTCGTCCTTATTTGCTGGGGCTTCTACCAGAATTCTGAGCATCGGTTACACACAGAGGCGGGTTTTCAGAGGAAGCCTCGGCTCCTAAAATCCCTGCTTCACAGGAACTCACGCTTCCCATCTCCGCCCTCGGTTGAAAGCAGCAGCGTGGTGCCAGCATGCAGCACGTTTCTCCATCCATGGTAAACTTGCAATCAGTGGGAAAGAATCTGCCTCGAAATCATCCCAGCTCTGCCTGCAGCGGTGCTAGGGGACGTCGTGATTTCACACAGCCAGTCCTGTACAGGGAGCCATATAGGATTCTGACAAACTAAGGAAAACAGCTTCATTCAGCATAATTCTGCTGGGAGCTTTTTCAGGTTCCTAAAAGGTCCTGTCACATCTAAGTCCTGTCTCTTTAGCTTTCTGAAGTGCAGCATCACCAACAAACATCCCACTCTCCAGCTAGCGAATTTGACCTTGGGTCCCTTTTCCCAGTCACGCTCCTCTCTGCCCATCCTGATAACTCAGGACAGGGGGTGCACGGACAAACCTCAGGCAATTCTGTAACCTACCTGTCCGGGAAAAGCAACTGCTCAATACGGTTTATCCTGCTCTTAGCCTCCACAAACACCATCACTGAGAAGAACCATTGCCTTGCAGAAGCTCCAGGAGCAGGGATGGGCCAGAAAAACAACATTTCACCTACAATATTTTTTTTCCTTTTGGCCAGAGGATCAGCAGGAAAGAGCCACTGGGCCTCAGAGGTGGAAAGCGGCTGTAGTTCCTAAGGTCGTAGCAGCCAGACTGTGAGGGACACAACAGGCTGTCTTGGAGCACGCAGGACAGTGGTCACACCACTGTTCTGTCAGCTGTCATATGAAGGCAGTATGCAGGTACCAGACCTACGAGGAGCTTAGGTTTCTCTTGTTATTCAGAAGAGCACAGAGTGCTCGCAATGTCTATCTTGGTAAACATGGAAAGATATTCAGAACCAGGCCGTCCCACCCTAGATGCGGCTATAGCCACACACTAATGAACCTTCACGCAAGGATATTCGTGCAGACCTCCCTCCTGGTGCCCAGAAAGGCAGTGTTCTGCCAGGTCCCCTGCACCTTTCACTTAGCAACTGTGGTTCCATCCTCAGGCATCTCTACCCCAGAGTACCCAACTGGTGTCAAGAAAAATTTAATTCTTACACAAATAGCTAAGAGTCACTGAAAACAAGATAACAGTGTCACCGAATAAGACTTCTCCACTCTGCTCCCTGCACACAAGACTTCTTCACTTTCTACAAAAACCTGGGAAACTGCTGAACCACTAAGCCATGTGAAAATGAGGGATTCCTGTGTTTCAGAAGTCATTCTAAACTGGCCCATCATGTTTCCCATGCCATAGGATGCGCTCTCTCTCTCTCTCTCTCTCTCTCTCTCTCTCTCTCTCTCTCTCTCTCTCTCTCTCTCTCTCTCTCTCTCCCTCTCTCTCTCTCGTGCATATTTCAGGAAGAGTTACTAGAAAAATATCAGCCCTACAGAGTCACACTTGAGATAAGAACACATGAAAATCTAGTTTTCAGTTAACCAGCTCAAAAACAAAGGTTGCATTTTACAGAGAACAACTACAGACCTACATTTTAAAAAACCCCTTCGAGCATGGTAAGAGTTTGGCTTGGGTCAGATCTGGAGTCTACTTCTTCCGGACCAGAGTTCTAAGTGGTAGATAACTCCATTTAAACGGCCTGTTTCGTACACTTGTAGATCAGCGTCTCATGCACAGCCTACTGAGCAAGATGAACCTTCCCGCATGCACACACACACACACACACACACACTCAGAAGCATACTTCATTCTTTCTTCATTAAATGATTGTTTCCCACACACAATCAGAGCCTTCCTGACTACACCAGGCACTACAAAAACAGCGGAACTTGAAAGTTAGTTTAAATCCAAAACCTAGACCAAGAGTTCCATTTTTAGACACACCCTTTAATTTCTGCTGTTGTCTACGTTTTACTTGCACTTAAATTTAGGAAAGTAATTTTAGCTCTCCTGCCCGCCTTTGCTACGGTCCCTAGATTCACAAACACGAAGCGTCAAATCCTCTTCCTTTGTGATACTAAGATGTGTAAGTTAAAGGTAATGCTGGAGGGAGGAGCCCACCCTGGCTGTTCTGCACATCTAGTTCAGAGGAGAGTAAGAAAACAGGATTCTCTGGTTACCTACAATAACTGCCTTGAAATGACCAACCAGAGAAGTTTAATACGGATGATGATAACTAACAGCTAATAGCCTGACCGTGAATAATAAGGGTATGGGGAATACTGAGAAAGTCATCTATAGCAAGGCTGGTATGCTCTGTGTGCATCACCCACTCCTGTATCGACAGACCTCAAAACACAAATCCCCAGGTTACCCTGAAGGACTTCTGCCACCTATCTATTTAGGTGCCTGGAGCACATCATCTTACTTCTCTGATGACTACTGAGTCTTCCCTTTAAAGCACTTCCAACTCAGGGTGAAGACACTTCTCTGGGGAAATCCAAGGATCACACATATAGGGCAAAGCAGCAAGAACCCCATGCATCCTGCTACACTGGAACCCTGCATCTTGGAAGGAAAATATGGGGAGGAGGAGGGGTGAACAGAATTCCTGCGCTGGGAAACACAGCCCACCTGCCAGCCGTGAGCTCAGTCTCACTAAGCAGGGGTTCTGTGTTTAGGGTCCCTTGGCCCCCCTAGAAAGGTTGGTGCCCCTCTGTCAACACCTCCTGAATGGAGTCCTATGGCAGAGCAGGCAGGCTTGACACTGATTCAACCTGACAACGTCCCCCCACACCCCTGGCTCCGATGACCAGTGCAAACCTGCAAACTTTTGTCACCAGGGAAATAGAAAGGGTTTTCAAAACATTAACTCCTGTGTATCTCGAAATAAAAGCTCCTTTTGATTTGACTTTTGTTAAGCAAGTCAGAAAAAAATAAGAGCTGATACTACGTTTAGAAAAGGAAGGGTTCACTTCTGATTATAAGGTATATTAAACAAACACAATTCATGCAGGACTTTAGATTAACAGGTTAAGTTAAAACCTTTTTGGACGTATTCCTGATACGACTGACTTCTTGGTCATAAATCTGCTATGCCACTGAGATCTTTATCATCATAAAACATCTGATTTTTTAAGGTGAAAAACTCAACAAAGTTTTTTACTTAATGGCCACAAAGCCTGTGGAAGCGGGAGAAAGATGTTCACACACAGGCTGCACGCAGCTCAGTCATGCCAACCATCTGATGACAAACGATTTCCAAATCTTAGCTGCGCTGCTCAGATCAGTCACGCGGGGCTTGTGAGACAACTGACAAATGTGGAATGGGCCGCAATTCCACCTAGAACTTTTAAATCAAAGAGGCGTTAAGCATGAAGTTACAAAATTGGATGTCTTCAGTGGTACTAGAATTTTTTATCATCACTAATATCTCCAAACTTAGAATCCTCGTTTTCTAACTCAGGTAACAATTCTCTAAAGTCAGGGATGCAAATCAGACTGGAATCTCCAAACCACAGAGTGCTTGTAATGTGTCTTCAGTTAGTTTGGCTTTTCTTGAGTATTTTCAAACTTTACATAGTAGCCACAAATTGATACAACACAACCTGTGTCCCGCAAAATTATTGTTTCAATATGAGTAGCTTATGGTTTGACACTAGTTAATTCATGTCTCTGGTTGGGATTTTATTGAAGGCGGGTATTCTGACTGCCCTGAAAGAGCAGGACCTCTGAGCCCAACACCAGAGCAAGGGCTACGGCTAGGGCTGTGACAGCTTTTGGTCCAGATGTTCTGATTCCTTGAAGAGAAGGAAAGATGCATGAAAAGCCTTCAGAGGCCACTCTGCCGCTCTGCCCTAGTGTGCCGCCCAGCCCAGGAAAGAAAACAAGCCTCCTCACTCTGTGGAAGTTTCCTGCACTTCCGAGTTATAGACACGTGCACGGTGATACTGACTTCTGTGACAATCTGGTCTTGAGAATAAACGAAATTATCTTTACATCCACAAAGAATTTGTGAAATCCACATCTGCATTAAAATCGCGCGTCTTTCTGGCAGTTTAGTCTGCTGTTAAACCACTAATAATAGCATTTAAGCCTTCTCCTCAAAAACAAAAATATAGACATCTGTCCACTGTGTAAAAGCGATAATTAGGAGTTCAGAAGAAACCAACAAGGCTTGCAGATTAAAAAAAAAAATACTACAGCCACATTTGTAAACATGTGCAACTTTCCAAAGAAGGCGGTCACCAAGGAGCACAGACTGTGGAGGTGAAGATGAAGTGAAGACACACATCTGTACCCTGGTCCAGAGCTGAAGGCGCGCTGCCACCCTCACCTAGGTGTCACCTCCAGAGCCACCCACCAGCTGTGACTGACAGGCGGCCCTGCCCCAACACTGTTGTTGGAATTGACATGCCCACGGCCTCTGGCCTCTTGGTCACTGTGGTCCTGAAGACCACTACCACCACGGGACACGGTGGACTTACCCAGAGCCCAGTGCTGCCGTCGGGGGAGGGCCTGTCCAGTTCGTGCGTACTCGCGCGTGTCCGCGCCCGTGTGTACCCACGCACATGCTGGGCCAGGCGACACTGACTCGCAGGGTGCTGACTGGCTCAGTTCATGGTGCCGCGCGGGCCTCGGGGAGGCTCCGGCTCCCGCCAATCGCTGAGCAGGGCCCCGGCCAGAGGCGGCCCGGGGGCCGGGAGTGCGCCGGGGGCGGGGCGGATGCGCAGGATGCGGGGGACCAGGTGCAAGTGCGTGTGGGCGCGCGTGTGGGTCCCAGCGTAAGTGGAAATCCTCTACGCGGCGGGATTGTGTGCCCTCGTGTCCGAGAACGCCAGGGGCCTCGTGTCCGGGAGGGGGGGGAGGTTTGGATGGCGCGCCCCTGGCAGGGTCAGCTGACTGTGGACTGAGGGGTGAGGAAGAGGAGGAAGGGGATGCTGCGGAGGAGGAAGAGGCAAGGAGGAGTATCAGCCACCCTAGCACCGGGAGGGAGCTAGGAGCACTGAGCCCGCCCAGTCCAAAGGAACCCAGACGCAATTCCGGGAGCCAAGCTGTGCAAAGAGAAGAGGGGGAACGCAAGGGAACCCGGCGGGACTCTGGTAGGAGGTGGCGCCACGGAGGTGCTGGCTCCTCCAAAGTCCTGACTGCTTTTAAGAAGTAGTATTGTATTTTTACCCGGTCTGGTTACAACATAAAAGTTCAAGTGCGTGCGACTGCCGAAGTTTAAAGCAACCCTGGGGCTGCCTTGAATGCTGGCTGAAAGGTCTGTCCACAGAGAAAGATGTGGGTCCTGAGGGTCCCCTTTACTAATCCAGGAACTGCTTGCAACTAGAATCAGCATGGGAGGAGCCGGATGCAAGGAAGCTGGGAGGGACAAACAGAAGCTTGGTGACCGCTGAGCCTGGCCACCGCCCCTCAGATGTCTAGGTCAGAAATGAATTCGGACATCAAAATCCCACAGAGTCCCGCTTACCAGATACTCCTTCTCCGTCCTCCTGTCCCCTGGGCGCCACAAACTTCAAGGCCACTCTCTCTTCGAGGTCTCTAGAAATGGATCCCCCAGCGCTCTCCTGCATGTTCTCCCCATCCCGACAGAGTGAAAACTACCCATCTCCCTCCCTGACTCACTCTAACAGCCAAGAATTTCAGCAAACAGCCAGAAAGAAAGCTAAGTCGTCCCCCCCCCCCCAACACACGCCCGCCCCGAGGAAGGAGGTGAATAAGCGCCCTTTTAATTTGAAAAATAGTAATTAAAACTCCTTCAACTTTTAAGCTACGCAACATAATCTATTAATTGGGCGCTATTAACATGCCGTTTTACTGAGCATAGCACACAGAAGTCCGATTGTGACAGAGGGGTGTTTTCAATGAAAGTGGAGTTATTTTAACTGCAGACTGTTTACTTTTCTGTGGTTTAGTCTATAACTTTCTCTTTTTCTTGCTTCAGAATTCTGCTCCATGAAGCAAAGCTCTTAGCTCCCAGACATTCCAAAAAGTCTGCCAAAATAATAGAAAAAAAAGAGAGGAGGGGAGAAAAAACACACATAGACCCCCAAGTCTGGGTCAGGCTTAGGGTTGTCTGTGGGCAGCAGCAGCGTGCTCCTCCCCAAGCAGTCTGCAACTTAAAATAATAAATAATAAATAATAATAATAATAAAGCAATAATAATAAAGTCATCAGGTCTCTTATTTACTAAGGGGAAAAATAAAAATGAGTCTAAGTAGTTGAACGCAGAGTCTATTCCTAAACCTATGGGTTCAAATGTGACCTTTAACCTTACAGATGCCAAAACTGGACTTATTGATCTAACTAGACAACAAAGTGTTTCCCTATAAAACTGTCCACGTTTATGAAATACTAGAATGCGTCTTTGAAATTTCTAGACCAGCTGGCGCATTGTGGTGGGTCAGACACAAGCCCACCTTTCTCCTGGGGTGAGTATTAAAAATGAAGTTTCTAGCATGCATCCATCACCCCCTGCTTTGTAAGGTCAAGTGTCAGGCTGCACAACGTTGATGACCCGTGGCACCTCTCCCTCCCTCGTCTGCCTAGTCTTTTAGAATTGTGTGCTCACTGGTAACACGGTGTTGGTTTGTTTGTGTTTGTTTGTTTGTAACCGGATATCATGTAGCCAAGGTTGACCTCAAACTTACTGTGTAGCTGAGAATTCCCTAGACTTTGGCTGTCTGCCTCCTGGGTGCCTCCCTTTACCCAGTTTATACAGTACTGGGAACCTAACCCGGGACTTAGTGTGGGAGCCAAGCCCTCTGTGAACTGAGCTACATCCCCAGTCCCAATGACACATGAGTTACAAAGTTGTCATTCATGAGGGTCCTAAAACTATCTGACCTGCCTCTCCCCTTAATTATCAAAAGTACACTTTGGTTCTTTATTTCTATCATCCAGTTACTCTGGATTGAAGTCCTCTGACTAGATTTTATTCTCTTGATTGTTAATTTATAAAACTTGCCCCAGGAATCCCTTAACATTTAAGGGAACACTTTGAAGTAAACAGATTCTGATCCCATCTGGGGAACCTCTTTATGTTTTTAACTCATTTCTCAATCCCACAGCCTAGAGGATAACAATGGTGTATAAAACCACAGAGCTGTGCCTTATGAGCACTCATTGGCAAATGGACATGGATCAAAAACAATAATAATAAAGAACCATCCTTTAACAGAGGAAAAGGCATAATTTCACCAACCCAAGCTACAAAACACAATTTGATACAAGTTCATTTGTGAGGTTCTCACCCATCCCCATCCCCCTTTCTCTAAGGGATCCTATACAAGCACAGAGGGATTTCTCTAAAGAACAAAAACCAACTGGGGAGGGAGGTAGGGGAGGGAGGGATAAAGAGAGGAAGGGAAGCAGCAGGGAGGGAAGGAGGCAGGCAGGCAGGCAGGCAGGCAGGCAGGCAGGCAAGCACTCATGTTGAGCCTTTTCAAGATGCTGGGATCCTTAACTTGGAAGGACCTTATAATCCAGAACCCCCCAATCTTGCACAGAGCTGACTACAACATCTCTGTAGACTCATCTTGTCGTCATAATTAGAAAGTACTTTCTGTCTGCTCCTGTAATCCCTGCCATGACCTCAGCACTGCCAGTGTGATGGATGGCTGAGGTCAAACAGGAGGAAATAAGTCTGGATGGGCAAATCTGCCAGTTAATTTGTGAGGTCAGTGCTGCAGCTGGGCTCACTCCTCACACAGACTTAGGACAAACGCCGTCATTCTAATTAACTGAAAGCACTGCTCTAAAGGAAGGCTTTGAGGAACACTGCTTGACACACTCCAATAGAATTAATATTTTTTAAGTATCTCACCCAAGAGCTGTTCGTCTTCCTATATAAAGTTTTGTGGTCCATCTAATTCTTTTTAAAATCCCTTTTATCCAAAAGATGTTTTGGATTAATTTAAGCGTTTGTCACTGGGTAATATCGAGTTCCTTTTCAGTGGAGTGTCATGCGTTGGGTTGTCACACCCGTTAAATATAAGCGTCTTTTTCTTTTGATAGTCTAAGAAGGGCCTTAAAAGGTTTACGTCCTTCAATATGGAGATTTAATTGTTCTACCTATAATAAAAAATAATCCCTATAAAATTCAAATTGGGGGTATTTCAAAGCTGGAAGAACGATTGGATTGGTATGTAAACGTTGCAGTTCAAAAAGGCTTCCACTTTTAATATAGCAGGCACGGCGTTATGAGTTATAAAGCCCTGGTTATCATTTCGGAAGGTCTGGTCTTTATTGTCCCTGCCTGAGCGTCTTTGAGCTTGCTTTATGGCCCAACAGCTCTGTGAGTTCATGTGTTAAATATGGGAAGGGTAGCTATCCCCCTGCAGTAAATGCTCATGATGAGGGAGGAAGAAGTCTCCATTCCAGCTGAGGTCTGGAGTGGGGCTTCTTGCACCATCACAGAGGGCTCACTGCTGAGCTCCAATGTCTCAGAAGGTACCATCTGAGGATTGCCTGGATGAGAGATCTTCTGGCTTCCATCCCTCCCGGAAGCCTGAGTCGCTTCCCACAGACTGGACTGGACCAACTGAGGCTGTTTTCTATCCTGAAAATAGGGTCCAGCTTGGATGAAGTTTAGCATCACTAAGGGGAGGTCCTTCTGCAACAAATGTCAATCACACACACACACACACACACACACACACACACACACACACCACCAGACAAAGGATGCAAGTACCAGAAAGCTAGGGTCAGAAGCTTTGTGTGCAACATCCCTGGTCCCACTCTCCAGCAGTCCACCTTCCCCAGTTTCTGAGGGCTGTCATTCACAGATGGGTCCGTGGTACGTGTTATTAGCAATGCTAAGAAGTTGGGTTGGAGGTGCCTTGTGTCCTTCCAGGCAAACTAGCACCGTGCAATGCTTCCCCTGACATTTCGGTCTGCCTCAGATGCAATTTGTCTGCAGCCTGCACAGCAGTTCCCAATAACACATGGTGACCACAAACGTCTCCGTAAAATTGCATAATGCATAATTCCTATCAACTTACATAATGCACAGAGTAAGTTGATGCGAAACACATTGTACATCTATCAGTGAAGCCTTGGTGACAGGGGTTACGCAAAATGGACCCAAGACTCTATTTGTATTTTTAAAATGGAATTATCTGGAGCGCAAGAAGATTTGCCCTGGCCCTTCTGATGATTATATTTGGGCAATCCATTCAACATGACAACAACTCTGTCTGGAACAGGTTCTCTCATGTCACGTGCTCTTCAGTAATGTCATCCCTCCTGACCCAAATAGTTATTTCTTTGGGAGCTTGAGACAATTTCTTATCGGTGATTTTGGGTTGATAAATTGACACAGTACAGTAACACGAGTAAAACCAATATCTTAATTACTTTATCTGGTTCTATACGTTGTAGATCGTCCAGCTATAAATGATGGTACGATCGGAGTGGGCCAAAAGTCTACTCATATAGAACGTTCTGATGACCAGCTACGATGCTCAAGGATGGAAACCAGCCCCTATTCCTCACATGACCTTGGGTAAGCAGGTCACAGCTACTTGACTGAGACCTCGGTTTTCTTAAGCATAACATGGGGCTGAAGTAGCTGGCCCGAAATCCGCTGTGGTAGCTGGAATGAGAAACGCTCCCCGTATGCCCACATAGTGAACACTGGGTCCCTGGTTTGTGATACTGTTTGGAAAGATTGTGGCCCCTTTGGGAGGGGGAGCCTTGCTGAAGCGAGGACATCACTGACTGGGGGTGGGCTTTAAGACTTTATAGCTTTGCCCTGTTTCCAGATCGCTCTAGCTTCCTGTCTGACCAGATGTGATTTCTCGGCACTCCGCTTCTATGCCTTCCTGGTGGTTATGGCGTCCCCTTACCCTGAAACCAGATGCCAAAATGAGCTCTCTTCCATAAACCGCTTTGGTCCTGATATTTTATCACAGTGTCCTACTTAGGTTCTGTTGCTGTGAAGAAACACCATGACCATGCCAACTATCACAAAGGAAAACATTTAGTTGGGGCTGGCAGACAATTCAGAGGTTTACTCTATTATCACCACGGCAGGAAGCATAGCGGCATGTAGGCAGACACGGTGCTGGAGAGGCAGCTGAGAGTTCTACATCTGATCCAGAGGTAGCAGGAAATGGAAGTGACACTGGTCCTGGCTTGAGATTCTGAAACCTCAGAATCCACCCTCTGTGACACACTTCCTTCAACAAGGCTACAACACCAACAATGTCACTCCCTGTGAGCCTTTGGAGGCCATTTTTATTCAAACCACCACATTCCAGTCCCTGCCCCTCATAGGCTTGTAGCCATATCATAACGCAAAGTGCAACTGCAAAGGTCCCCATAGCCCGTCACAGTCTCAACAATGTTCAAAAGTCTAAAGTTCAAAATCTCTTTGGAGATCCATGCAATCTTTTAACTGTAATCCCCTGTAAAATAGAAATAAAAAAGCAGATCACACACTTTCAACATACAATGGCACAGTGTATACGTAAGTGTTCCAAAGGGGAGGAAAGGGAGCGTGGAGTGGAAACGCAAGACCAAAAACGGGCAAACCCAAAACTCGGCATCTCCATGTCTTATGCCAAAACACTCTTCAGCTCTCCAACTCCTTTCGGCTTTGTTGACTGCAACACACTTCCCTCTCCTCCCCTCTCTCTCTCTCTCTCTCTCTCTCTCTCTCTCTCTCTCTCTCTCTCTCTCTCTTGAGGGACATAGCCGAGACCCCCACAGGACGGCTCCGATGTGTTAAAGCCACGGCCAAAGGTGGAAGTCAGCCTCTGGGTCGGTAGGCCGGGTAGAGAGTGCGGTTGAGCCTTGCTGTGTAACCATCAGCAGATAAAAACGGGGATATGCTAGGAGGAGCCGGGGTAACCCCCAGAGAGTCCCACCAGGTGGGCTGAGTGAAAAGGAAGAGGGTAGGGACCCTTCCTAGAGACCATGGCATACTGAGTCTGAGGACGGCGCTCCCTCCAGAGAGGGAGCCGCTCCCAGTGTGGTCCCTGGCTCAGGACCAGCCTGTGGAATTCGTTACCAGTTATGACAAGATAAGTCCAGAAATTGACAGGGAGTGTGGAAAACCGTTTATAGTAGTCTGACAGAGAGCTTTTATGCTCATTCAACCTAATAATAAAAAATTCGAGCTTAGATTTCATATGTCTCTTCTCATTCTGGTAACATTTTTTCATATTTTATAAAATATCTATTAGTCATATACTGGAAATTTAAAAAATAAGATGTAGGTTTCCACCACAGACAGAATGAGAAATTTTGCAATACATCATGCCAATATCTCACTTCTGGCACCAACCTGGGAAGAGATCAAGGGATGGCTACCAAGCATCTTACCAGAGGATGCTGGTCCTGCCAGGGGAGTCTGTTTATTGGATCAAACAAAAAGTTCCTAATCAGATTTTCTTGTGTAGTTGATGTTTTGATTTCTAAACATCTAGTGGGTCATAGAAGGATGCTTGGGGTCACACCCCTACACACACACACCTACATGCACACACACGTACACACACACGTACACACACACCCCTACACACACCTACACACACATACATGCACACACACCCTACACATACACCCCTACACACATACACACACCTGCATGCACATACATGTACACACACACACATACATGCACACACACACCCTACACATATACCCCTACACACATACACACACCTACATGCACACACACCTACACACACACACACACACACACACGAGTCTACTCTTCATGGAAACCACAGCAGATTTATTGGTATCCAGACCATTACACTGTAGCGTTGGTGCCCAGCCAGCCTGCTTGAAGTAGAAGAGGTGGCAAACACGGCTTAATGGTAAACAGGAGCCAACTGTCATGGCCAGCATTAGGCTTTAGGAGCTGAGGTGATGACACAGAGTCTCAGGAAGACCTGGAATCCCATCACTGAGGAGAAGAGGGCTTTGTGAACCTCTCTGAGGGGCAAAGAAGATGCCATACAGGTCACATGTCACCTGAAGATACCCAAAGCTTCTGTTACCCAGGAAGCCCCTACCTTTCAGCCATCACCACCAAGGCCAGTGTGGGATCGCTGTTCCCTACACCTCACCTGATTCTTCCCTTCTCTGCAGCTCCTAACTTAACCAAAGAAGGCAGAAAAAGTAGTGAAGAATAGGAATCAGACAGCACAGCCTTGTGCTACCCATGGGTGACCATGGCTGTAAGACTGGTGTGCTAGAGATCAGGGAGCACCCAGCACTGGGTACAGTGCACAAGGCAACATGGACCCAAGTAGTGCTGAGGATGTCAAGCACATCTGTCTGTCCAAGTGATGATGAGGATGCAGAACACATCTGTCTACCCAAATAGTGCTGAGGATGCCAAGCACATCTGCCTGCCCAAGTGGTTCTGAAGATACTGAGCACATCTGTCTGTTTAAGTGATGCTGAGGATGTCGAACACATATGTCTACCCAAGTGGTGCTGAGGATGCCGAGCACATCTGTCTGTCCAAGTGGCACTAAGGATGCTGAACACATCTGTCTGTCCAAGTGGCGCTGAGGATGCCGAACACATCTGCCTGTCCAAGTGGTGCTGGGGATGCTGAGCACATCTGTCTGCCCAAGTGCTTCTGAAGATACTGAGCATGTCTGTCTGCCCAAGTGATGCTGAGGATGCCGAAAACATCTGTCTGTCCAAGTGGTATTTAGGATGCTGAGCACATCTGTCTGTCCAGGTGGTACTGAGGATGCTGAGCACATCTGTCTGACTGTGGAAGTCATAGAGACTCTCATGCTGTCTGCCACCAGAGCAGGGTGTGCTGTGTTCTTGGGCCATTCACACGCTCCTCCATTACACAGCTCAGCACATGCTAGTGATTACATGTATCTCCATTTTGCCTTATTTATCTTGGTACTCTCAGATCCTGGCACATGAGAGATGCTGAATAAAATTGAATAAATGTTTTTTAAATTGGGTTGAAATGAATTAAATCAAGTCTACTTTGGCTTGGATTAAAATATACTGGTGATGAAGACAAAACTATAAAGCTGTGTTCTCTCTCTCTCTCTCTCTCTCTCTCTCTCTCTCTCTCTCTCTCTCTCTCTCTCTCCTTCCCTCCCTCCCTCTCCCTCCCTGCTCTGACTTAAAACTAACCACTCTGTGTTAATCCCATTAATCAATCAGGCCCAGAGCTCTGCTCAGTTATACTCATATTTGGTGAATGACTCCCCCTGGAACACAGCCCTCACAAGCCAGCTCCAAAGAAAAGAAAATGTGAACCGGTCTCCAGGAATGAATTTCCCTGGGCCCACAATTGGGTGCCAAATTGCTAATGAATAGGTATGTTTTACTATCCACTTACCCTCAGCAGTTGGGATGAAAGGGTGCACTCTGGACAGTATCCTGCCCCAGACTAAGCCATCAAGGCTACACCTTCTCCACAAGATGTCCCCTTCCTTCCCCACCCACCCTGTGGCTACCCCCATGTGAGTCCCAGTGGGTGCCCATCACCATGCAGACCACATCACCATCACCCACTCCAGACCTCTTCTCTAGTGTTAACTGCCAATTTTGTGGGCTCTCTCACTAAAGTGGCTCCATTCTTTAGCCACCAAAGTCACTTTAAAAAAAAACAATTCTTGGAAATGATCCCAGCTTAAGAATGAACGAAGCTCGACATCCAGCCAAACACAACTTCTGAATAATTTAAATGAGAGCTACTCAGTCTTCTGAAAACAACCTCAGTCCTGTGCGCTCTTCTGTGAACAGAAAAGAAAAAACCCAATGTGCAGAATTTGAGCCCTTGCAATGGTATGGTTTGCACTGCAGGCTGCTGTTCCCATGGTGGCTTGCACAGGGGTCCCCAACCACATGTCTGGCAGACAGGGCACTGAAGCTGGAGAGCAGACAGATTCTTCGGTTATATTACAGTGAAATCCATCAGCAGATTTTCCTGGGGTCTAATTTCTCCTCGTTCTAACTGGAGCAGCAGCCTGGAGCCAGGTCCCTTAGCCTCCGTTTGCTCAAAAATTCCCACCAATGTTTAGAAGCATCTGTGAACATCGCAGGAGAAATACTGAATAGAGCCTTCAACTTTTGCTGAAGAATAACAAAGCTGTTGCAAAGAAATGTCCTTTCTCCTGGGACCATGGTCACAGTCCTACATAAAGAAACCCATAATCAGATGACTCAGTGTTCCACCCACTGCAACACTTCCAGAGAAGCTGTTCTCAACCTGTGGGTCAAGGTCCCCAAGGGGTCACACATCAGATACCCTGCATAGCATATATTCACAATGATATGATTCATAACTAATAAAATTGTGGTTATGAAGTAGCAATGAAATAATTGATGGTTGGGTTCACCATGACATGAGAAACTGTATTGAGGCATTGCAGCATCAGGAGGGTTGAGAACCACTGTTCTAGAAGGATGTAAGGAAAGACTGGAATGGCTAACCAAGATCTCATACCCACTATGCTGTGCTTGTGCAATGGGATGCTTAATGATGTAATGGTAAGTATTCCAGGAACTGACCTCCTTAGTGAAAACTCTGACACCCTCCTGCCAATACACACAGCAGCTACACAAGACAGACTGCACAAACAGCAATACGTGTTCTGAAGTTTTCAGCTGGGAGCCACCTTTTCTGACATCGGGAAACAAGCAGGAGTTTCATAAACAGACCAGGCTGGGGCTCACAGCCATTGCCCACTCTCCATTCACGAGGGCTGGATCCGGTACCATCTAGAGAAAGGCCATGCTCCTTCAGGCACACGGCATGCAGGTACAGTCCTGGAGCACATAGCGCCAGGCGCTGCGGACAAACAGGTAACAGAAGTTGAATTTATCTGGGGAGGCAGGGTCCTCTCGTCTGAGAGGGAGTAGGATAGGAACTGACGACCCACGGCACCTGTGCTTTGTTCCAAGATGCAGGGAAGATTTGAACAATAATCAGAGCCTGTTGCTTTCAATAAACTCCCAGTACACCTGTCTAGGAAGCTGCGTACAGAAGTCAGCCAAGCAAAACAAGCGGAAACAAGAATTCCCATTGACAAAAACATCTATAAACACAGACATTGTGTAGATGAGTAGAGATTCTTGTAGTTGTTGTTGTTGTTGTTGTTGTTGTTTAGACAAAGTCTTGCTATATAGCCTCAAACTCCACACACTCCTCCTGCCTTGGCCTTCCAAGTGCTGGGATTACAGACATGAGCTATCACACTCATGCCAGATAAGTCTTGAAGTATGAATTTTGTAGATTTGAGTGAATCCCACATGTTAGAGAAATATTAAGTTTCATCCTAATCCCAAAATTCAGATATATGCTAGGAGAAAGCGCAGGACTCAGGGATAGAATCAGCCCAAAACACCAAACCTTGGGCGCAATCGTTAGCCCAGAAAAAATCCAAATGTATAAATTTGAATTAGGACTCATGTGTCAAAATACAAAAGCAAGGGAATGAAGGAAAGATTTTTTTTCTGGTTCACGGTTTAAAAGAATGTATAGTTCATCACAGCAAGGTGACAGAGCAGCAGGGACGTGAGGCGGTTGGGGCTGTCGCTTTGCCTTCAGATAGGAAGCGAGGAGCCATGAATGATCGTGCTCAGCCTACTTTCTCCCTCTCTCCTCATACTTCTGTCCAGGACCTCGGGTCATGGATGGTGCCACTCACATTTAAGGTGAGCCTTCCTTCCTTAATAAAAGCCCTCTGGAAACTCCCTCACAGACACACCCAAAGACGTGCCTTTCCTGCATGATCCCAAATCCGTGTGTTTTCTATATGATCCCAAATCCAGCCGAGGTGACAGTGAAGGGGACCATCACCGAGATTAATAAAATGCATTTGACACAAGTTTTTAGCACAAATTTGGATTTTTGTTGTTCCCGACCTTAAATTAAGACTTTTGGCCGGCAGGACGGCTCAGCAAGGAGAGGTACTTGCTACAAAGCCTGACAGCTTGAGTTCTGTCCCCAAGACCCACATGGGAGATGGAGAGAATAGACTCATGCGAGGTGTCCTCGGACCTGCACACTCACACACTCTGGTGCAAGTACACACACACACACACACACACACACACACACACGCACGCACGCACACGCGCGCGCGCGCACACGCGCACACGCACATGCACACGCACACGCACACGCACACACACACACAGTACAAATAACTGTAAGAACATTAGAAAAGAATTAAGACTTTAACCCACATTGTGCTGCACAAGGATGATTGTGCATAATTAGTAAAAAGCCAGAAATGCCTCTGAGGTGTGTTACCGCTAGGATGAGAAAAAGCAAGGAAATAACACCACTAAGATCCGGATGCAAATTCACAAGTGAAACTTCAGGAGGCTCCACCGACCTCGGCGCACTAGACTATCTGTCTCCACAAGGTTATTCCAGCCTCCTCCGTCCCTAGCTGCCCTGCGGACCCCACCTCCCACAACAACCCCCTTATGTCCTTCCAGGATTCCTTCCCCTCTGCTAAGCGCTTTTCATCTCCTCCTTGGACAGGGCTTTTCCACATGGCAGGGGTCTCTGTGCCCTCTCCCTTATTTGCTGCATTTTCTGGGACCCTGCCGGTGTATCACTTTAGAGTTTACAGTTGGGTCCTCGCCAGCAGCCGATCTTCCCGCGGTTCACACTTTCCCTCACCGGAAAGCACAGTGCATTAGCTGAAGAGTTGGGAGGGCCACCTGAGCACTGTACAGTTTCCTTCAACCCATCTTGTGGGCGAGTCTCAGCAGCCACCCTCGCAAGGGCAAGTCGGCCACCCCACGTCCTCAGCAGAACAGAGGAAAACAGAGGCATCCATCCTGGTGGCTCCTTGTCATTCAGCTAGCTCCCCTCATGGTATTGGTGACGTCCACATCCAGGGTGGTTCTTCCCACCTTGCTTAGCAGTAGAGACAATCTCCTACAGACATATCCACGGGTCAGCCTATTACTGATGACTTTTCCCAGGTGGTGGTGGGACGTGTCAAGTTGATGGTTACAATGAGCAACAGTCTCTCCAGAGTTTACCGTGCAAACTGCAACCAGGTTCTTTGGTCTAAACATCTGGCTAGCAGGCTTGTGGACAACCCTCTGTGGGCCACGTTTAAAACAGAATAGCACTATGGAAAGAAACTGAGAATATACTGGTCTGCTACCTGGAGTCATTATCATCCGCTCATTCAAAGCTTGGCTTTCATACTGCAAATTCAATGCTTTGGTTTGGTTTTATTTCCATAGTATGATTGTTGGCATAAGAAGGGCTGCCATCTGCTCATATATTTGATTGCTTCGTCATCAGGGACCAGCACTCTTTGAGAAGGATTTGAACAATTAGGAAGTGTGGCTGTGTCAGAAGACTGTGGCC